>NC_046611.1:2999515-3339515 GCF_900324465.2 Anabas testudineus
GTAGTCATGTTCATTGTCCCTTTAAAACTACTTTTCATCTAAGATTAGATGCATGCATACCAATCATTTTAATCATCTGAATAGTAATTTTAGGGTCAAAAGATTTCCCGTTTGAGCTTCTTTTGAAAATCCACATCCTGACTTAATTTGAGTGAATTCACCCCACCGTTGGCTTGCTTCACACTTGTCAAGTGTTCCCTGTCCTTCCTGTGATTGCATTAGCAGAGGCTGATATCAGCCCTGCAGTCCCATCCACATAAATGCTCCTCTTGAGGCTCTTGTGTAAGCACATACAGGTGCAGCCATAGAGGGCCTAGCTAGCGTTGGCAGGAAACAGGTGTCTGGCTATTGATAGCGTCCTGATGATGGTGGGGGAGAGGGGCAACGAAATGCAGGGTATGAAAATCAGGTGGGTTGTTGTGTGGTCCCCGGGTACAACGACTACTAATTGTTACCAACGCTTTTGAGTCTATTTTTGTGGCCTGGTGCCAGATGGTTATGGCTTACAGGGGAAAGAAAAGGAAGGTAGTTGGTGTTTATAACAGGTTGTTGATTCCTGATGAAACGTGACCGCAGGGACCCCATAGCACCTGGCTAATAGAGATGTGAAATTGTTAACAGTATGTAAATGTGTATAGGAACAGTAGGTGCATTTGTAAGTGTATATTTTCAATCTGCAAATATCACTTTGGTCCAAGTGACTTTCAGGAAAGTGGCATTTTTCTGTGATCATGGTGTAAACTCAACAAAGAACACTGACAAAGCAGTCGGTGCACGAGAAGGATCAAATAGAAGTTTGAATTCTGGGAAGACGTATAAATCGTAACCATAATTAGAATATTTCAGCATTCAAGTATACACATTTGGCTGCATGCAGGTTTATCGACACTTATTAATCAGTCAACCTAGGAAGAAAGCCATGCAAGTGCAGTCTGAACATTCAAACACAGGCAGACAGGGTTAAACCTGGCATCTGACACTTCCTATATAATCAGATGATGATGAACACTGAGTCACATTATAATCATCTTTCATAACAAGACTGACTTTATAGCCACCAAATGTCACAATTATCTGTGCCATAAACACATACACATACCATCTGATGACTCAACACGTCAATAGTTACATCTGACTTACCTCACAGGATAAACACGGCAAATAACTAAATGTAAAAATGTAAATAGCAAATGGATAACATCTAAATAGACACTAAAATCTGTACATGCACTCTTGACAATGTCACTTAACAATACCCCTAAAAAGCCAATATTTGATCAATCTGCAAACAAAAACTTAAAGGAGGAGGAAGAATGGTAAAAAATTCTTCACATCATCTGTCAGAACAGCAAACTCCAAGAAACCAGTTACAACTGGACCTTCTCTTGATTGGTCCCAAAATGGAAAAGGAAAAAAGGAATCACTGAAATCTGACCAAACACGGCAACAAGCACAAGCAGATTTGAACCCATGACAAGTAAATATGGAATGTTTCTGCCCCAGCACGAAAACACCAAAACTGCATTGTCTTAGGTAACAATACATTCTGTACCATGCCTTGGATTTGACAGTTTCCTATTCACCTGTAGCCTCACAGTATAATAGCACGGCACAGCGCCTCCAGCGGAGGAAAGGTACCTCTGCACTCAGGAGAGGAAAAAAGTTGACATGAAATCGATCCAAAACACCTTAATCTTCCAATTAAATCTCTTCAGTGGCTGTGGTGAGATGGTAACTGTGATAAGTGCAGGTTGGAATGAGGCGACGGGGAGGAGGTGGAGGGAGGAGGTGAAACTTACACAGGTACGTCTGTCATGGGTAATTACCTTCTCAGCGCTCACGGCTCTCCAAGCTGCCAGTCGTCTGTCAGAGAGATCAGCTTACCTCTTGTCTGGGAGTGTGTGTGTGTGTGTGTGTGTGTGTGTGTGTGTGTGTGTGTGTGTGTGCACTGACTGAAGGTTTCTAAGCACTCAGAGAAAGTGTGTGTGTCTGACAAGGAGATAATTTGTGCAAAACGGAGTAGAAGAAGTCATTGTGCATACAGGTGTGTTGACACGATGAATGTGTGAGTAAAGGAAAACTGTTAGCACTTACACACACAGACATGCAAAGTGTGCATACATCTATGTTAGACTACAAAGAGTGCATCTTTAATTGAGCTGTGTGTGTGTGACTATACAGAGATATTTTGTGTGGGCAGGTGAGTGAGTGACTGCGTGTGGCGCAGAGAGAAAAGATTTAAGTGTGTGTGTGTGCGTGTGTGTGTGAGAGAGAGAGAGATTAAGAAAGCACATCATAAAACTGTAAGTGTGAAAATGTGCTAAGTAAGACAGCATGTACCTGGAGAGAAAATTGTGTAGAAGTTAAAAAAAAAAGTCCCACTCCTCCACACAGACACACTCTCACTCTCTAATGGACACACACACCTTTCCCTCCACCACAAAGCAACCATTGATATGCGAAAAGGTATCAGGCCGCTGGGCGGGATTGTTGTGCAAACAGGAGGTTGGTGTATGTTAAAAGGCAGTGGGCAGGTAATAGAGCAGACATAATGGGAGCTAAGTACCTGTAATCCTTGGAGATATCACTCCAGACAAGAGGGGGACCCTGGGTAATTCCCTCCGGTTGGTGTAATTGGTCCCTCGCCAGGTTGAAGTGTGTACTGTGTGGGTATGGGTGGGGGATGTAGGGTGTTTGGGCAAAGTATCAGGTGTGAGAGGGCGTCAGCTGCACTGAGTGCCTCCTATTGATCCAGGAGAGGGTGTGTGTGTGTGTGTGTGTGTTCCTGACCCAAATTCAGTGGGAGGCATCTGGCAGGAAAAAGACACATACCTGATTAACCAGTGGAAGGGGAGGCAGGTGCAGGAGGGTGATAATGATGTTGATGATGATGAGGATGATCAGATGAAACTTGAGACCTGCCAATGAACAGAAAACAGTCACAACTGCAGGAGTTACTATCAGAAGTTAACAAGAAAATACACAGTGACATTTAGAATACTTAGGTTGCTCCAATGATAGAGACACAAACTGCAGTGAGCGTTGTGCTCTGGGAGCAGCAAACACCACCAATTATTGATGAATTCAGAACAAAACATCGTAAAACTCCTCCGACATTTAAATCTACAAATTACAGGTGCTCAGTGCAGAAAAGTCGACAACGTGGAAAAAGAATTATCTTAAAGATTTTTATATTAAAGCAAACATATGTCACTTTTTATTGATTTGGAAAACATTTGTCCCTGGGAGCTGCTAAAGCCTGAGTCAATATCAGTGAGAACATAATTAAATTAAGGATGTATGTGGAAAGACTGTGTGTGTGTGTGTGTGTGTGTGTGTGAGCGTATATAGTTACAGTGCTTACACATGCATGCATTCCTTGCACATGTGCCTGTATGTGTCCCATTTCTTCTGGATATCTGCTAATTGTGCATTTCATTTCTGCTCAAGTGACTCTTTTAAGGCAAAACAGATACTGAGAGATTCAGTGCCGAGAGCGACGGCGAGAAGCAAGGACGAAGGGAAGAGACAGAGGCAAGAGAGGGAGAGGATGAGGGGGGAAAAAAAAACACAGCAGAGATAAGAAACAGGAAAGACAGCTGCTCTTTTCCCTCTCATTTCATCCAGTTATTGGTTAACTCGGTGGAAAGAAAGTAAATGTTCAAGGGATTTCAGGTCAGCCCCTGCCTCCGCTAAGGTAGATGTGTGCTCCACTTGAGGTCTAATTCAACTCTTGTGTAGTATTGATCGCGGCGGTGGCCACGAGGGAGCCCGCCGGTCTTTCCTCAGACTAAGGTAGACAACGGTGAGAGAAAAACGTGTTGTAAAATGCCTCCCTCCCTCATCTACTCCCATGTTGATATCAAGCTGCTGCTTTTTCTCTTCTTCTTCTGCCCACTCTTGAGTGCATTCAACCCCCCCCCCCCCTCAGGTTTTGCTGCACAGTGATGGAACACCTTTGGAAAACAGCCGCAGACACCGGCAGCGCTCGCCTCTCAAGACACTGTAAATTGAACAAGAACAGGAGGACAGTTGTGTGTTTGTGTACGTGTACATGTGGCTAAGTTTGTTTTTTGCTGGGTTCTGACTCGCACTTATGTAAGTATATAGAAGTGAAGTGTTTAGTTTTTGGCTGCATGTGTGTGTGTGTGTGTGAGAAAGTGTTTGTTAGTTTGTAAGCTGTCCATGCAGCAGGGCCTGAGAGCTGATTCAGCTGCACTTGGTCGGGGGGTGGAGAGTGGATGGACTGTTGCTGAGAGGTGATGGTGGAGTAGACTTGAGGGCAGGATGCGCGTAGAGGGTGGGAGGGTCCTGGAAGAAGCAGTACCTGCAATAAGAAAAATATGGATTCCTGTCGGCAAGACAAATTGATCTCCAGTGTGTGGGAGGAGCAGAGAGGCTTCTGAAGGGAAATCTGCTGAGGAGGAGGCCAAGAAAACAAGAAGACAGGGCTGGTGTGTGAAATGGTAGCAACTGAACAAACCAGATAGCACACTCTCCCAACTATTCGCAATTAGTCCAGCCCCAACTTCGTCAGATACTGTAGGTAAGAGAAAATGCAGAGAACAACTTGGATCTTTGCTGATTCAGATGAATGATGAGTCAGTTTCTTGGTGCGAGATGCCTTTATTTTTGTAAATACACTGCTCAGAAGTAAAGTTGTTGGAGTTAAAATCAGTTGTGCGGTGCCTTTCCACAAAAGGGTCGTTAAAAATGATGCAGCAGTTAAGATAACTGGAAAACCTGCAACTATTCTCACAAGTACAGTAACACATGTCATGATTAGTAAACAGATCATGTATGAAATGTGTGAAATGTCTATACCTACATTATGTTACAGAGTCTTTCATTGTGCTCTTAACACCTGTTACTGCCCCTCTATTCAACCAGCCAAACACACAAACACACGTAAACAGGAAGGGGTAACGTGAACAGGAAGGCCGACCCTCTCCTTTGGGGAGTGGTGCGAGGTTTCTGTTCCTGTGCCTGCTGACACAACGCTGCAATGCATCACAATAATAATAATAATAATCAGATCGTTCATAAGTTTTTCATGTTAATCATTACTGTAATTGCTGTTCAAAATCAGCTTATGATGTCATATAATAGAGATCCAGCTTATAGTCCATCCACTGCTTTGTCTGCTGTGTCCACGGCACCTACCTGATAATCAAACTACATTAGAGAAGATATCAAATCATCACCTGTACTGTTTAAAAGACACTCAGTGATAAAGATTCATGTGAATACAGCGTGACTGCAGTACACTAGAGCAGAGAGCCGACTGCTCTGTATCCAGAGGTGTCAAAAGCTTCATGCATAAACCATGTGACAGCAAAGGTAAATGTCACATAAACACAAAAAACTCCATCCAAGCATTAAACAGGTTATCTAAAAACCCATAAATCAACCGCATATAATGTAGGCGACACATTTCAGGTCTCAACACCATTGTTATTCCTAAACTACCCGACAACTCAAATGTTTGGCATCTGTAAAGGCGGCTGCTGAGGTTGCCTCCCAGCGCCGGCTGGGTGACACCGTTATCGCCGGGCCCCACGGATTGGCACCTGTCACGACGCATTCAAACCCCTGTGAGTAACACTGACAGACAGGTCAGAGCACAGGACCTGAGGTAGCACCCATGGGTCCCCTGGCCAGCCAGGGTGGGTGGATGTGAGAGGAAAGTAAAAATAAAACAGATGCTGCTGTTGTTGACATCTGTCTGAATACTGTTTTATCCATTATATGCATATATTTAATGAATGTCAGAGCTTAAGAGTGAACATTTGCACCGTTTCTATTCCTGACAAGAACCTGAGAGTGGACTTCCTATTTAATAATGTGACACTTCAATCAAATATATAATCTGAACAAGAAATACATAATTAATGCACTTCTGTTTGGAAGAATAACCAATAAAAGGAACCTGTTATTGCATGAAATCAGCTTCTTTTTACAGTACGAATGTGCCAAATGTGATCCAAGACATCCCAGCTGGATCCAGTCCTGCTTGGTCCCTTGAGGACCTCCTTCAATGCTGTCTGATCGATCCAGTCAGGCCTGATCCTAACATCTAAACTGAATGCCTCCACTCAGCCTCCATTCATTTGTGTATAGTGAAAGGAGAACACACTGAAATCTGAACATGGAGTTTTTCTTTGCTGGTGAGCGTTTCATTAAAGGAATTAGAGGTCACCTAAACTCAAGTCTTGGCCATTTCTTATATTTATTTATATCTAGATTGGGCGTTGGGGTCAAACCAGCGGAATGAGCAGCTCCTTATTGAAGAAGACAAGAGCAATGATCGATGCCAATCGCGTAATCAGGCTTTATTTGAAGGGGGTCGTTGATTCTCAGTCCATCAAGGTTAAGAGTGCGGCACTTGTCACGGCGTGATTTATTATTGCCAGGAGCAGACGAACAACGTCGCATGCCAAAGGGGGAAGGGAGGGGCGAGGAGACGAAGCCCCGCCGTTTGTATTAATAAGTCCAGACGTTATGTGTGAGGCACATTTTGGAAATTACCCTTGAAAAATTAGCATGTCACGATCAATCGTCATCAAATGATTCAAGGGGTGTGGCCTGCACTTACTTAAACGGTATTCATCATCACATGCACAGAGGGTAAACGAGAGGATTGTTATTCAGATGTCTGTAGTACTAAAGAGTCATTTCACCCTCTCTTTGTTGTTGACCATTCGAGTGCGTAGGCGCTCACGTGTGTGCAGAGGTGAATTACTGGAGGATCACTGGAGTAAATGTGTAAAAACAACATCTAAAAAATCAAACTAAGTTAAAAATCTATGTGATTCTTGACACACGGGTCGAGATATTCAGCCAAAAGTGAGACTTGACGTTGATCTTAGAGATGATGTGTCTTTCCATTCTGCTGCAGCTTTATCATTTCTACTATGAACCAAAGTGTAACTCTCTCTCTCAGTTTGGCTGCTGTGCTGAAAGACGTGCCACCGTGAGTGATGCCTATTTACAAACACAAGTACGCTGGGACACTCCCGCCTGTCCACGAGAACACAGCGGTATATGGGAGACGAATGGAGCGCAAACTGCATTTTTCATTCCGTTCCCCTCTGTTTGTGCTCCCCTTACACACACACTACACAACAGGGAACACGTGTAATGCATCACGCCGTGATTTCTGACAGCGAGGTGGAGGTAATAACTTTAGGAAGCCTGTTCCCTTTCTTTTTTTTTTTCCACCCTTCCCCCCACCTCCCTCCATCAGCCCCTCTCAGCGGCTCAACGCTCTTATGTCAGCCATCGATCTGGTGGCTGGAGACAACTCATTTCATCGCCGTGACATGCCATGATGGACCGGTGCGCCCTGAACCCCTTGACTTATTCTCGGCCCTGTGCACCGGCACGCCTCTGTCAGAGAGGCAGCGTGTCGGACGCTTGGCGAGTATATTGATCTGCCACGGGTGGGCAGCCAGAGAGGAGCTGACGCCATTCTCTTCTGGCGGTTTCTTCATTTCTTTGGGCCTCATCACACGGCCTCGGCTCCACGTCACCATGTTTGAGATCCTGACATACTTATTGTGTGAATTCACTGTGTATCAAGCTGTGTTAGCTGTGACTTATCTTTTGACAACGGCTTAGATTAGTTTTTATGATTTTATTATTGCCCATTTCAGAGCAACATTAAGTGGATGAAACATTTTATTTCACGATGTTAGGATTAAAGATTCATGATTCAAGTTGTACAATGTTTGTAGAGTCACAGGACGGTGACTGTACATCTAAGGTACATGATGAAGTAAGGTTTGATTATGTGCAGTAAAAAATAAAGACTCAAATGTATCCTCAACCTCACACAACCCTAGAAAAACATATGCAGTTGGTTCTTTAAACCAATATAAAACACTTTGTAAGACTACCAGTGATGTACACTGGGCACTTATGACAGCATGACACAATATCTAACTCATATCTCCTCTAACTCAAAATTAGTCAGACACCGTGGTTCTGATAATGCAAAGACTAGACAAACACTATCGTATTCAAATTTCTAAATAGTTTGGTTTAATCACAGGAAAACAAACCTGAACTATCATGTTATGCCTTCGTGCTATGAAGACTTAAGCTCGTTCATGTCTGCTCCTGATATTTGGAAGATTTTGGATCATTTTCACCTGTATTCAGAATCCTAAAGCACGAGCCCTCAGCTTCTATTCTTCCTAAAGCTTGTGACACATCTTTGGTGTCAGACAACTGGGCCATCACAATGCACACTTTTAAAAATTACCAGTAATAACAGGAAATTAACTCCATTTCATAGACAAATGTTTCTAGTACTTTGACAAACTGAACTCCAAACCCATCGAATAAAACACCTGACCCAGAGATAATTAAAGCCTTGCCCGACCCAAACACTGCCAGTGTTTGCGTCCTGCCTCTGTCAGTTTGTTGTGTTTGGTGTTGCAGCCCTGAGGCGGCACAGGTCATCCTGATTTCTGCACAAGTGTTGAACCTAACACCTGACCCCGAGGCTTTAGCAGAAAGATTCAAACCCAACGTGACACATGACTTCAAACGGGCATAAACACAAACGTTTCCCCGTTTTCCCACTTAGAAACCCACAGCTACATATTCATGGTGTCAGATGGAGAACACATGAAAGGTAAAATAAAGAGACCAAGTGCTGATTTTATGCTCATTATGAAGAACGTGTGCAAGTGTGAGGCGATGTGTGTGTGTGTGTGTGTGTGTGTGCGCATGTAATTACGTGTGAGAGTCTTTGCATGTATGTTTGTCTGTGTGAATGCTCAAGTCAAGAGCAGTAATGCAAATTGTCCTGTCACTTCATTTATTGCAGCATGGGTAGATGTGTGTGTGTGTGAGGTGAGAGAAGAGGGGAGGGGGAGTCAGACCGGGTGTCCTCACACACACACACACACACACACACACACACACACACACACACACACACACACACACACACACACACACACACTTTCTATAGTAGAACCTCAGGGCTAAGCTGAGCCTCAACCTGAACTTGGGAGTTCATTTTGTTTGTCTACGTCTGGAGCAAAAAGAAATAGCCTGGGGACATTTCGACTTTTTTTGTCTTCTTTCCTGCCTGTTTGCTTAATGTTTCAGTAAAACCTCTGGAATTACAGGCAGAAAGGTAATTTGCCAGCGAGGAAGCTTTATTTTCCACTGCTCCCAATTGTTCTTACAGGCAACCTTGCTCGTGAGATCTTTCCTTTGGCATATGTGTTTCTTTCTTTTACTTTCTTTGGTGTGTGTGTGTGTGTGTGTGTGTGTCAGTGTGTGTGTGCAACTGCGAGTGTGGAAGGGCGCTAATAAATCAGACAAGGCAAAAGATGAAAATCATGAAAATAAGACCACAGAAAAGGTTAGGGGAAGCTCAAATATCTCCAGCACTGCAGGCATCACAAAGACTACACATCCAGTGGATTTCCCCAAACGGTTTAGCAATCCAACTCTCAATAATAATAATAATACAAATAATAACACACTCAAACATTTGAGTCTTTATCCCCTTACAAAAAAACACACAAGCCCGAGGTTGAAGATACCTGCAAATTTAAATCATTCCTTTTCCAAATAGAGGACCTATCCATTAAAACCTCTATTACAGGTAGAAAAAAATGTTATCGTCGTCTTCCTGAGTTCCAGTGCTCTTGCTACGTGTAAGAGCACGGCCTCTGAGTATTAGCAGAGGCGGTTTAAGAGAAAAAGTTCATTAAATACCTCGGGGATTAGCTGCCAGAGTTGGCCTGGCGTCTCGGCTGGCAACGGTTAAACCTTTTGCACCTGCTTCACCCTGTGCTGACATCCTACTGCTGCTTTCCCCCCCCCTCAGATTTTAAGAAGAGGTTTTAAGAAGCTGCTTTAAGAAGAAATCCAAAAGAAGAAGCTCACACCCCCTCCCCTCCACAATCTTCACCTGAATTGGTAATGAAATCAGTCAATTAAGCCTGAAACATAAAGTCAGAGGGCTTGAATGGATGGCATCGAAGCATGCACTCAAAAGTGGACTTCAAAGGCGAGAGAGAGAGAGAGAGGGAGAGAGGGAGAAGGAGAGAGGGGAGGGAGGGAGAGAGAGAGAGAGGGAGAGAGAGGGAGAGGAGAGGAGAGAGAGAGAGAGGGAGAGAGGGAGAGAGGGAGAGAGAGAGGGAGAGAGGGAGAGAGAGAGGAGGAGAGAGAGAGAGAGGGGGGAGAGAGAGAAGAGAGAAGAAGAGGGAGAGAGGAGAGAGATAGGGAGAGGAGAGAGAAGGAGAGCAGAGGAGAGGGAGAGAGGGAGTGGAGAGAGGGAGAAGAGAGAGAGAGAGAAGAGACTCTTAGAGATGAGCGGATAAAGAGTTCGAGATCGATTTCGCTTATAGCGGGAAAGTCTCTTAGCAGAGATCTAGAAGCCACCAACCTGCGAGCCGAGCCTCCTCTTCGCTCCTTTGCGCTGGCGCACCCTTCTTCCGGCCGCGCATCTCCGCTCTCCCCGTCTCGCCTCCGCCCGCATGAGGGGAGCTAGTTCTGGAGAGGTGGGCAAATCTGTGAGGCGCTGGAGCTGAGAGAGAAAGCTAGTCACCTCATCAGGCGTAGATTTTACAGCCCCTGTTGCCCTAATCCTGACAAGCCGTTCGCCATTAGGGAAGCTGCACCTCCCTCCCCACCTCCAACCTCCTCCCACCTCCTTCTGAACTTCCCTCCCTGTGTGTGCGCCATCCTCACTCTGGGAGAGGGAATTTCATCGTGCTGCTGAAGATGCCATGCAGAGAACGAGGGGATTCTGAGTTAGCGTTGATGATGATGACGATGATGACGAGAGGGAAAAAAAGACGAGGAGGACACAGGCTAAATGATTTGACTCCTTTTTCCTCACAAACACACCCTCTCGCACACACTTGTACTGTTTGTTTTCTAAGTAGGATCCAAATCAATATTCCAACTCCAGGAGCCCTCAAAAGCAGCCAAAAGTAGCCAAGTGAAAATAGTTGTTTGGGAACCGAAGCAGAGGAACATCGGATGTGGTTTGGTTATTATGGAAGCCAGACAAACACAAACAGACACAAACAATCCAATGCAACAATTCATATTTGGGTTTAATTAATTGCTTAATGCCAATAATATTGCAGTAATGTGATGCAAATTACAGGGTAATTATGTAAACGATGGTTAACTATGATGATCAACGCTCAAATTAGCATTCAAATCATATCAGCGCAGGGCCCACCTCTCATAATTGCTTTAAAAGATGTACACAACTTTCAAATGCAAGCAGAAGAACCTTCTCTTTGTGCAGAAGATGTGCAAATGCCCTCCTCCTTCTACTCCAACATCACACACACACACACACACACACCCTTTCCTCCACCTCTGTACTTTTTTTACAGGCAGAATCCACAGAAACATCTGTTAAGTAGGAGCAAATGTCAGCTAATTATTTCACCAAAGCATGTTTTTAATTGATCAACAGGGGAACAGCTGTAGAGTGGATTCTCGCGTCACAGCGCTCGGCGAGTGAAGGCAGACACGAGGGGAGTGGGAGGAGAAGAGGAAAGGGGGCGGGGGGGGGGTTCTCTGAGACAAGAGAGCGCCGAACCTTCCACTCCCATCCTCCAAACCATTAAGGAAAGGTTTGACCCACCTCTGTAATTACTTATTTCAGCTGAACTAAAGTGCCAACCTGTGAACGCTGCTGTGACAGAGTCAGAGGAGGAGCGCTTGTGTTAAACCTGGATCAAACTGAAATTAACAGGTTCGTAATAAATATGCAGACTCTTTTTTCCCCTTACTTCATATCTTAATATCTGGTTAACAATGATCTGTTGTTACTCAGTTGATATTGAATATTTGTGCAGATGTTTCTACTGGTCCTACACTCTGACACCAACACAGTTTAGTTCAATGTCCTATTTATTTTGTGCAGTTGTGTAACATGCCTCAGCGTTTGGGAGACAAACCCCGTTCACCTGAGCCGATCGTCTCTGCACATTTAAAGGCTGCATCGCCTGCTCAACAGGTGAAACAGGTGAGCTCCACATTCAGCATCTCCACACAACACTGGGAGGCACTTTGGATAAAGGTGTCAACGGGGTGACATATGCTTTGTACCACTCTGAGTTTTCATTAAGTGAAAACACAAACAGCGACTCAGGCAACCACTTCCAGGTGTGTCTGCCTGCCTGCGAACAGCACCTGACACGTTAGTAACGTGTGATTTGTTGTGATCCGAGCTGTTTTTGTTCAGAGGGCAAACAGAGAGCTGTTTTGTTGCTCCTATTTCTGTCACATCCAGGTAGAGGGATCAGGGAGAGGTGAAGGCGCGGATAGACGTGCAAATCTGGGTTAACCTCTGTAGATGCTGTCCCTCGAGGGTGGATGTGAAGTGTAGAGAGCTCGGAAAAGGAGTCAGCAAAAAAACATGACTAGAGGCCATTTTTATATAAAACACATCTCAAATAAGCATTTACATCCATCACAACAGAAAAATGTCCCAGTTATTTTAACTACATCTCAAACTATGACAGAACAAGGTGATACTGAACCCATGCACGGCGATACGAGCCTGCATCTGTGCAGAGCATCTACTGTAAAGGAAAGCTGAGCAATCTTTGTCTGAGAAGTCATCACAGCAGTTTGCTGCACGCACAAGCATCGGCTTGTTAAGGACACGTGCTCTTATTTTAGCTGTAATTTGGACCAAAATTTCGGTGTAATTTTTATGGGCTGCCAGACTTAAAGAAATAAAGTGAAAGCTATTTTCAGCATTAATATACATTTCTAGGTTCTTGCTGAGAGACAAAAGCCGAAAAAGAAAGTCTGCATTTTATTTGCTGCTTTTCAAAAAGACAGTTGTTAAGAAAAAGTAATGAATGAAAATTACTCAGAGGATTATTATCAGCATTTCCATCAACTCGGAGATTTTCCTATATGGATTTTTTTTTGTTATTGCTGGAAAAAAAACATTGATTAATTAAAAGAAATCCCACGTGAATTTCCTCAGAGTAATGTTCACTTCTGAGTTCTTCTGTGGTCAGTTTCTCTGCCAGAGTAAAAGAAAACAGAGAAGAAGAAAGATGAAGAGTGAGAGGAGGGAAGAGAAGAGAGAACTCTTCCAACTGGCAGCAGTATGGACTAGGGGAAGCTCAAGCATGACTAAAAAGTACATTCACCGCTAGTCAGTGAATTTTGCTCCCTATTTGTCACTGCCACCTTGGAGAGCAGTAAGCATTAATAATACATGGGAGCTGGGGGAATCTATTAGAGGCTACCCTTGCGGAGAAGAATCAGACGGAGGCTGGGCACTGGAGCTGTTAGGAAGGGAGAGTGCGAGATTTGGTGTGGGAAGACAAGAGAGATCGAGGGGAGCGGAAAGCCTGGGTGCTCCAACCATGCCCCTCTTATTTATTGAAGAGATTTTTAGGGGGGTGCAGTAGATGTGTCAGGTGTGGCTGGTGTGATGCATCATCAGAGAGAGGAAGGAGAAGAGGAAGAGAGAGTGCCACAGTGAGAGGAACCTCAGGACACGGCTGTAATTGAGTTCATTGATCAAACAGAGAAGAAGGAGGAAAGTGGGAAGGAGGACATGCTGTTACCTCACTGTGCATTCAAGCAACTCAACAAACCCAAAGTCTGCGCGCATAGAAGACATGTTGATACTGCCTTAAATCCATATTTAAATAAGGTAACGTGCAAAAAGTAGCTTTAATCATTTCAAATTCTAATAGAAACACGTGAGAACCAACATGTTGCCTTCGTTATTTTCTCCTTTTGTGTCTAAATGATTTGGATTCAGACATTTTTCCTCTACATGGGGACCCTGGTGCTTCTCTGTGTTGCCACACACTCTTACCCCCCTCCTCCATTTTGGCCAGGTCTAAGCACTTTGTGGAGGTGGGAGGCTGCAAAAAGAAAAAAAAGAAGAAGGGGGAGGAAAAAAGTGGACCATTTGTTGCTTCAGATGTGCTGCTAATCCTTTGATCGAACCTCTTATGCTCTTCAAACTTGCGACCGGGGCCAAGCTACTAATGAAATTCTGAGGCCGGCAGATAGGCCTCGAGCCGGAGCGTGACAGAGTCCATCTGGTGCGCTAAAGTCCCCCTCTGCTCTCAAACACACTGCTCAATACAACTCTATGAGAACACTTTGAAGTGTTTTTGCAGTGTTTAAGCTGCTGCACTGGGGCCAGATCTACTCTGCTTCTACCTGAAATTAGATGCCGCATTAACTGTGCCATGATTATTTTAATATTAATAAGTCATTACCAAATACATTTTAGTACATTAGAATAAAAATAAGAGCATTACTGGTAAGCCTGTCCAACAGTCCCTACACTGCATTTTTCATCGTGAGCCACCTGTTCCGATTTGGAGGGAAACCTGCTGGACTGCTTTGCAGTACGAAACAGGAGGAGGGCGCTGTTCTTCCAGAACAATTGGAGACAAAGATTTCCGAGTTTCTGATGACAGCAGATGGTGGAAAGAGTGAAAGACTTCCAACATGGCTGTCCTGTTTAGGAAAAGGAGCAGGGAAACCAGGCAGCAAGGCTGGGAAATGTGTGAAAGTCATACCTCATCCAAAGGATCTGTCTTTTGATTCTCCAACAGTCACTCCCTGAGAGGTTTGTAGTTTGGTTCCTCTGTGTGGACGACAGATTCGTGGCAGATACAGCAGACAGTATATAGGTCATTTGAAACTAACTGATTAGTCAATCAACTGACTGATAGCTGATGCATTTTGAAATGCCTCTAATTCTCTGCATACTGCTTCTCATGATGGTTCTTCTGATGGTTTAGCTGGTTTCTTTATCTAATTGAAGCACACAGAAGAACAAAGTAGCACTGAAATAGCTATTTTAAGACATCACAGAAATGTATTCATATTAAATCATGGGTATGCGCCAAGGTTAAAATAAAGGCGCAGATCGTTCCTGTCTGGATCACATTATTTAACAGACTGACAGGAGCTGAATGCTGTACGTGAACAGACGATTAGAGCAAAATCAATCATCTTTGTGTCACTTTGTTTTACTGCACGAGAAAAGTCATCCTGCAGGTCCCACAACATTAAAAGCAGCAGGTGAATTTAATATTAACAGGTTAGCACGTTACCAAAGTAAGTGTAGGCCACAGACACAGTTCAAGCCATGGATCTGACATTAACAGGTGCAGTAGGGTGTGGATCTGATCTAGAGATAAATACAGGGGCTCTGTGAGCGTTCACAGCAACGTTAACATTTGTCTAAACACAAAAGAGTCTGAAATTTATCATTATCTGAACAAACATGAATGTCAGCTCTCTGTGTACAGCCTTGGTTTTGACGTTGGCTCCTGAAAACACACACAAACTCACACAAAAGAGGTTTGATACCTGTGATGTGTTGGCAGCTTGTTCAGGGAAGAAGAAGAAGAACCTGGATGCACGAGGTGCCATCTGCTCCAAACAAAGTCTCTCATCTCGCAGCCAAAATTAAGAATAACTTCTTGAGAAACAACCCGACGACCACAACCCTGATCTTAAGAGCAAATCACAACAAACCACTGGTTTTTCTTTCGTTTTTTTTCTCCTGTCCTTTCAGAAAACCTCGAGACCTCGAAACCCGTCAAGACCTGGACAAAACCAATATGTTTTTTTCTTTTTCATACATTTCCACACTTGACAGACCTGTGTAGGAAACCTGATCTGACTGCTAGCTTGTGTTTGAAAACATGCCTGGTTGCACTGACCCAATCCATACTACACACACACACACACACACACACACACACACACACACACACACACACCTCTCCTTAGTGTCTGAGATACACACAGAAACAGCCTTACATCCACGGATGCGTGTCGATGTGTTTGCTAACACGTAGAGAACAGAATGCAGGGGAGGCTCCACACACACACACACACACACACACACACACACTTTTAACCATACAGTTTCTTATGCCTGTAGGAAAAAGCACACCACCTGCTGTGAAGCACACATTCATTCTGTTTGTATTTTCCTCAGTTTGCTGAACTTACTCTATTGATGTGCTGTTTGTCGACTTTCTCACTTTTCAAACTTACTTCTAAAGCAACGCTCTGTCTGCTCTCTGTTTGCTTTCCATTAACAATGCGGTGCTCAACACGAGGGTCCAAATACAAATCAGCTTCCAGCTTGTTGAAGGGGGGGGGGCGCTCGCTGCATGATTTTTGTAATGTTAAAAAATGACAGTACATGAAAATCCATCTTACTACTTCTATTTGTATTCATGCTGGATGTGCTCATTTATTATTAATCAGTGTCTGCATGATTTGGTGTAAACTGCAATAATCTTATAGGGTCAAAGGTGAAAAGTCTGAAGACACTTCCTGTATTTTCGTACTGATCTGACAGGTTGAGGTGTTGGTACTGTACAAGCTAAAGGTTTAAGCTGCTTTTCTGAACATCACACGAGACAGGTGGTGGATTACATTTTCCTCAGATTATAAGAAAAGAAACTTTAGAGCTTTAAAGTTTTGAATCGACCACTTCTTCCATCTCCGTCCTCCCTCTATCATACAGTGTGTTTCTAAAGTAGAATAAAGCAGTTCTGCTTCAATGCACAGTCCAAGATTAAACATTTTCCTGCAGACGATTCTGACAAAAGGAAGCCATCAGTGACTACATTATGTGGCTACAATCACATCAGCTGGACTGGAGATGATACAGTACGCGTTTGCCTCGCAGCAGTATGTATGTGTGTGTCTGTTAAGAGATACAGCGCCCTGAGGCTCACACTAAATCTGACCTCTCACTGTTGGAATTTACAACAATGGTGTCACAGCTTGGTGGCTTCAGATATCATCTTAGTGACCTGCAAGCAGTCTAAGTGTGTGTGTGTGTGTGTGTGTATGCATCCTAAACAACTGCACCACTGTTAGGATCCGTGTTACATCATTTGAGAGGCACCAGGCCATAAAGATGCTGTTGTAGCATCTAAACACTGATGTGCCGCCTGTCTGAGAGTCTGAACCTAAACAAAAACACATCATCTCATCTTATGTGCAACACTTTGCCCTTTTAGGTTGTAAAGCTAGAGGTTCTGCTGCTTCTAGTATGACAATTAGCAACAAGTAGGGAGCTCGTTTTCACCATCACCTGCTAAATGCAAAACCTAGAAAACATATGCTAAACTGTGTACAATTTACAAAATCTCTTTTAAAACTGTAGCAACAGTTTAGACAAACTTTTTAAATGAGAGCGGTGTCCTAAAGTTGTAAATGTTTTCTAAAGTTGTTCTTTTAAAATGTACACGTCTGGATCTCTACACTTACAAGCCGAAGAGGATGTGTGTAAGAGAGAACGTAGGGATAGTGAAGTGTCTGGCATCATCACAGTGTCTAAATATAATGATTTTCCATATTATATACATATTATAGGAGTTGATGGCATTAAAGATTTTAATCAGTCTTAAAAAATGACTCAAAATCTGGATAAATAACGTGAAAAGAAACATGTTTTTACTTGTACTTTAAGGTGAACCAGCCGTAGATTCACTGTGTCGATAATTACTGCTGATTGTTTAAAAAAAAAAAAAAAGGAGGTGGAAAATTTTTTTTGGCAAACAAAAAAGCAGATAATCTAAAGTGAAGTGGGTTTTAAAAAGGTAATTGTCTGGAAACGTAAAAGTGAGGCTTTTTATCCTCTTAATCCTGTTAGATTTGGATGGAGATTGTGAGCAAGGCTCTAATCTGTGCGAAGGTGTGGAAGAAGAGATAATGGAGATTGAAGGAGATATGAGTGTTACGGAGCTGTGCACCGGGATTCTCTCGTGTAGCTTTCAATGAACGGTGATAAAAAAAACACAGAAGGAAGCGACGCTAGCCACAATTTGTGCAAGTGACACTAAAAATAAAAATATGAAGACATATGTGCTTACAGAGATCTCAAAACAGCACTAAAAGCACGATAGAACCGTGCACATGAGACAATATGATTACATATTCAGTTTTTTCCTGAAAACTCCCAGACAGAGAAAGACACAAATGCTTTTCAATAAAACTTCATTTCTCTGGCACACAGCTCTCCTCATGCAAGTTCACAGCGAAGTCATTGCCTTTTATTATGTCAGGCCTGCTGACGTTTTTGACACTGTTACTATTGCTCCTCACATCGCTGTTTACAGCTTTGACGACTTTCATTATTCTTCCAAGCCAAGACTGTCACGTCCTCCGACAGTTCCTCAGCACTCTAACCAAATCTGGGAGACGCCCCATGTTCCATCTCACCAACAACAGATATCACTGTCGTTTGAGAGACTGCCGAGGCACAGTGAAGTGTTGGCTGGACAAAAGCAACCGTGAGACTGAATCGGAGTCATAACGACGCTCTTACACAGTTGTAGTGGGAACAAAAATGATCCATTTGTTAACATTCACATTAACTGTGTGGAACCATGAACAATGTTTTATTAAAACCCCACCAGCACAGTAATTTTCTGGATTTTTAAAAATATGAATTCAGTTAATCAACCATCTCTTAATAGCTAAACTATTTTGTTTTTGTTTGTTTTGGGGCATTTTGCAATTATTAGATAGTAAAAGCAGATAGATGACAGGAAATGAGTGGAGAGATGTGAAGTGAGGGCACAAACCAAGTAGAACTGATCTTACGGGTCAGGTCGTACTTTCTATTTCCCCTAACGGACACATACCCCTGCTACTACAAATGTGTACTCAATTATACTCGCACATCAACTGCACTCACGTGCACTAGAAAACAGGATGACAAATGTGCACAGGGAGAGTTTGTATTAGATTGTGTTGGACTGATAAAGTGAAAAACTACCACACTACACTACAGTATGTGGAACTACCTTAAGAACAGTGTCCGTGCTGATTTAGCAGCAGCACTAGTTGTAGCTAAAGTAGCAGCCTTAACACCATCACAGTACAGGTTCTACGACTGTAGCTGCAGTGATAGTAATTGTTTATTATTCTCAATCTGTAATACTGTAAAAAGCTAAATATATAAAGTAAAAGCTAGTCTGGTTTTTCATATTTGTACTTTTCTCACACTTAACACACTCAGAGAACAGGAGCTGCAGAAGAAATACATCAGTAAGGAATCACCACCCTGTATATTATTGTATAATTCTCTGTATATGTGTATCCGTCACAGAACCAGTGAATTAAGTGTAGCCTTTCTAGACAAGAATTTATCATGGAGTGTAAACACACCGGCGCAGGGAGGAAGGTGTAACAGAGAGGATGTTGTGGATGTAAGATGCAGGTTGCAGATAAAAGCCGTAATAACAACAAATGACCTCTTATTATTACAGATGTCTTGGATAACATGTTAAACGTGGGAGAGAGCCTGAGGGAGAAAGGGGCTCCACGGTGGTTTATTTTCCTCAGCAACAGGAAAAAGAAAAAAGAAAATACCAGCTTATATGTGAGATTGCACCCACGCCATTCCCAGGTTACCCCAGATCAACCACCATCAGGGTACTCTTTGAAGTTTTACGAGTATCATTCTGAGTATCTGTCACCCCGGCTCCTTTTATAAAGACAAAATATCAACAGTTGGTATTCTTTTAACATTATCTTAAAAGATGCTTCTTGTGCCATAAAGTATCCTGAATATTCAGCTTTTGCTTTGCTGCTCCTGCGGAAATGTGGAACGCGCTGTTAATCCAAGTGTGAATTATGTATGCAGTTTATACGTGTATTCCTGTGCATGTATAAACGGTGCGTACGCTTCCTGTGCACTTCAGGGGATATCAGCTGAAGGGTCAACCCTGGAGGTGGGGGTCATGGAAGAGGACACCGCGATTTCAGGTTTTACATGGCTCCAGTTTCAACTTTGCAGAAGCTTTGTAGTGTGGGATATAAGGCCTCACTCGAAAGCCGTAAGAAAATAAACCCAAATAGGGAGGAAATGTCGGCTTATCTTAGCTCAGGAACACAGCAAAGGTTGTTTTTATTTTTTTTTACGTGTACAATCCTCTCCCACCCTCCTACACTCCTATCCAACTCCCAGAGGCGATTGCAGCATGTTATTATGCGTTCTTTTAAAGGCATAAAATATATTTAATACGCCCTTCCTGTATTTAAGTGAAGCTTACCTTATTACATTATTGTGTCACATGTGTGCTGCCCTGCAAAAGCCGAAGAGTGTGAGCTGTGTGGGCAGTGAAACTGAGCTGATCTCTTGCTCCGACAGGAAGCAGCGGTGGTCCGGGAAAGGATTATTTATCATTTAGTGTTATTTATGAGCAGAACTTGTTTGTGTGGTAAAGACTAAAATGTACTGCTGACCTTTGATCTCACTTCTGTTCGTCTTTCTCTCCTTTTAGAGGGAGGGAGCAGACCTCGAGTTGTTCAGAATGAGGCTAGATTACCATCCAGGCGAAATGGGCAATTGCCCTGGGGCCCCAGAAGTCCAGAAGCTCTGAAAGCTCTGAGGTTACTGTATGTCATCTGGTTTGTGCAAATTTAATTGAGTTGGTGTGTGACTGTACGCTACAGTACAACACTCACTGACATGATCTGGATTTTAAAATCAAATAAAATTCTTTTGTATTAACTCATATTGACACGGTTTTGAAAATTGTCCCAAAGTCAATCACATAGAGACAGAAGGTCAGATAAGTTCAGTAGTTCTATGAGCAGAAGACGCAGCGTCACTGTAAACCTGGAGCCACTACGCAGGTTAATGTAGTGAACATAGTGAAGTATATTAACACACCTAAAGACCAAACAGGCTTGAGACCACCAGCCTGTTGCTTTTGGATTCTAGCAGTGTAATCTTTGGTAAGTTCTCCTTTATATAAGCCAACAGGAAACACTTGTCATTTGCTTTCCATTATGTATTTAATTGAATTTGTCTGCAGTGACCTTCTTTACTTTTTAAAAATAAATGACTTGACACCACAGCGCTGCCCAGTACAACACACCGTTTTTTCTTGGAGGCCACTGGGCAGCTCCAGCTCAAGCTTGGGTTAGGTGTCTTGCTTTATGACATCTGAATTACTCACATTTCCCCAAAGACTGTTGTCAAAACTAGAAAAATTCCCAGAGTTTGATTCAAATGGGCAGTTTCCAGGTGTCAGTATAGAGCAGTGTATTCTTCACACTCAGCAAAGGCTTTGATTAAAAGTAAAAAAACAGATTTTAACCCCAACTTCCCCCTTAACATACTCAAAAACAGCATTTCTCTACTCCAGGGTATGATTTTTTCCCCCGACAAGCGCTCCATGCCAGATTGTCACCTCAGTGTAACACCAATTCCCCTCCAAATCTCCAGGAATCGCCTCTGGCCACAGCTGCCAGCCTTTTCTCACAGCTGCGGAGCACGCCACATCCATCTTTCCTGGGAAGTCGATTCCTCTGCGGCTCGGTCTTGTCAGCCAAAGTAAACAGGGTTTTGATAAATGGCAGTCAAGGTGTGCAGTCACCTGGAGCCGCCGTTCAAAGTCTCCTGCTCGTCTCACCGTGAGCGAGTGTGTCGCAGCATGTTTCTACAGCTGTGAGGTGCCTTCGCTGCTCCTCTCTGCCCTACTCTGTTAAATTTCTGCCTGATCCCTTCACCCGCTGGCACCAACTGCTTCAAAACACACCTTCAGAAACTCAGATCACACAGCCCTGGACTGGCTCATGAGGCCGAGACTGTGGCACAAACCAAAGACACGCATTTCTAAAAATTAGAGCCAGGAATCAACAAAGACTAACAAACGCAATATCTTTGCCTAGGTGGGCTAATCATCTCAAATCAACCTCCTGTTTCCTTTGTGTTCAGGACTGTGTGTGTGTGGTGGTGTGTGATTGTGTATGTGCAGACCACTAATTGTGGAATATCACCAATGCAGGACACCGCCTTTGTATCCTCTCACAGGAGCTGGGATGAAAAAACCAGGATGTTACAAACCAAAGTTTTTTAAAAGGCTGCACCGTCCTGTATACAAAAAGAAACACATGAAAGGAACCTGACTGATTTTAATTGGTGCCTTTGCTTCTCAGTTACAGCAACAAAACTGAATAAACAAGGTATATTTAGGGCGGTTTGACTGATTTAAGCTTCTAAGAAGAGGCTGATGAGCTCCATCATAACAGGAACAAGATTATTTTGATCTGTGATAAACATTCCTTGATCAAGATTTACCTATGAAGTCATTACACTTTTTATCCTGGGGAAAAATGTGGCAGTAAAAGGAACATCAAAAAGCTAAATGCTCCCGGTGACAGCTACTGGGCAAAATCTGAATCTGTCCTTGGGTTTTAGGGCAAAGAGACGGCCCCATGTTGTCATCACATGTGGGCTCAAATTAAGACTTTTTTTACAAATGTGTTCTTGGAAATTGTGAATGCTGAGACATTTGGGTGCAAACTAAAGAATGAAGTCATGTCACAGATGCAGAAAACTGCACAGACCTGCTAAATGTTACACCTGCTTCCACAGTGTCAGCACTAGAATTACGCGAAGAACACCGAACACACCTTGCATATTCAAAAGCTGTTACTATCACCCGCTCTGACAACAGGATGTGGGTGTCTGTATGATTGCAATACTCCAAGCAAGAGCAGCCCCGTGATTAAAAAAGAGCACTTGACCGGTGAGGAGCACAATAGGGGCCTGACCTTCCCGAAGCTACAAGTGAGCCACTGGGCCCTGGGGGCTCCTTGTGGCAGCTACGGATCTCATTTCAAGACGTCGTGATTAAGTGCAGGCAGAGGGCTCAACAGCCCCTGCACATCCTCCAGAATTCAATGACCTGCAAGACACTGAGGAGAATCTGATTATAATAACACACTATTTGCCTCCTTTGTCTCATTTGCATACGTGTAATTTCTTCTTTTTTCGGGGGGGTCTTCCTTCTTTTTGGGGAAGTTTAAAATGTCTCCTCCACCTTAAAGACATAAGAGGATGAGGTCAGCTGGAGTAGAGGAGGAAGATGGCCCAGGTTCAGTGTGAGAGAGATCAGTCATCAGTCTTTATACCTTCTGTATCTTTGCCTTGAATAACTTTTACCTCCCTCTCATCGACTCCCATCTGTAGTCAAAGTGAGGTCTGCTGTGAGTTATGTCAGATGGAGCGATTAGTGGAGAGGGGGGCACGAGGATAATGAGTAACAGATGCAGGTCGCTTGCTCTTGTTCTCACACATCCACTCTATGTCTTTTATTTTATCTCTTAGTTTTTCTTGCTCCTTTCTGTCTCCCTCATATTTAACGTATCTCCTTCTTGCTGCAGTTCTTTACAGCTCTATTACTAACCTCCTCTCTCCATCTCCCTCTGGCCACCCACAGCTGTCCAGCACAAGGTGCTGGCGAACGCTCCCTGGAGCCGAGGTGCACTTGTTCTCCCATGCTGCTAAATAGCATGCATCAATCACGCAGGTGTCTCTGCACCAACAGTGGGAAGCCTCTTAACGCATTGCACATGCAGCCAAAGACAATCTGTCAGCAGACAGGCAATGTTAAGGTGGGACTGGAGCCAGATTTTATACATCAGTAGTTTGTCATTGTAATATCACTGCGAAGATACATGTTTACCACTCAGGTTGCATTCATTCCAAGCATGCTTGAAGTGCTTTATGCTGTTTGTTTAGCCAGGTGAGAAAAACATCATAATGGCACCAAGGCCTAAAAATGTGGATCTTTCTCCTCTTCCAAGCAAACTACACTGGGTTTGTTAGGAGTGAAAACAATCTGAACCAACAGGAAACAACCTCAAAGCACAAAGGGTTCATGCACGGTGTGAGGACACACACATGCTGAATTGTTTTCTTTATGTGTTCTAACTAACATGAATATCAGAGAATGTAAATCATTCTAGCTAGAGATAGAAAAACTGCAATAGAAGACAGCATGTGACGAATTCTTATTTCAAACAAGGCTCAGATGTGATGCTAAGTGATTTTAAACAATCTGTCTTTCCAAACAGTAACTGGTCATTTCCAGAGTTCACCAACATTTCTACTATTTCTCAAGCCAACTACATTTAGAGCACACCATCCAAATGATGGTGCATGTTCTGCCAAAGCAGCTGGAAAGGCTAGCAACCTGCCAGCTGCAGCCAAAATGTATAAGCATTTGGGTAATTTCCCAACTAGAGTCAGGTCATCAAGCAACATCAAATGTGACACTAACTTTAGTCAATCCAGTGAAAACAAATAGCTGGTGAAGCTACTGAAAAAAGTTCTTCACTAACACAAGAAGTCATATTTTAAGAGCTCTACTGCCTGAAGTCTGTAACGAAGGACCTAAAACTGTGTTATTTGTTCTTGATATGCAACTACATCTATGCAAACATGTCACTATTACATTAATATTACTTATCAACAGACAACACTCTCGTTTCATCACCTTGTTATGTAATGAATCTTCTAGTCAACTGAACGCTGTGAACAAGTTCTTCAAGTTCAAGCTATTATTACTCGAGTCTGGCAGTTTCAAATGCTGCTGAGTGATGGACACTTGTATGAATCAGGACCCATTTCCACAAATATAAACTCCAAGCATGTCTCTTTTTTTCCTCCTACACCAATTCCTGCTTTACAACAAACATTTGAACACCTTTCTTTCATCCTAATTTGCCCCCCAACATGTCTCCAGGTTTACAATTAAAAGGAGAATTGAGGGGTTCTGGTGGCTTTAATTAAACATTAACAAACATTAAACTGACTTAAAATGGAGCTAACGTATAAACAAAATAAAGAAGAATTCGAATTATAAGGCTTTTCCATGCAAAGACTTGACACACTAAGGGTTTTCAAGAAGAAACAAACATGTTTGGATTTGCACAATGACTTTTTTTAAAAACCAAAACACATTCATCAACTTCATAATCTAAGTGTTTTAGCACATTTCCATGAACTTCTCACCTGCTGCTGTCTTCATTAAGTCACGTAAAATGCTGTCAAGAACACACATGCAGGTATAATACTACTTGTGCATCACAAACTGTAGGTGGGAATACAGGTCTAGCTGTAAAGTAACAACACTGAATGCTCACTGAGGCATAATACCTGCTAAACATGCACACATTTAGCACTACCTCTAAGGGAGAAAATGAACCTTTGTTACATTAGAAGTGTGAGAAAGCGTTGAATACGTCATGTATATCAAGAAAAGGTGTTTCCATCACAGCTTTCGATAGATACAACGGTTTTGTGGAAGGTGTAATGTCCCACTGTACACGCTGAGATTGCCCAATATAAGGCTTGTGGTTGGCACGCCTCCCAGCAATTGTGACATAAGAGGATACCTGGGGCCTGTGGGGGAGTCTGGGCTCCTTCCTTATGCAATTGCACCACAAACCACAAAGAAATCCGACTCCACACTGGAGGATGATATCGTCTACATTTTGGGGATTCTGTTCTTACCTATGGGTCGGTGCAGCATGGATACTGTTTGTGATGAATTCAGTATTATTTCCACCACATGGTCAATAACAATATTTTAATACATGAACTTGTTGTTGTGTATTTCAAGTAGTGAAGCCTACGTTTGCCACAGCTGATGCTATTATAGGGTTCATGTGAAAAATCCTCAATTTTAAAATTAATTCTCCAAATCTTCCTTAAAATCTCCTAAAAATCACCGTATTTTTGTATTAAATTCTTAAATATGTTCCATTATAGCACGGTTGAGGGACATGGAAAAGTAAACACTGCTTCTGATTAATTACCAGCTACAGTTAAAGTCAAAACTATAAAAGTATTAAATGAAAATAGTTAATTAAAGGATAACAGTACCCATCAGTGATTCCTAGAAGACTTATAATTCTTAATTCTTGAAATTGTGAAATCGTGTCAGTCTGAGTTTCTTTATCTGACCGGTCCAATTAGTGGAAATCAGTAGAAATATGTTTCGTTTTGAAGCTTGAAGTATGTTTTTATAGCATTTTCTGATAATTAACAGTTACATCATACATAAACCAGCTAACTTTTAAAAATAAAAAAATCAACTAAAGCATTACTCAAAAGTTATCACAGAAGAAAAATTCTACTTGGTAGTCACAGTAATCTAGATGATAATGTGTGCAGCAGTTGCGTAGACTGAAACTCGGCTTCCTAAAGACTTGACATAAGCAAACTATTCACATTTTCACATCACTCAGTCTCAGAACGATGATAAAATAGACAAGCGAGCCAAACAGGCCTTGTGCAGCTGCATAGCTTGTATGTTTAAATAGCGAACCTCAGCCTTCCTGCCTCCAATGTCAAAGTATGTGTAGCCTGCAGGTCGATTAAGAGCGTGGATCACTCTTAGATCCTCAATCTGGACACCAGGAAGCTTAACAGACAAATCAACTGCAGCTATGTGTTTTCAAGTAATTTTGATAAAAAAAGAGGAAGGAGGCAGGTAATGACTTCATTTGCTAATAGGAATAATTATAGCGTGGCCAGAGGCTAGCTCCATTAGCAGAAACAAGAACAATTTGGCTTGTGTTTATCTTGTGCTAATTGTTGCAAGCAACTGGCAAATATTTTATTAACTTGAGGTACACACTTTACCCACGGAAAGCCCGACCTGAATATGAAATGAGCTCCTGACTAACAACTGATTACACGTTTTACACTAGGAGAGCACGAGGTGGGAACTTCACACACTGTCAACATTACAAAAGTCATTGATGAACATTTAAAGTGATGTTTTAGTTAACCATCACTCTCCTGAATGAAAAAGTCTGAGGTATCATCGAATGATGACTCAAGCTAATCAGAATGATACAGATGAAGGAAGGCAAATGTGGAAAAGGTCAGCTGTGGTTGCAGCGAGGGAGGGGACAGGGAGAGATCTGAGTGGCTTTAACAGTTGACTGGAACACAGCTCAGAGGACGCTGCTGTCATCAGTTTAACTGCTCTCATCTCTTCTTTTGCGCATTGTGATGAGGTACTTTAACCTGGTTTGGGATAATGCTTCTCCGCATTGCGAGCGCACCACTTGCTCCGTTACTATAGGGACAAATAGTTAAGATGGTCAAGAGGTGGAAGAATTAACAGGAGTCTTCCAGTGAAACCTGCCCACCTTCAGCCGGGCATGTGATGCAGCGAGATGGGGAGGGGATGCAAGTGTGAGCCTAAATTATTGTGCACAAAGCATGTAACCTAAATAATGCAGGTTATTAAGCTTCTGTTACCCAGATAAAGAGGACAGCGTGTGTGGTTCGGCACAATCCTCCTCCTTATTCCAGATGTTGAACTTTTGTATGTTGAGGCTATTATCTTTGTGGCTTGACATGATCGTCTCGGTGCATGTTAAAGGCGCACATAGTAACCACTGGAGCACATGAATAGGATAACATGTGAACAGACTAACACGACGTAATGGGCCCGGACACTTGTCAAGTCTCTTTTTGCTCACATGGAGGGCCACTGTTTGCCAAATGACCCACTGTTTTTTTTATATAACTACACGGCGGCCGTTTGCATTCACACATTGGATCTTTAAAGTGGGTGCCTGATAGACTCCAGAGAGCTCAGACATGTCATTTTGACACCCCAGGCATGAGTCGAACCTTGACAGCGTGTCAGGAAAGGTGCAACAGAGCCAGGTAGACGCAACACCTCATTCCCAGAGGTGCCAGTTTTGACGGAGGTGCCACCGGTGAGAGTGAGAGGTCAACACCTCTGGAATAGACCTGTCAAATTAGAGAGTTTGCACTAGTTTACTGCTAACAGGCACTAATTAGTGACACTGTATGCTAACACACACACATACACAAGAAGAACAGGCGTCAGTGCAGGAAGGGAGCACTTTAGCTCGAGGGTGTAACCTCTGTAACAAACTAGAGATTATTTGGTCAGGTTGATGCTGCCCTCGAGGGCTGGGCTTCCACTGAAATGCACTAAAAGTCAATTAAGATGATTAAAAGTAATTCTCCCTGTTGTAATATACTTTCCTTTTACCTGTTTACAACAAAATGAACACAGAAAGTGCCCTTTGGTGTGCAGCCTGGCAGGTATTTGTTCTTTTAGTGCTGTGATATCATGTGTCTCTTGTGCCTAAATGTGTGTTCATTTCCTCTCCGTTCTGCCTTCCTCCTCAAACGAGTGTGTTGTCACAGTTCAGCTGACTCTATTTTCCATATTTTATAAATAGCCAGGAGAAAAGTATTAATTATCCTTGTACAATTTAATGCACCGAGTACTTTAACCTTTCAGGTTTCCGTTAAACACCGACATAACAAGGCATATCCGTAGCGGCAAACGTGATTTATGACAGGAATACCTAATTCTTGTTTTTAAATAGGTTGGACGGCAATCTGCATACATTTAAATGTGCCTGCAAACACTTCCCCCCCCCTCCCCGCTCTTGTCTCGGGGCCCTTGTTTAATATTCAGGGATGATTTTTTGTCCACATACATTTTGGTCTGTGTCACCTTAGATTAAATTATTACCGTTTTGCAGCCTTTGCGGTGCAGGCCCGGGGCCCTTATTTACTAGAATCAATGAAACAGTAATGAAAATCCATTTTTCATAGTATCAGCCCCCGCTGTCTTTTATTTAGTTAGCTGTGTCTAAGCAAGCAATTCATTTTGTGTAAATGCCACCCTGAGAAAAAGGCATTAGCGCGGAAAGGGTTAACCCCCCAAAAAATTAAGATGCTCTGCTCAGCACAGCAACTGTGATCTGACACACAAAGTCCCCTGAATAACTTTATTCCCCAAACAGCCATGTTAGATTTGATTATTTTGAGGTGTGAGGTTTGGCTGTGCAATAACGCTACTGCTGTTACAAACAGAGACGGATCTCCATCCTTGGCATTCAGTAACAGAGTATTGATGACTCAGATGCTGTCAAACAACACATCGCCACGGCTGACTCACATTTTTACCAACTGTAAAATGCACACGTTATATGGACGGTTAAATAAAGCGTAGCATGCATACAGTACAGTGTATTGATGGAAACATGCACAGTACTCTTGGGTTAACAAGCCGAGTGCAGAGACGGTTTACTGTTGAGGTAATATTTTACCGGCATGTTAGATACTCGTGCAGCATGACTATGAGCTTGCATATGCAAAAATCTATGGGGGTGGAGATAGGACAGCATTCACCTTCTGGGTCACAGCACATAATGCAGAGGTAGCATGACACACTCCAATCTTGCATAATGAAACATCTCAATATCGGCAGCACAGGGCTGGCTGTGACATATTCATATTTGGCATATTCAAATAGGCTTGTTTATTGACTTTGGTTGGATTCGTGTGTGCAGCTCTGCTAATGAAACAACAGCAGAACAGGAGAGAAGAAGAAGCAGGAGTACAAGGACAAGTGATTCAGTGGGATCCTGTTAACTATGTGTCATTTCCAACAACAGGCCTGTGTGTAATTAGGGACAAATCACACAGTGCTAGTTTTCAAAACAACGAGCTGAAACTTCGACTTCTTCCAATTCTGGCAAATACATCACACGAGCAGAAACATTTAAAATTAATGAATATGTATATTACAATTTGATTGTATTTATAAAACACAAGAACACCAAGCAGAGAGGAGAAGTAGGAGTTCAAACCCATTCAAACTTCAGCTGATGCAGCTCTGTCCGCAGAGCAGCAAAGAATATTTAGTTCAACATTTGTCAGTACTTGTGCTTTGGGCGTTTTTTGTTACCTGCGTTAAAATGAAAATATAGTGGAAAATATAATATTATGTGTTCAGTACTTGTATGCAGTGTGTAAATGGTACTAAATTGTCTCTCCATACATTTATTGTGTGCAGTCCACGTCGAGAGCACACGCCTTCGTATTCATCTCCCTGCACACCCCACAAAGGATCAAGGCCTGTCATGTCAGACGCGACACTAAAGGTTCACACACGCCTGCCTGCTCTCAGATTAGATGACTTCATAAGCAAATGAGCCTGGGTGTGTGTGTGTGCGTGTGTGTGTGTGTGTTGAGGTGAAAGGAGGGAAGCCCTCACCCTTTCTGTCGCACGATGAAATAAAATTTAATAACTGAATAAATATGTAAATAAAGATTTGCTTTGAATGAGTTGTCCGTGAAATAATTCTCGTTCCCCCGCCCCTCTTGTCGTTCTCCTCCCCTCCATCCTTCAGCTAATACTGTGAGGTGTGTGTGTGTGTGTTGGGGGGGTTCTATCGAGCCCATCCTGATGTGGCGTGTGACCTTTTGAAAGGCGCTCGGCGAGGGTTGATTAAAGACGTATTAAATTTGTTTAAATAAACCTCCTTGTAATGGCACATCATTTGTAAGAAGCTATTAGGGAAACGCTGGGGAAAAAATTGCGACGCCGTTATTTGCATGAAAATGTGCCCTGGCTGCTCAAATGGTGGATCGCTCCTGAATGAACAGTGACGAGAGAGGGGTGACACTTCTATCATTTTCCACCGCACCCCACCTTAGCCAGCCGCCCTCCTGCTACGCTGTGACAAAAAGCTGCTCAAACGTCCTGTGTTCAGTCTTCAGGATGGAGGTGGAGCTCGTGTCCCATAATAACCTGTCTGTTTGAGAGAGACACCACCCACCCGGCCCACATCTCTTAGCTCTAGCAAACGCACCCCCAACCAGTGTAACCACTGGTTGGGGGTGAGTGATTAGGCAACGAGAGCACCCGAACACACTAAAAATATTCATTCAGTCATCGGGGGACTGAGTGTCAGGTGTTCAGATGAAGAGCCCTCCTTCCAAAAGATCAATATAAGAAAGTTGCTCCTGACTGTAACAGTGAAATATGCAAAATATTAAATATTTAATATGTGGAGATAGAAAAAGTCAGTTTCCAACATTCTGACATGAGTGAAGTTCAGAGAGGTATTAAAAAAGGTCTTAATACACAGACGGTGTTTTGGGACCATAAAGTTTTGGATATGTTGGTTTTAAACACTGAGGACTTTTAGATGAATGAGCTAAAATACGTTGAAAGCCGAGCTTGACGCACTGCTGTTCTCATTAAAAGGGACGATAAACACACTAACCCTCAGAACATATGCTGCCAATTCAAGCGGCTGAGAGAGAATTTTTCAGACAACTTTTAAAGACCCAAAGATACAGACTGCCTCCGTGAAATTATTCACGTCTAGTCCAACTAGACCGGTGTTCGTCCATCAGTGTCTCTAAAAGTTGATTTTCATGTTCAGATCCATTAAAACTCCTGAGCAAGAGCAACTCGTTTTAACTAGTTTTAAATACAAAGACTGGAGCATCCTGAACTCGTCATAACTTCCTGTAAAGTACCTAAGACGAACAACTTGCTTGTTTATTTCGAGATTCTTTCTTTTCGACTCCCTTTTGTTCAGCCCAGGAGGGAGTTTAACTCCAGCCAATACTGGGGCAGGGAGAAATGAAGTGCTGTCAGCCCCCTCGGAGAGAAGTTCAAGGCCTCGGCCAAGTTTTAGTTGCTGCTGTGGGATGGAGGGATGTTCAGCAGAGCATAAGGCTGAAGCTAAAGCTGCTGACAGGCAAACAGCTTGGGGAGAAAAGTTGAGATAATTAAAAAGAAATACTTTTTTTGGAGGGGGGTGAGAATGGCTCGTTGATCAACTTAAGAAACAAAGTCAGCCATGTCCACGCTGTAGAGGGCTGCTTCCATGCAACCGTTTGCACAGATATAACACTGAGTGATGGCTGATGCATGTTCACAGTTCAGAACTTAAGGATGTGAAGCCGCAGGAAAAACACTCAGCAGCATTTTAGATACTTCTTTCTTAAGGTGAACACACAACAAATATAGAGCAGAGAGATTAACCTGTTAAACCTTAGAAGGGATGTGCTGAAGCAACTTGCTATTTAAAGATCAAATGTAATCAGTGTTTATCAGTGGCGTCTGTAAGTTATAATAAGTCTGGAACAAATCAGACGGACACTGAACTTCATTTGTTGTAGTTTGAGAACTTTTCCTTTTTCTCAGATTACTGCTCTTCAGTCGTCTGTCGACTGTTTCTATCTTAGCTAAAATCGGGTTCTAATGTTAAATCTGACCCATTGTTTAAGACGTGTGTAAACTTTGGGAAGAAGGAAAACTATCCACCCACATAACTTCTCCTTCCCTTGCATCCTCCCTCCTCCTGTCTCCCGGTCTAACCTGCAGCAGATTGGACGGTGTGATTTGAGGCGTCTGGTCAGTGTGAAGCAGCTGAAGGCAGCAATCAGGTTTGTGGCTGATTACCTTTCTATGGCAGTTTCACAGCACAAGTGTGTGTGTGTGTGTGCCTGCGTGTGTGTGTGTGTGTGTGACGTAACATCACCTGACGTGCTGGGTGCGGTGTGTCGGCTTGGCAGTTGGTTAATCACTGACAGCAACAGGAAGTCCACAGAGGTGCAGTCAACCACACACACACACACACACACACACACACACACTTGAGGATCTGCATGCTGCATTTATTCCTTGACCTTTAATCTTAAACCCAAAGTCTGATCGTAACTGTGGACTTAATTCAGATGATTATAGAGTTAAAGAACATACACACACAGATCATTGATTAACAATGTGGTCGCTCGAAGAACATAGTGGAAATATGAGATCAGCTGGCAGTAAGTGAACATCTTCTGACAAGGTAGCTGGTGAAAACAGACCTACGCGCACTCAGGAAACACCTTTCTGTGAAGAAATTCCTCGGTTTGACATTGATACAACGGCTGCCAAGCAGGATGTTGATACAACAGTTGCATAATGACACACAGAGCAGCGTGTGGACCTTAAATATCGCACGTAGTACGATACTAACTCCGATTATTGGTTAGTATTGTACTACTTCCTTACTTCAACAGGTGGAGAAAGGCGCTAGAGCCACACACACTGGACATAGACTGTAAAGTTTCAGGAAGGGTTCAAAGATGGCGACTTATCACAGGCCTGCAGCCAAAACTCTGTCAGTATTAGAAATTTCGGTTTACATCGCACAGTGCGAGTGCGACTACAGCCACAGCACCTGTAGCGCTGATGTTGTACGTAGGTTTATTTAATATGTGTTGCACAGTGCGGCTCTCAGCAGACTGCTGATCTCTGTTTGCAAGTGGCCTAAAACTCTTCTAGTGCTCTGATCTGTTATATCCAACTACACTGGACAGATAAGACGTCCCCCGACGTCTCATCCAGTGTCTGTAACGAAGTGAGAGGCCTTGACAGACCATCCACCACACAGACATACACCAACACACACTAAAACAGCAAACTCAACAATACTCAAGGTTTCCACTGAACAGGAAATGAATTCAAAAGAGACGAGGAGCTCTGTAACATGAACGGGCCGCGTCAAGGACTGAGTACAATGCGACAGGATGAGAAACCTCAGAGCCACTCGACAGACAGAGCTTCCTCTGACATTGGACACAGACAGAGAGTGACTGAGTCGAGACTATGCTGTGAGACAGGTACCGAAGCCACAAGACTTTTTTTTTCTTCTTATGAGACATTTGCGTTAACAGATATTCTCATGTGGAGACATTTAAAATCAAACTGTGCAATCATGTATGTTATGTGAACACAGATGCTTTTCCTGCTACTCTGGATGCTGCTTCAACACGTTCATGTTTCCTCAGAGAGTGACAGCTACAGATTATTATAGCTCATTTATATTTAAGGTTAAAACTACCCAGTTCTTTAACGGTGCAGAGGACTCTGTCCTGTCTCACAGCGAGCCAACTCTGTGGCTCTCTGTGATCAGAAACTGTTGAGGCGTCACACAGGAGTCTTCCAGCTCTTTATCCACTCTCAATCATCACTGAGACGCTGTCCTGCTAAAGCAATGCACCTGGCACCACAGCTGCGGCGTCTTGGTGAATACAGAACAGGCGAGCTGTGACTCCTACCACCTCTGAAGGGAGCGCTCAACATGCAGCGGAGGCTGCAGCTCAGAGAGAGGAAGGGAATGTAAAGACCAGGTGAAGATACTGAGACTAACAAACTGTTTATTGACTAAAAAGACTAAATTAGTATTTTCTCCATCCAGAGAGTCTGTTGTCACCTTTTTGTTTTATATAGTAAACAAAGACAAAGCACTTTTAGGACTGACACACAACACTAAGATTCTGATGTATGCTAATGTTCCCTAAAAATAAAAATATAAAAATCTTAATTTGGAAATTCAATGTGTCATCATTTACTAAAGAAACATACCTTATCTTCTATTTCTGTCTCCTTTATGTCTTTGGTAACGGGAATATGTTTTTCCTTTGTTGACAGAGACACCTTAAAATGATTGATAACACCAAAATAAAAGAAACCAGCAGTTTCTCTTATTTTCTTCTTGCTTTAACGCTCTATAGACGAGATTCAGCATGATGAGCTTCAGGTAATGAGATTTCCTTTTCCCCCCCTCTATAAAAATGCATATGTAACGTTCTGAAAACAAACTCTTCAATGCAGACATCAAAAACAAATGGTGAATTAAGGCACGGCACTCACTGCCTTGTTCTGAGAGCATGGCCTTGAGCTACCGATTTTTAAACTGTGCCACCGTTAATTTATGCGAAGATCTGAACTAATTCTTTGGCAACTGTGAAGCGAGAATATTAACGCGATGCATTTCCTTGTCGATGATAATGCTGCGCTCTTAATTTGAGATGTGCGGTGTAGTCGAACATGAAATGGAAATTTGCCCCAAACTATATATTTGTCACTGAGTGTCGGATGTAGAATGAGGTTACATGCATCCTTTGCTACCCACACGGAGAGGTGTATTTCTCCTCTCGCACACTGTGGTGTGTATGTACAGAGAAAGCTTCAACTTAAAGCCCCAGTTCAGAATATATTATATTTACATATTTCTATCCACGGTGGTTTTATAACGTATTTGCATAGATTTCCTGAAGAGTTTGTCTTGTGCATGCAGAATGAACTAATCCGTCATAACTAAAAATACAGGAAGGTTTTCCTCAAGCATCCCCGGGCTGACCTCTCCGAGGTCAAAGCCCATGTTGTATGCACTGAAGTTGGCACTTGTTCAACATGTATTATATTTTCAGTACATACTAAGCTCGATGTATAAAGTTGGCTGAAAGGAACGGAGCCACACACACAAGTGCTAAAGACAAGAAATGATTCAGAAAATTGAAATGTATTGAAAATACGTTCTTAATAATGATGCCAACAAAGATTCTTATAATACTTTCTGTCAACAGAGAAAATTTAGGCTCATAAAGCAACAAAAGAAAAATCACTGACAATTCATAATATATTACACTTACAGTAAAAAATAAAAATAAAAAAGGGAAATGATTATTAATAAAGTGAGGAATTAAATTTGCAGAAGTAAAAGAAGGGTCCTACTTTATGCTGCATAAAAATATGGTTCTGCAGATGCATCGAACTGAGCCAAATACATTCTTCTAAATAATGTTGTGTACGTTCATTCATTTCAATCTTGCTGCAGATTAAAGCTGCTCTCCTCAAAATAAATGACAACATTTTTCTGCAAGATGATTAATGATAATTTGACAAATATCTTCCTACCTTAAAATGTGTTGATTTCTTTTCATTAATTGATAGTTTTACCTCCTAAAGCCTCTAAAAGCTTTTCAAATGAATGTAAAACAGGAAACACTGTGTTGAACTGCTGACACATCAGAAAGCTATGATAAACAGGAGTGGACGCTGCCTCGCTGATTAGATAACATACATTTAAATACGGTTTAAGATGTAATTACAGCTGATTTGAAAATGTGAATCAGAATCACACACCTGTAGGTGGTTTTAAAAAGCTATTTTATTGTAACTATTGTGTTTTGTGGAATCAAAGACGCTACTGGTGAATTCTTTTGTTCTGTGCCAAGTGTCTACAGTAAAGTTTTCCACTTTCCTTGACAAGCATTTTGCTGCATCCCTTGTCTTCGTTTGGGTTTTTCATGGTGATTTTTTTTTAGCTTACAATAAGACAAAAACATGTATATGTTAAAAACCTAATTACATACAGCAAGCATTACAAAAACACTGCAGGAAATGTAAATGAGACATAAACTGAAGTAAATGGTCTGTAACTCTACATGACAGCAGTATTCTCCTGGAGCGGCAGAACCACCCACTCTAAGCAGGAGTAAGCAAACGCTGTGAATATTTAGAGAGACTTCAAAATATTTCACCCAGGTGAAGATGTGACAAGAAGAAAATGTCTTTTTGAGAGCCTGTGAGAGGATGTGAGTACTTTATATTGTGGCCAAGCCGCAACCCTAATGGATACAAACTGTCATCAGAGTAATCCTCAGGCCACGTCATGGCAGTGCCACCCAGAGAGCGGCGGGCCAAAGGTAGCGTCACGTTTCCTGCTTTTACAGGATGAAGGCTGGTGTCCTGGTGGGTATACGGTCGGTTTACATCGTGTTAAATGAGGAGGAAGTGATGCGTTTATGCTGTGTAAACCTCAGCTGAGCGTACAGGATGCTGCAGCTGCCTATAGTTTACCTGCTGGATGTAAACTATGAACACACACATTTTATGTATGATCAGACGCACACGTTCAGCTGTGCACACACACACACACACTCAGACGTACTCATATTCGTACAAACACACAGAGGACATGTTTATGTCCTTTCCTCAGCCTCTTGTCTCACTCTGCATTGTGATGTATCGTACCTGCTAAATTATAAAGACTGTGCGTGTTGACACATTTATAAACTGATGTCTAATTACGCCGCAGTTCATTCTCAGTGTTTGTCCTTTCAAACTAATTTCTTAATGAAATCCATCCATTACTGTCTCACCTCCCCCTTACCTTTTTCACATACATAAACTTCCCGCAGGTCTTAAAAAAAGCCCAACTGCTCCAAGAGGAACGTAGCTGCTGCAAGAGGATTTAACAAATTGGGAGAGGGCCCAGATTATACATGGTTAAATGATTAAATCGCTGAGGTACAGAGCACAGCAAGGAGAGAGAAAGGAAAACAGCAAGAGAGGAGAAGGAAAACAGGTCAACGTGCAACCACAGACTGCTCTGGGGAAGGCAGCAGATAAGAGTTTATCACAAGCGTATAAGTAGATACCGTTAATCCTCCTTCTGTGAGTGTTCTACATGAAACAAATCTGTGACTGACAAACTGGAAAGATACTATTGTTTTAAAGGTGGAGGGGAAGAGAGGGATGCAGGGGTGGTGGTTGTTGTCAGCAGATAAACGTGGAGATAATCAGTTCATGCCGGGTTGAGCAGTTTCTTGGGCGGCCACGCTGAACAGAGAATACAAAGTGACGCAGGTAGACAGGCGGGTGGCGCTGTGCTTAGCTGGTAGATGTTTAGCCCTAAAAAAAATGAATCCCACAGACTTGCCAAAAGCAAGATTGATTATTCTATTAGAGGTGGAGATCAACAATGACCTGACTGTGACTCTATTTCACACACCGTTTGAGGAGCGAGAGTTACTACTACTGTAACGCACGCTGCTTCTTTAATACTCTATAATATCTTACACACTTTTTGCAAAGAGAAAAAGGTTTTTCTATTTTCTTCTGTTAGACATCATCTCATCATTTTATTGCTGTCAGTTAAAAACAGGTGACAGCACCATCTTTACATCCTCTGTAGAATGTAAAGCAGTGAAACAAGAGCAGAAAGTACAGCCTCGGAGATAACTGTGCGGTTCAGTCGACAGTCTGAACACAAACAGAACATTATCACCTCCTTGAAGGAGGATTTATTGCAAGACTGTTGTATCAGAACAATCTTCTCTGTCTGTTTGTGAAATGTGATAAGTTAAAAGTTAAATCACAGTCAGTTCAGATCCATTCAGACATTAACCGGGACCCGACTGGACTCAGTATAATCAAAAACAATCTACTGCTCCTGTTGGTTCTCGTTCACTACTAAACTTTATTTCAGGTCAGATATGTTGGGCTCCCTGGTCAGACTTCACAACTGTTCTGCAGCCTTGTTTAACTTCTTTCTCCTCGCTGCCTCTGAGAGACCACGACTACAACTGAAAGCATTAAAGCTTGTAGTTGACGGCTCTGTTGTTCGTCTACAGTCAGTATTATTATTGTTATTATATTTTTTTTAAGTTCTTCTTTGGTTTCTGGAGGGAAAGAAAAAAATGTCCTCTGACTCCCTTAAACCCTCCTCAACCCCTCAAGCTTCCCTCTCGAGCTCATATCCACCCACAACACACACACAGCCACATATCAACAGGGTATCTAACCACTGGGAGGCAAGAGATCCACAGAGGTGTACATTAACATAAATACCAAATCTGTTAGAGGAGAGACTAAGAAGTGTGTGTGTGTGTGTGTGTGTGTGTGTGTAAGAGGAATGGAGAGGTGGGGGGTGGGGGGACAATGCATTCATTGTGTGCAGATGGAGGATGAAGGTGAGAGAGAGAGAGAGAAGTGCAGAGTGTAGCTCCATCTACAGGCTGCAAGATCACAAACACACACACTCACAGTGCCGCTCTCCTTCTCCATGAAACACACTCGCACACCCTGGGAAACACATTACACCCTCCCCTCCTCTTTCCTCACCACACACACTCTCACAGACACAAAAATGGTGACTTGCTTTGAAACACTCATTTTGTCACACACACACACACACACACACTCATTCATAGAAACACCTTACGTTCATCATGCACAGAAACACTTTGCATGCACATTATCTTCTGCACACACACTTTACAACCTCCCCCCCAATAGTTTTTCTTTCTCTCAAACAAATGCACTGTCTCTCTCTCACATTCACTAGATAACACGTACTCTTCTTGAGCTTCTGCAGTGAACGATGACTCTCTGCAGAAGGACGAACAGAACTCTCTTTTTACATCTAACTTCTGATGAGCATCATATTAATGCAGATTACAGGAGAATAAAACAAACAACATTAACGATACAGTATCATCCTGCTTGCCTCTTGAGGTTCGTTAAGATCAGGTAATTCAATTCATGTCTAATTAAAATCATATTAAACTGCTTTTAAGCATTGTTGTTTGTGTCGAACAGAGACCGGATCTTTCTATTAGCACACAAACAGACGCTCAATTACAAATGTGGATAAAACACGCCGGCACCTACTGTAAGTATAAATGCACATCACAACAACAACACACAAACACAAACAGCTTACGACTTTAGAGAGGACATTTTACATAATACATAAACCTGTACTTCTCCACCTTTATGTCCCCACATGTCTGTTTAAGCCCTAATGGTTACAAATAGAGAAGAGTTTTTCTTTTAAACATTGTGTTTTTATTTATTTATTTATGTATTTATGGATTTCTGAAAATTCAAGTTCTGAAGTGAAATCATATTTTCCATTGTCTTCTCATAGTTAGGTTCTATATGAAGACACAGTCCTCTGTAGAAGTTACTGTAGGTGCAGGTAATGACCAGCATAAACAACATGGTGAGAGTCTGTTACTGTGTGTTACTGTCTGTTACTGTGTGTTACTGTCTGTTACTGTGTGTTACTGTCTGTTACTGTGTGTTACTGTCTGTTACTGTGTGTTACTGTGTGTTACTGTGTGTTACTGTGTGTTACTGTCTGTTACTGTGTGTTACTGTGTGTTACTGTGTGTTACTGTCTGTTACTGTGTGTTACTGTGTGTTACTGTGTGTTACTGTGTGTTACTGTCTGTTACTGTGTGTTACTTGTCTGTTACTGTGTGTTACTGTCTGTTACTGTGTGTTACTGTGTGTTACTGTGTGTTACGTGTGTTACTGTGCCTGTTACGTTGTTACTGTGTGATACTGTGTGATACTGTCTGTTCAATGTGTGATACTGTCTGTTACTGTCTGTTACTGTGTGTTACTGTGTGTTCACTGTCTGTATTACTGGCTGTTACGGTGTTACTGTCTGTTACTGTGTGATACTGTCTGTTACTGTGTGTTACTGTCTGTTACTGTCTGTTACTGTCTGTTACTGTGTGTTACTGTGTGATTCTGTGTGTTACTGTCTGTTACTGTCTGTTACTGTGTGTTACTGTGTGTTACTGTCTGTTACTGTGTGATACTGTGGTGTTACTGTCTTAGCTTACTGTGTGTTACTGTGTGTTACTGTCTTTTACTGTGTGTTACTGTCTGTTACTGTGTGTTACTGTCTGTTACTGTGTGTTACTGTGTGTTATACTGTGTGATACTGTGTGATTACTGTGCTGTTACTGTCTGTTACGTTGAGTACTGTCTGTTACTGTCTGTGACTACTGTGTGTTACTGTGTGTTACTGTGTGTTACTGTGCTGTTACTGTGTGATACTGTGTGTTACTGTGTGTTACTGTGTGTTACTGTCTGTTACTGTGTGATACTGTGTGTTACTGTCTGTTACTGTGTGTTACTGTCTGTTACTGTGTTACTGTGTGTTACTGTGTGTTACTGTGTGTTACTGTCTGTTACTGTGTGTTACTGTGTGTTACTGTGTGTTACTGTCTGTTACTGTGTGTTACTGTCTGTTACTGTGTGTTACTGTGTGTTACTGTGTGTTACTGTCTGTTACTGTGTGTTACTGTGTGTTACTGTGTGTTACTGTGTGTTACTGTGTGTTACTGTGTGTTACTGTCTGTTACTGTGTGTTACTGTCTGTTACTGTGTGTTACTGTGTGTTACTGTCTGTTACTGTCTGTTACTGTGTGTTACTGTGGCCATAATCTCAACTTCACATGTCAAAGGCCTCAAGGTTTTACTTCTCCAAAAAGTGATGCGTCTTCAGGCTACTGCACAGTACTGAAAGCTCCACCTGTTCTCTTCTAAATCTGCCACGAAAGAAAAGATATTTTTAGCAATTTCAGTTGAAAGTTAGTGAAAGTATCTATATTTTCTGCTGCACTGTGGGCGCGGCAGTGAACCTGTGTCACTGCTTTATGTAAAATTACGAGTGACATGGAAAATATTACTCTACTAATTTTGCCAGGACAATTAAAAAACGAATTTAGTTGCTGCTTTGAGTCATTTTGCAGTTCAAGAAGTCCCTTGTGAAGCCAGTTGGTCCTGCTCTGTCACCACCTCAGCGACAGAGCATTCATACACTTATATTATGCAGAGTCGGGTGACAGGCCTTCAGCTCCTTTAGCCATGACTTAGCCCAAGAGGAAATTTACAGTGATGGCTTGACTAAAAGGCTGACAAGCAGGAGGGAAGAGGGGGATCAGCATGCCACGAAGCCCAGCGCACTTCCTGTTCTTTCCATTGTGCGTTGGCTTTATTTCTTTTTACATCTCTCTGTGTGTGGACTCTACAACACAGTCCTTTAAGAAACTCCACTCTTCTCATTTTGTTATGTTTTAGTGAATTGATTTAGGAAAGAAAGTCTCTTTTTTCAGGACTGATGCTAAGAGGAGCTCGACTTATTACCCTGAATTCCTGTAAATCTACAACTGCATGTTACTGATTTTCTCATTCAAGTCTGTGGACAGAGATGCAAACTGCTCAGGTGTGATCACATCAGCTGGATCCTCGCTGCAGATGCGACAGCAGAAACCGAACCTGACATAGCAGAACTGAGAAGTAATTAGAGGAGGGGCCGCAGCGCTTCTTTGGCTGACACCAAATCAATGCAGTTTTTCCGCATTATCAATTAAAGACGTGTAATTACAAGCGTGGAGAATTGCCTCTCACAAACAGTTGAGCCGGAGATGGCCCTTCACCGCTGGCTGGTTCCAGACTCGCTTCTCAATATGGCGCACCTTGACCCCGCCACTTCGAGCGACATCCTGGTACTGCAACGACCGGGTTGTTTATGGATTTTATGGCGCTCGCTCCAAACACCTGAGCGATAAAGTCAGTGCAGCGTGCAGAACAGAAATACCATAGAGTTGGTAGAGAGCCAAAGTGAAAAATGTATTACTCAAGAGCCCAGCTCCCAATTGAAGCCAGCTGGGTTTGAACCATTAGCCGGTACAAGCAGAGACAACTTGGTTGCCGTGCGCACCAACACTCCTGGGTAAATGAAACAGAGGGCTCTACACTACTCTACCCCTCCCCTAACATCCACCCCCTCCACCCCGCGGCCTCCCATCAGCACCTGGGAAAATGGATTTAAAACGAGGGCAGCTCCCCACCCACCCTCCCCCAAATGAGCAGATGGAGTCTTCTGCAATGATTATCACCACATTACCTGGAAGTCTGTTGACGAACAGGAACAATACAAGTGGCGGTAATAAACCCCAATCAAACATGACACCCCCGCTAATGCCGCTCACTTCTCTATCCCTACAAGGCAGAACTAGTCGCACTGATTCGTCTTCAAACGATGCAGCCACAGCAACACTTTAGCTGCAAGCACGGGGGGAGTCACTAAAGGATTCTTTTCATAGGCCTCAGCCTCGATTCACCTTATGATCATAACAGCAGGGTGAGTCACTGGTTAGACATAGAGGCCAGTGTTTTTCCTGAGTTTTATTCTAGTCAGGTTAGGAACAGCATTTAGGCCATCATGAGACTCGGAAGCTCCCCGCTGCATTCAGATAAAAGATTCCTAGGGGTAGCAGCAGCTGCTGTTTGTGCACATTTGTCTGTTTCAGAAGGAATCCGGTATTTTTGTAATAGAATCACAATTATGATTCATGTTATGTTAAACCACGCTAGAATATAATGAAATCATCTGTGCAAATGCTGTTACAGAGGTTTCTCTGGCATGTAACAGGCGAGGAGTTCTCCTCACCAACTTCACACTTCTTTTTTCCCCCCTCTTCTTTTGTTTTAGTGTTAGTGCTCAGTTTTCTCCCTCGGGGAGTCTAGTCCTCTCTCTCATGCCTTCACTTTTTTTTTTTTCACCCAAAAAAGCCCAACTGTAACAACAGCTTCTCTAAACAACCAGGAGATTCCAGACGACTGACCTCAGTGCTGTTCGTCCACTGCTGAGATACAAATATTTACCCCTATCACGTTTGGTTCAGCAGTGAAGGACACCTCACCACGAACCCCCCCCTCTGTATGTCCCAAGAGTACACATGAAACCAGCCCTCACTTTGTCTTTTTACTAACCTAAAGTTGCCTGATTATACACATCAATGCAATGACATGAAATTATTCAAAGTGTGAAGTGCAAACTGCAATAGAGAATAATTAGTGAGCGTGGAGTGGAGAACTCACACCTCTCACACTGCTTCTTAAAGAATAGTTGAGTTTAGCAGATGTATCCAGCTATTTATCAGATGCAGAGATGGTTTGAAGAAGTAATTAAGACTGGCTAACTCAAACCTCTGTGGGTGGAACCAAAGAAAGGTTTTGATAAGTGAGAAAGTTTGTAAGTAGAGTTTGAGGCCTCGACATGCACGATGCTGGAAACTTCTTTAAGTCATAGTTTTCAGTTTCTTTTTCCTTTTTTACATTTCATTTTTGCGAGTGCCATTCTTCTCACTCTTCGTTCGAGATCTGCAGCAGCTATAGGCATGTAAAAAATGCAATCAGCATAGGAACTGAAAACACGGTGAGGCCAGAGCTGAGCTTTAATTTGATGTTACCTAACTGGGCACTGGAAACAAATGAATGCAAGAAACAGAAGTGGATATTAAAAAACTGAAACAAGTTTCCATGACAGTGAACCTGGGTGAAGATCCTGCACATCTAGAAATGCCTCAGGGCAAAACGGATGCTCAACGCTCCTGCTGAGATGTTTAAACATCTGATTAGGATGCCTCCTGAACAGTAAGATATTCTGGACGTGTCCAACTGGGAGGAAAATGTAAACTGGAGGAGACTGAGAACATACACATCTCATATGGCTTTGAATCACCTTGGGATCTCCCAGAAGCAACCAGCCGACAGTAGAGAAATATGTTTCAGCCTCTTTCATTCCTACTCGACTCACATAAGTGATAGAAAATTGATGTTACAGATGGATTCATTCTGACCGGGTACTACCTCTGACATCACCCACTGAAATGAAACTAACAAACAGCTGCAGCTCCGCTGTGAAACCCAAACTATAGAAAACATTCACATCCCATTGTTGATGAGTTCATTATAAACGGATTCAATTGTATTTTCTGAAGTGAAATCTCTCAAAAGTATTTAGACTTGGCAGCAACTACAGACTTCATCTATACCTCGTCTCCACCTCCTTGCATGACATTTCTCATTTTAACCGAGTTGCTAATATTGTTAAACTGTTTTCACTTTGTTATTCAGTGTAGATGAAGCAAAAAGAAAACAAAGTTAATAAAATCTACTCTAATCTCTCTACTAATAGCTCAGGTTTGCTCAGGTTTCCCAGGTGCTGTGTCTGTGCTGTGATTTCTTGTATGCCCTGATCTACAAACTAAATTTTGTTTTCATCTTTTTTCCCTCTGAATAAAGCCTTCTTCAACTTTTTGTTTCCAGTTTCTTAAAAAGGGATATACAGTCTGTGCTCCTGGTTTCACCAAAGCAAAATCCAAAAAGATTCTCCCTCTCAGATGTGGGTGAATTGTATAAATCACGGTCCACTGTAAAAACATCAGTAAGGGGCTGAAAACAGCCTGAGCACACAATATATTCTTTTTCAAAGCACCCGCTGCAGTAGTTTGTGTTTGACACTGATCAAGCATAATCATGTGGCGATCAGTGTTTGTGTGTGTGTGTATGAAGAGCACACACTGACAGACACACACACACACACACACACACACACACACACACACACACAATGAACATCTCCCCTCCATCTAACTAGTGCTAGTAGAGTTTCTCACTCCAGGGAGCTGGAGACTCAATTAATGACATACATACAGCACTTGCAAGATATCAAAAAGAAAGATACACATAAGTGAGCATATGCACATTAAAGAGTATTCTATACAATACAGTGAGTGAGTGTGCCGTGTGTGTGTGTGTAGCTCTTGTACTAATATGCATACAGTACAGTATGTAGGCTATAACCAGCCCCTGGGAAAATTATACGTTTTCCAACTTAACATATCTAACACAGAGTGAAATACTGTAACTTGTTTTAAACTAAATACTGTTCGCCATAAATTAAATTAAAATAAATTCTCATTACAACTTAACAGATAGCAGCAAATAGCAGCACCTGTGATTTAATTTATTGATTGTATAAGATGTAACCAAGTTGAAAAGACTTATGTCTAATATACTGATACTAATAAACATTATCAATTATAATAATTAATGCTTTATTCGTCTGTTTGAGGAGATGACATTTATTTAATCTAAACATTACATACGGTGACTGCTTCAGGGTCATTTTAGACTTACACAATAAAGTACTCATTACCAAGCAAATCCAGTTACTACTACTACTACTACTACTACTACTTATCCAATAGTAGTAGTAGTTATCAAGTCGACTTCTTTTATTTAGTCATCAAAGTACAAGTTGTTCAAGTTTTGTAAGAGAAAGTGTCCTTCTAGAAAAGAAAAACTTGGACATCTCTTTTTTGGAAGTGAACTCTTCATTTCACACCTCTGTGCTCTTCCACACACCAAGGCCTCACCTCCTCGCTCTGTCTTCCCGGCTTAGGCATGGTCGGCTGCAGCTGAGGGGTCACCACTTGGAGGAAGATGGTGGCTGCTCACAGATCTCAGGGTCAAAGGTCATTCCTGTTCTCCTGGCAAAAGGTGAGAGGACCAGAGCACGGGTCAGTACTGCTGAAATCTCATTTAAGAGATTGACCCTCAAAGGCCGGCGCGACTCAGTCCAACCCTCGGGGATGTCGTCACTGAGGGATGATGTATAGGTCTGGGCTGAGAAAAGGGACGCACACACACACACACACACCTACTGTAGCTCAGCACCGTGAAGTCATCAGTAGCACGAGCAAAACAAGCGCACAAATGAGAATAAGGACTTCTACCTGTATCACACTGAACACTGTGGACAGCCTGACGACTCGAGTGAGATGAGCTGCAGTGATAAATTTCAGGTGCCAGACAAGATAAGCTCTTTGTGTTACTTTTCAATTTCTTTTTTAATCTGTGCGCTCTGGGTCTGGTGACAAGTGGAATCGAAGCACTGGGGATCCGAGTGAGCGGAGAGATGCATGTGTTTTCCGATTTCTACGAGGAGAAATGAGAGTTTTGACTTTAGGAGCGAAGACATTTTTACAAATGATGTTCTTCACCAACCCTGTCGTTCTCTCTCTGCTCTTCTTTTTCTGTCAGTCTCATGCGTCTCAGGCGCCACATGGTCCTACACACGCCATTTGTGATACTTTCTTGAATTATTGTGAGTAGCATGGGTGTTGCAGCGAACAGAAGGGAACAAAGACAGTGAAATGAACCCCTCATTGATCTCCGTATTGAGAACATCTGCCCTGAACCTGGGGGGGGTTGGAGACTTAGTGAAGTTGTGTGAAGTTGCGTGAATACCAAGCAGCAGAGTTCATTCAGGTACCGTACAGTATCTAGTTAATTGTTGTATTTAGTCGAGAGTTTATGTGGATAAATAATGCGAACCGGTATGAACTCCTCCAGGCGGGGGGGGGGAATATCTGGTGTTACACCCTTAAATTACCTACTGAAACTGATCAAGTCAAGATAAAAAAACATTTTTATATGTTCATATCACCCCCGCACATAATGAGGTACTGGTTTACAGTAAATCACATTACTTAAGATTGATATTTTAAAAAAGAAGAATATCATGTACTGCATGTCTGATAAGTTTATTTAAAAAATAATTAAACTGCATTATTAGATTCAAAACACACAATCGTCAGCATATAAAGTGTGAAAACAAGCTCCATCGTTACCAGGGATGAACACATGAATGCATCACTAATTAGAATTCAATGGTTTGATGTTCACTGATGTGAACGTTTTTTTTTTAAACTAATACTTTTCCTTGTACCACAGTATTTCTACCAGAGCTATGTAGTTAGTTAGCTACATGTACGGTAGCTGTCTATATGACACATGCACACAGCTGATCATTGGATAATATTCTGGGAAATATAAGAAAACTACCTAAAGTTAAATTAGAAAAGGTCATTTGTCTTAGAGAAAGTGGGTCCAGTGGAAATTTTAAGTTAAGTCACTTCACTGCAGATTTACTCCTGGAACGCACTGAAATCACAGATTGATGATATCTAGCAGTGTAACAATATCCAAGGGAGGGGTTTTCTTTTAACTGCCAGCTGCTGGAGGTTTGCGGAGCAGCTGTTATTAAATAAATGTCTCATCTTAAGCTCCATATCAGGATGGCGTGGAGATCAAACGCAGGGGACCCATTTGAAACCTGTGTTAATTATAATAGAAGGAGAGCTGAAGTTTAAATATTTATCAAATTGTAATCCTGACACTGTATCCGTTTCACACGAGACCAACACTTGATGGGCCTGACGGTGTTTCCTTACATCCAGGCACTGGACGGGCGTCTGTGCAGCCTGAACGCCGCCACATGTGGGGTTAATTATCCAGGTCTCAGTGTTTATGGCAGACCCAGATGTTGGGTGTTTAACATGGCACGGGCCAAGCAGCGAGTTTTGACAGTTAGCGGTTCAGCTCGACCTACACTTTGGTTGTGGAGCCGCTGAGACAAAATGTCAAACATGCAGATAAGGGCCAAGTAAATGTGATTACGCCAATTCAGTTTCTCCCCTGCCCAGCCAATCTCCGACATCGGTCAACACCTCCCCTGTGTTTGGAGGGAGAGATCCAAGGCTGCGGGGCTTCCTGACAACCACCCACCGGTTAAAGTAAAATAGATGGATGGATGAATAAATAGATGACTAATATAGTGAAAGAAAGGAGTAGAGGGAGGTACGGGGACGCATGCAACGTTGATTAACTTGTCATGAATTAGTAGGTGAATGAAAGAATGTCTGTTAGGAGGCAAGAAGGGAAGGACGGATAAAAGGAAACTAGTCAAGAGTGATGAATGACGAATGTGTGAGTGAGTTAATAAATCAAAGTATGATAGAATGATTGGATAGATGACGGATAAGCAAACAAATGATAGAACATTGAACAGCTTGTTAGCTTGAAAATAAAGAGAGAGGCACTTAGTTAACTGATGATTGAAAGAACACATGGGAATAATGTCCACAAGATGTGTTGAATTAAAGAAGAGAGGGAAAGATAAAAAGGACTGAAGGTAAGTCATCAACATTGGAATGAATGAATAAAGGTATGACTCGATGACAAGATGATTCATTGAATGACAGGATGAATAAGACACTACATGCATAAAAGATTTATGAAAGGAGGAATCAAGTAAAGGAAAGGAAAGGAAAGGAAAGGAAAGGAAAGGAAAGGAAAGGAAAGGAAAGGAAAGCCAAATAATGAGCTACTGGACAGAGGAAAATTAACCTGCTTATAAATGGATGGATCGTTAATTACTGTAGTTCAAAATAAATGATTTTCTAGCTTTAACAAATGTTAATTGGTCTGGAGGTGTACAGTATATCTACATACAGTACATATGCAGTACATATTTTAATACATGTAAATCCAACCGGAGTCAAACTGTCAATCTGGTGGTAGTGTTTGTCACCCATATGTTTATCAAGGTAAGTTAAAAAGAAAAAGCAGAGCTATCTGGAGGCTCCAGGACCATCACATTTCAAAATATGCTGCTGTCAATTTAATATTCCTGTCCTGTGGGGGAGTGGGCGATCAGGTGACCGGGGTATAAATAGGCCATACGCCATCAGTTCATCTCAGCCGACTCCTTGACAGGATCAGAGTGACTGAGGACTGACTCTGATGTCACTCGAAATCAGGACAGATGTCGCTGAGGGACCTCCGAGTCTGCGGTGAGCTTCGGTGTGTCCCCAAGACACAGACGGGGGAGGATGAGGTTTACATCTGTTTTCTCAAAAGTGACGGAGGTCACCGGGATCACACCAGAGATGGGTGAATGTGGCGGCGAGGTGTAGAGGTGAACCGTGAGGCGTGGAGATTCAAAGGTTCACGGCACACCAACGGGATGCAAAGCGAGACGGCTGCAGTTTCACTGATGCTGCTCGAGGCGGTGCATACCTGAACAGATGTAACTGTCAGCTTCAAATATACATGAATGTATCTGGAGGGTAAATAAACAAATCCACATCAATCTACAGAAAAACTAAATCCCAGAAGAAAATGCCTCAGATCTATACAGCATTTTAGCAACTGAGTAAACAACTAGCTTGCTTTTAATTAATTTTTAACTATTTTTAACAAGGTACATTTGAGTAGAAAGACATTCACGGTGATGGCCTGGGGAAACTTGTAGGAGGAGGGAGAGATATACTGTTAGAGCTGGAGGATACCTTGTCTTAGATCTGTCTTTACCCTGTTTGGGCTCAATAAGCAAATACAGTTTAAAGAGTTATTTACAGGGATTTAAACTGCTGAGAAAAAGATGCTGTGTTCTGGTGTGTGACACCTTTTAAATTTGCAGATTAACACGTAAAGTAGTACTCAGTTGATTCCCCACAGATTACTGTTGTAAAGGTAGAAAAGCCTCTAAAAAGCATTAAGATCATTGAGGGACACTAAAACTCTCCAATGAAAGCCACAATATTGAAATTCATTTAACAGCTCCTTCATGCAGGCTTCACTGCCGGTTTTACAGACTGACCCCTGAACACACCCTCACCACAACTAAGTGCCAATGGATAATATAAAACTAAGACAGGAAGTTGTTTTGCACTATTCGCTACCGCCTCACTATGTTTTATTCTACTATTATTCTATTAATGACCAATCAACTCTGGGGAAACTGAGAAGTAAAACCTATTCTGCATTTTCAATTGTATATTTCACCAAAGTGGTCTGCAGGTGTCCCTTGGAATTCATCCATGATGCCATTTTTCCAGCAATGTTAGCTGTGAAGGGTCAGACGAGCAGGTGCACATGCTACCCACAGTCATTTAGTGCAACTGCTATTTTTGCTGTTTCACACAATCAGCACGTCTGCACTCGCAGCACAACTTCAGATACTTGGCGCCTAAATATCACAAACAACCTTAATGTTCTTTTTGTCGAAGCAGACTTCAGTGGATGTTAGACTTTCCTTTCTTATTTGCCCCCAGCTTGGCTTATAAAATTCTTAGTGCTTTCTCCATTATGCCATTCTCCTGGAATCCCTTGGAAATTCAACGCACCCTTTATAATTACTGCACCAACTGCCGGCTGACAAGCCTCATTTGCCTTCGCTGGAAGAGGTTGTCTCATTCCTGAGGTACCTCTGTTGTGCTGATGCCCTCCCCTTGTCACTACAAATTCCCATCTTTACCTACGCAGCCAGTGGTGCCTTCAAATATGGATATACGGCCTGCTTAAAGAGAGTGCTGAAAAAATGAACAGGGATACTCAGCGGGGCTCGATTTCCAGGCCGATTTTATTGTGTTTGAATTAATAGTGCACGCATGCACATCTGAAAAAAAAAGGTTCAAGGTTTGTTTTGTGATAGGTAGGCCTGTTTCCTATAGGAGAATCATTTACAGAGGAACATGTCGGACACCAAGGAGAAATAATTCCTCAACAGTGAGAATGGCTATTTTGATGTGCACACTGTGGAAAACACATGTTCAGGGAACTACCCGGTGAAAGTTAATACTCACGATGTGGGATATGATTTAAGTAATTCTACAGCTGCACCAATCATTACTTAAATTTCCCATATGTTAAAGGTAAAATCTGTGATCCAGATGTTAATATTGACATAAAAAAGGGTCCCAGTGTCATCAAGATGGATAAATGAAAAATAAATCAATTTATACATTTTACATTTATACAAGTTGATTTGAGATGGTCGAGGTTTGTTCAATGTGGGCAGCTTTTCTGATCCTCAGGACTTAGAGAAGTAGACCTTTATATCACCTCATGTACAGTTTGAATAATGACCTAAATAATAATCTTCTCAGCATCAGTTTCTGCCTTCATCAAGTCAAAGTACGTCACGATCACCGGGATGGACATTCAGCCGATAGCTCATATATTAAGTATAAGAATACTGTGTGTAAATATGGATGACGTGTCATCAGAGGAAAAAAGTTTTTGTTTCAATATTGCAGTTGAATACCAGCAGGAAGGTTCAAGTTCCTTCTAAAAAAAATCACCCAAACAAGTTAAATTTTAACCTTCTTTGCATCCCGGATGACAGAAAGCAATTCAAAATCCCTGGTAATTAAAAAATTGAAAAGTAAAACTCCTGAAAAGTTAAGTGAGGGACGTCCATACTCTGAAGACGAGATGTATAATTCAAGAGATTTGTCTTCAAAAAAAGTGCAACGTGCCAAAATCTAGAGAATATACACAAATATGCACATCTTTTGCTTTGTTGCACTTATGGATACATGTCAATACTATTTCTGTAAAACTGTAAAAAGAGCAACATTTATGTACCTTTGCTTTTCCACTGGGTGATGATTTCATGCAGCTGGATGTTAACTTTAACGGGTTGCTGTCCCTTCTGCTTTCCCCATGTTCCTCATTTCACATGACAGATGGCTCAAACAGACAGGTAGCTGCTATGAATACAACATCAGAATATGTAATGTCTTTGTGAAACTCTCCACCCACCCCTGTTCTCTTCATTCCCCCTACATCACGAAAAAGAGGATGTCTCCCTGTCCGAATGTCTCCTCTGTTAACGTCTGCACCGTCTGTCTCGGCAAACTGAGCACATGGTTCATGCATAAATTAGCATCACGGTGATCCCAGGTTGTCCCCTGATGCACCGCCTCCGGTGATCTGGCTACCAGAGCCGTGCCATTACGCTGGCGCATTGAGCCAGTCACCGCTAAACAAATATGAAACCGTGCCACTTTGTGTCACAAATTTTTACATTCAACAGAGGTCACGTGAAAGCAAGGGAACCTTTTTTCGCCCATCTGTGAGCTAAAACGTTAAAAAGGTAGGCAAGCCTCACGGGAAGAGAGCAGGGAGCGGAAGAGGAGGGGTGGATGTAAGCCATTACAGCTGTGCAGCTCACACAGCCATCTAACATGTATGATCCCTGTGGCCATTTCAAATATTCTCTTACCTGTGTGTCCCGAACGCGGAATCACAAGACGCAACATCCATCTATAAAAGATGATACTTTTGACATGAGCAAGGGGACAAAATGGAGTTGTCACATGATGTAGCGGTCGCCAAGGTCACGCAATCAAGCAGTCATCTTGCAATCATCCTCCATTGTTACTACAGAAACTTGTTTACCAACACAGAAACACATTCACACGTATGAATAAAGTCTTTATAAGCAGCTGCTCATTAGGTCTTTGCACCAAACTGTAACAGCTAAACAGAACATTTTTTCTTTCCCTGTTTTATTCGTGAAGCGCAGACTGAGTGGAACCTGAGTCTGTGACTGCCGTGAGGCAAACGAGCTGTAATATAAAGAAGAATATATGAATATACTTTGAGGAGAATCATTTATTTTGATTGTTCAGACCTTATTCTGACTTACCCTACATTAGCCTGACACTACATGAATATAAATATACATTATGAAGTCAGATCATACATAATTTAAGGTCAGCATGAAACTGCTCTGGGAAACATATTTACATACATATTTACATAAAAGCACCTGTCTCAATTCTCTCATTGAAAATACAAAGTGTGTTTAACATTAACATTTCCTCCCAGTTGGCCCAGAAAACTTCTTGCTGTCATAGTCGTCGCGTTAAGGAAACGAACCAACTGAAAAAGCCCAAAAAATTTAAAATGTGTATTTTCTAATTATGTTTTTCTAATTGCACAGGGCCAGTCTGCATGGGTCGGTAAGAAACTACTTAATACAAAACCCATCCATAATTTCTCTGATGCGTACATGAGAACACTTCAGGTTTTTGTTTCATGAAAAATGAACGCTGTCACATTATTCTGCTGACTCACTTTGTCCCAACTCATACTGCCCATACCATTTCCTTCCTGAACATTATACCTTGAATATTTTTAATCCCCTGGTGTGAAGGGATTTAAAGGATTTAACAAAATCTATTCTTGTCTTTTCTCTTTAGGCTTTGTTTGTTTGGTGTGGGGGGGGGCAGTCTGGAAATGTGAGCAGTTTACTAACATCACATGGTCACATTAGCGCAGCCTTAAAGAATCAGTAATTTTCTGTCATGCAAACCAAATGCTGTGCAAGGGAATCTAAAAGGACCCTACAAATAAGCCCAAAATAATGAAAAAAGGAAAAGTTCAAGTGATACAATGACAACGTTAAACTCCATCTGTTCACATCCAAGTGCTGCATTAGCACAGACTCTCTAAGTGAGAGATCTGCTGAACGACATATTCCATTCATGCATCAACAGAGCAATGAAATTCAGGAAATCAGCAAAGCAATCTGCAAGCTAGTTGATGCACAGTTGACGTCTACTGTAACGACTGAAAATTTACATTTTTATACACAACACAACTAAACCTACCAAACAGCAAACTGAGCCTGACTACTGGGATGAATATGAACATCAGGTTGTTTCAGTCAGCCTTTGGCCTGACTTCACTCTATCATTGGTTTATTTTCTCTAGCAGATGAAACTTCTATCACGCAGAGTCAACGAGTCAAAGGAGAGTCTGTGCAAAAGGAGTGGAGGAAGGGATGGAGCGAGGTGGGAGAAGTCACTCGATGATTTTACGTTTTAATTATTTCTGTAAATACACGAGGCCGGGGCTCCTGGGCGATCCCGTCAGTCGATTTTTCATTTCACGTGTGGTTGTAAGGTGTCTGGGTGCAGCCAGCCGTCTAGTTGACGTTCCACCGGTGGCCTTGTGGGACTAACACACACACACACACACACACACATATCCACACAGCCCTCTTCTTTCATCTTGTTAATGGACATTCCTCCACAAACGTCGGCGAGTCTACCTGACTGCAATCCTTTAAAGTTTAATTCACTCTACATTTAGCCCTGGTCATAAATACCATATTAGGTAGCAGCAGCATGTTTTATGCGCTCCCTATGGTCGTGCTTTTGTTTTAATGAAGCCATTTGCAACTTATGAGCAAAAAGAAGAAAAAAAAAGAAGAGAAAGTCGCATATTAGATGAGATAGATCAGTCAAACCTATTCCCACATTGTGTTTTATACATAGGCTGAAATAAAGTGAAGCCATTGCCCATCCACCAGCGGGAAAAGAGCACTGTATTTTAACATCTCCTTTATTCACCTTCTGCGATAAATTCAAAGTTTCAGAGTTTGTCTTGTCGATGTTTCTGTGTTCACCTAAAAGAAAACAGTCCTGTATGTGTCTGTGCTGCTGGACGTGGACACTCATCCAATACTATGATGAGAGTATGAGGGGGCTCAATGGGAACAGAACCTCTAACCCTGAAAGCCGCAACAGGAATCTTCAGTGTGTGAACTGCAGGTTTCACATGTGTGATGTCAAATCAAATACAACTAAAAATTAAGGCTGGAAGACAACGACTGCATGTCCATTTAAATGTATGATAAACCCTGTAATAATAAATGCTTATTTGTTTGTCGTTTTAAAAAACTCCAGTTGTAAAGAACTAGAGGAGTGCTCACATGCACATAGACTTTGTTTTAATTGACTTGTGCAGGCTTCACAAACTAGACAGAGCAAGTTACCTTAAAAAGCAACAACAAGACTAATTGCAGTATTTGAATTGACTACCAAGCAACACTTTCTCAACCTGCTATCGCAAAAAAATCACTTTCCAAGTTGATCTTACCACTGCTGATGATAATTAACATGTAAGCAACTTGTAAGCTACTGATATCTTCTAAAAGTACCTGAAGGAAGCGAGTGAAGTTGACTTTCTACTTCAATAAATAAGAACATTTCTTTCCTTTAATTGTTCCCTTGTGTAACTGTACTTGACAATTCATTAACTGTACTGTACACTCTCTCCGTTTAGCAGAAGGCTGCAACATTTTTCTGTTATGAAACTTTTCACTATGCCAGCAAATCAGTGTCACCATAATAAATGGCTAACATTTGTTTGTACAGTTGTGTGCTGGTAGAATATATGACTTTTTGTGAAAGTAAAAGGGAAAATGACACAGAACTAAGTGAGCTGGAAAGTTTTGACTCATGGAAGGAAGCACACAATCCTTTCAGTTTCAGATCTCCACATCTTGACGGGGGTTTCTATCACGTATGCTAAAGACAGCAATAACACATGCAAATTTATGGACCACTTAAGTGTCACCTCACTTTAAATGTGAGGAAGACGTCCAAAATGTTCCCCTGCTCCTTTTATTCAGACAGACATCTCGCATCAAAGTTATCGAGTGGCGCTTTGAACAGTGGGACGCTGGGATATCGCATCTTTTGTTTCCTCTAATATCCCTGGAAAATCTGGTTAACATTGAAAGATACAACAACGAGTTGGTTTCTCTGCCGGCTGCACAGATTGCACACTGTTTTCACAGCTGTCTCGCTCGCAGGACGCGGCTGAAGGTAGGGGGGAGGTTTGTGGAGCTGGTGGTGTGTGTGGGGGGTTGAGCTGCTGCGATCAACTCATGTGTAAAGATGAGAAATGAGAAGCAAAAGGGATAAACCAATACACTGAGCGTTTGACACAAGCAGCAGCAAAGAAGTGTCTGGAAAGAAAAGTAAATGGAGTTTTATCTGTCTGCAGTGGTGCTGCTGCAGCCAGAGGTGGCAAAGTTTGAGTCTTTGCTTAAGATCACGTCTGCAACAAACTGTGACATAACAGGCAACATCATAAAGAATGTATTTTTATTTATCAGATTACACTTCTATCCACTCACACATACAGTATACAAAGAGAGGTTATGTTCAAACTGAGGTTATACAGAGATTAAGTTCAACAACTTTTGTCTGATGCTGAGCAGCTCAAATCATTATTAGTGGCTCAATTTGAACCGTTATTGCTGGACACAATAATATGCGACTGCATGGCAGCTGCTCACAGGTAATGTCCCTGCCATGCCACAGTTATTAGGCCTCTGGTCAACAGCCAAATACAGCAGCTGTCCATCCAACACCAACCTATAAACACCCCCCCGGCTCCTGTTCATAAACAATAATGGCAGGCAAATGGGGTGGCCAATGTCAGACGTGGCCAGACAAACACGTCGAAGGTCATGGTTGCCACCCAGCCGCTTCCCCTAAAGAATTGTGTAATTGCTTCTCGGTTGTGAATTCCTCCTCCTAAAAATATGAAACAGTTTAATAGTTGATTAAAGGCGTCAACGTTTCTGAGTTACGGCAGGAGGAGTTCTACTTTAACATCATGGTTTTTTAGGTGGTGCTAGTGATGATTCGTCAGATAAAGGGAACTCCCCGGGAAATTCTTCACCATCTTAGTCACGGTTTTGGTCACTGCTTCCTCGCCTATACTCACGCAGGTTTAGAGAATCAGCCAAACTATGTTGACAATGAGTTTGATTTGGTGCGATCTTCCATTGAATATGCTTAATGTTTAAATTAAACTTTACGATATGGTAAGGTCATCAAGGTGGTTATTTTTCCAAATCAGGCACATTAGAAAAGCTGCACAGCTGTGATATCTTTTGTTGTTGGTGCCTTTTGTAGCATGAGGAAAGCACTCCATATGACAAAGTCCACCCCAGTTACCTTTTTCTGCCTTGAATAATCTGGGGACATTGGCCTAATGCGATCTGACATTTGAAACGGCCATCGCAGGTTTCTGTTAATAAATGATTCACGCAATCGGCCCAGGAGACCTGGAGTTAATGCCATCTCAGTGGCAGAGATCTAAAACTTTGACTCGGATCCAGCTCCGTCCTCCAGGGGATGGACAAATGGACACAGCCAACGTCTCTCCAGTGCCCCCGGTCTCCATTATCGACCCCAGAAAAAGGGGAAAAAGGAGACATGACAGACATAATGATCCAGCGTCAGAATGCAAAGTGCTGCATTGCTGCTTTTATGTGTGTGTTTTCGCCCGTCCTGGAGAGGAGCAAGTTGTGATTCTTTTTACTGCCACACAGCTTTAGGTGCACTAACAGCATCCGAAGGTCCCTCAGAGAGGCCTAATGTGAATTTAATGACCTGATGCTGGGCAAATGACGAGTAGGCAAGGTGAAGGTGACAACCTTTTTTTCCCCATCTATATGATTTTTTTCCCCCCTACAACTCCCTCATTGCTGCCCAGGTCATGTTTTCTGAAAGCCATGGTGATGTTACATCTATTATACCATTGTGCATCGCTGGCACTCAACACCAGGGAAAGCTTCCTCCAAATCTACACACTTTCTGCATTATGCAAAAAAAAAAAAAAAAAGACAACACATTGTCCTAAATGGCATTTGCTTTAAGACAATCTCCCAGAATATTTTAAGATAGTGGAGGATTGTGTTGCAGCTAGAGACACGTCTTTCACAAGTTTGATCCCCACAAGTGCGTACTGTACTATACGTCGTCACTGAGCCTAGACAAGACACTGTACATCTGAGTTTTAATTATGGAAACGTCCCTCAGTGCCAGAGCTGCTCTGCAGGCTGAAATGATCTCATGCTTTGACTTAGACCTCAGTGAGCAGAGCCAAAGAATCACAGTTTTAAAAAGAAATGAAGCAGCAAAGAGCTGGAATCTAAATCTTACTTTGGGCCTGGATGTGTTTTCATGGTTAATGCAACTTCATTCAAATCCAGGGAAACATTAACACTACATACAGTCCTATTTTAGACAATAGGATTTTTTTTTCCTGCAACTATTTGACGACAGTTTTAATTAAACTAAACCACAACCTTTTCCGTTCTACTTCCAGAAGTGTGCACCTGGAAACCGCTACAGTCGATAAGCAACGTTCAGTAATTGTGTAGTCTGGTCTAATCTACTTTGGATGTCAAATTGGGGTTATTTGGGCCCTGCCAATTCAATTTAACTGCATTATTGTAACTAATATTTACATTTGCCACTACATTTAGTCATAATTCAAATGACTAAATGCAATGTCAATAAAATCAGTGTAAGATATAAGGTGGAACAACTGCTTACAAGAATGAGATTTCCTCTCTCAGCATGTTTCAAGAGATAAATTTCCCACACAGCACACCGTACAAGCATGGCAACCACTAAGTGCATATTTGGTCATTGAATCGAAGGGTCATCATGATCACATAATGCGCTCCAGAGGCTCCCAGCGGCACAAACACATTTATTTCCAACAAAAACTCTTTTCATACTTCAACAGGAAACCTCGCATTCGCACAACACTTAACCACGGCTAGCTCAAATCTGATTAATGCTTAAAGCAATTACAGCTTCCCCCCAATTAGAGGACATTACCAGGTTAAGAGCTCTAATTTATCTTCCTCAGATTTTTTCATGAAGTATCTGTGGATGTTTGTCAGCAGATTTATGGACGTACTTTGGTATGAGCTCGAGGGCCGCCCATGACACCCCCTTTTCCGAGTAAACGAAAACATGCTGGTGTGATTCCTGGACCGACATTGTGATCTAAGTTTCTAATTAAGAAACAGGGAGCAGCATGTCAAGCACAGACACATCACTCAGCTCTTCAGCCATAATGTTGCCCTGTAATGCCCTGTGTGGTCTCAATTACACTACCCATGATGTAGAATAACAGCATTACTGCAAAGCAAGACATGCATTCATATACTTGTAATTAAATAAAATCCAAATCAAGATTAGACCCAACTGATCTTGAGCTACATTCATTTAGACGGATGGGAGACAGCACTGACCTCTTGGTTGATTCTTAAAGAGACAGAGTCCAGAGGTCGCCGTCGCTGTAAACAGATATTTCAAGACTTGAAGGCAAATTATGAAATTTAAAGTTGAAGTTTCAAGAGTACAGAAGTCACTAATAAAGTACTAAACACTAAAAAGTGTTGATGTGCTGCACTTTGTTCCGTTGTCAACGACAAGTAAGGAATCGGTATGTACTGTATGTCTTCTGTGTGAATTACAGCAAAACAGGACTGAACATCGTAGAATAAAAAAAAAAGAGAAGTTTCTATGTAATTTTTACATCAGTAGGTACACGAGCACGGCCCATTCCCTGAGCAGAAAATATTCGCTGAGCAGAAAATATTCCCTTTAAACTTTCACATGGACGTGTCTAAAATTCCTCAAAACAAACAAAGGCAAAATTAAGAGTATAATCATGTCCTGAGTCAGTGATATCAAATTAAAAACTCTGATAAAGTAAAAACTAAAATTACAAGCACCAAAAATTGTATTGAATTTATTTTGTCCCACTTTTTTCATCATTGGGTTTGTTTTCAAACAAAATCCACCATAAAAACAAGGAACATGGCTGCATTTGTCCTTGACGTCGCTTATCAATCACAGAGAGAGTCACCCGATCACCCTGTTTCATGTGTAACTCATTTGTTGATGCTCTCTCAGCAGCCACCATACAGAGGTCAGGCAGAAGGAGAGCTGTTTCGGCCACCCTCCCACCCTGCAGTGCCATCTACCTGCATGGGCCCCCAGCCCCTCGGTCGCTGCCCTGGATGGAGGTTGTAATGGTGGGGGGGCAGTGTTGTCGTTTGGCCCAGCATGGCGCGCTGATGCTAATGGACTCACACAGGAGTCCAGGCTAGATTGGTTATTTCGGTCTTAATTCAGCCATTAACATTTCATTAATGCACCATCCTACTGCTCGCCTGCACCGCGGCCTGCCGGCTGCTGCCTGCTGATGGATGCTGCAGGCTGCAGGACACCACAGCACAAAGTACAGAGGGAGCCTCTGTATGCATAAGTGAATATGCATTCTTTGTAGCTGCGTCTTTTCTACTACGGTCATCAAATCAAAAATGACAGAAAGACATTATAAGCTTCGTATGTTAAGTCTTCAAAGCTTAAAATCTAAGATTGCATCTGCCTGCGTAGAGAATGATATGACTAGACACAGGATTAGCTTTGCTATTAATTAAAAGACTTATTTATATTTCGTTTAACCTTACCTTCAGATACCTTTTCGTAAAACTACAGTCGTCATGTCTCATCTCGCACTCTGTTAATTTTAGTGCAGTCTTGTATGTATGGATGTCACATGTTGTAAATACATTAATTGGGGCCTCAGGAAACAGCTCTTGTTGTTACAATACTTAATTGAGAAATATTACAGCAGCCCAAACCATGAAGTGCGGCCCCAACGGCACAGAGCCTATACAAAGTAATTGAAAAAAACAATTAATTCTGCTTCTGAATGATCTCTGATAGAAAATCTGCCACACAGGAAGTAATATGATAAGTATGAGATGCTAAGTCAGCATCAGCATCTCAATCACTGTTTAAAGGAGCTGTAGCTGTGTCCTCCTTCAAATTAAACTACATTTAAACATTGCAAAAAAACATTTTCTGTGTCTTGCAGTTGGAACAAGCCTTTTAAAATTAAACCGTGATTAAATTTTGTAACATTAGATGAAAATGATCAAACTCTCACTATATTGCGTTCATCCTTGAGGTTGCCCGTCAGAGGCTGATATCTTTAAATGAAAGTGAGCGAACTCTTGTTCAACATAAACACACAACAAAGCTTATTCAGCAGTAAAAACATCTGTTGTCACGCTACCGTGGCTTTAACCTCGACCTCGGTAATACTGCTGACTGTCACGCTGATCCAGGAATTCAGAGCTTATTCTACACTTGTGCTGTACAGTACGTATGAAATGAGTACACACACAGTACAGGGGTATTTGTGCATGCAAATCACTCTCACTCTATTATGCTCAAGGCAGTATCAGTTGCTAAGGTATTCGCCTGATAATGAACACAGCATGTCTGCGAGTGAGTGTGTGTTTGGGAGTGTGTACTTGTCTGTGCTCCATCCAACAAGTTTAACACAATATTCTAATTAGACATCTATGTTTATTTAATGCGCCCTGAGTAAATTAGTTGTATAAAATTATGACTAATTAAGTGCTGCATTAATAACTGAAGCGCAATGGCAGCCTTTCTGCTGCCGTACAGAGACGAGCATATAGGTAATCATATCTGTGTCACTCATTAAGCTTTTTGATCATCGTGACATATGATAATTTATGCACTAATCTACATGTTGATGCTGCTGCACACCTCTTCTCACCTACCCTCCTACCCTACTCTAGTTTGTACGATTTGTATTCGATTATTTCCCCACTCAGGAACACAGGCAGCTGCAGAGGCCTTTGACTGACTAGAAAACGATCATTTTACAGAGCATATGCTACAATGTGCTCGATATTTCCACTTCATGTTTCTAAATCCAGTCTCAAGTAGGAATTCTGTGGACACATACGTAATCTCACAGCAAAACGAAGAAAAAAGCCAACGTACCAGCTGTCAGTCCTGCTGCTTTCTCAATATTTCACTGATTATACTTGATGTCTTGCAGCTTTATGAAAACTACTGTTACACCCAAAGATCAAAATAATGAACCTAAAATTATGAGAAACGTGTTAAACTCAATACTTCTGCAGCCGGCATGTAACATTTGTGATTCAATGACAAAAAGACAGACTATTGGCGCAGTCCTAAAACACATTTGATATTTCTGGATCAGTGAAGCTGTAGGTAGGCTGTTCATCTGTCATTACTTAACAGTGAGCTCAGAAAAAACTAGAAAAAACACAAAGTGCTACACTAGTGATGAATATCCGGCTTTATCGGATGTGTGTGTGATATATGAGATTGGTTGATAATCGACACTTAGTTCTGCCATATGGTTGGACCCGCCTGCCAAGGTACAAGGACTCAAAATATGGAGGTAAGCTCTCGGGACGGCAGAGCTGCAGCTCGCTTCCAAACGAATGAAAGAGAACATGGCTGTGATTTAAAATAATGACCTGAGCGGCTCCTGAATCCTTTTCAAGGACATGAGAGCTGGTTTGTTCCAAAACGAGATATTTACTGGAAAAAAAAAACAAAAAACGTTCTGCTCATGTAAAAAGGATGATAGGCTCAAATGAGAACAGATTAGGTTTATTCAGTGTTTCAGGCAGTTTCCTGTGCTTTAAGATAATGAATGACATATAGAAGTTGTCAGTCACTACATATGGAAAAGATTTAGTAAACATCCATCACGCCCTTCGTCATCTCACTCATACTGTACATCATATCCGACAACACTGAAACTTAAATGCATTAAAGCTATCAGGTTAAAATCGATGCCCACCTATCACCTTTTTGACCATTTGAAGTTGTTTACCCAATAAAATGAATACGTAAACGTTGGCACCACCAGCATGAGAGCCTGTTTTTGTTTACGACCTCTGTCAACACGTTTCTTGGACACTGGATGGAAGACAAACAAAACGACTGGTGTGCCGCTGCCAACCTCAGGCCCCAAGATAGGCTTGTACTCACTTGGCGGCGGCCCACGGCGAGGGAAATCTCAAGCATTCTGTTTTTCCATCCTGTGCCTCAGCACAGTGGGAACAAGGCAACCCGACTTTTTTTATTTCCATGTGACTCAAAAAATGGGTAATTTTAAAATTCTGTTTATCTTTTTGCCCCCCTTTTATTTGCTGTCTCATGATGTTCTCAAGATGTTGCTGCTGGCGGTGACCAGAGTTTCAGCTTTGAATTCAGGGAAGATTCATCTTTGTTGGCTTATTATTCAAATAATTACCACTGTCTAACGAAGATCAATAAACAGTCTATCAGAAAGAGCAAAGTCGTCCAGAATAAATACATATGCCAGAATCTTGTCATCCTAGACTTGGGGGGGGTGCTGCTGATAGGCTCAATGGATTTCAGATGGACAGGAAGTGTAGGCTTTGAAAGCTCTGCAATTCCAGGTGGCCAGGGAGTGTTTTGGCAGGCCGACCTGTGCGGGGCCCGCGGATCGCCAAGAAAGGGGACCTGGAGTAGGTGGAATGTTAATCATGGAGAGAGGAGAACATGTGTGACAAAGGGAGAGGATGGAAAACACATGTCCCATTTCACACTTATTTACCTTTGACTGCCAAACCCCTGCCAGATTAAAGGGAGAGGAGGCGGGGGGAGAGGCAACAGCAAAGGTGGAACCCTTTAAAGTTTACCTCTTTGATGAAGAGGCCAACTCTTTGATAGCATTTCAAACATTTCGAGAGGAAAAAGGAAACCTTGGCGGGATTGAAACTTGGGCCTTGGTGGTGCAATGGTCCACTGAGAAAGAGCTATGTGTAAAGACGAGAGAGAGAGGGAGCTACAGACAGACAGAGATTGTTCTGTTCCTTTTACCTTTTAAGCCAATAATGAAAAACGAAAAAGAAATGAATGGACTCACTTCCTGTAAAAACAAAATCACTGCTGTATAAATTTCACCTGAATGTAAATGAGTCTTTTCATTTATCTACAAACAGGATTCTAATATGATGACAGGACGTTACATTTACTGAGTGGAAATATGTTTAATCAAATTAATCACAACTGTGTAACACCCACGTTAATTACAGACATATGTCGTACACATGTTTGTTATAACTATCTGAGCGTAAGTTAAATACAAAGTAATATCTTGAACTGGATACTTGAATATTTAGAATATAGTGACATACTGCATAAACTATTCAATAGATATTTTTTGTACAGTATTACTATATAACTCCGAACTGCTCCGAATGCGTTTGTGCCAGTAAACGTGTGTCTCATCTCTGTTGCTTATGAACAGTTTTAATCTACTGTACGTGTAATAAGCAGCAGTGTTCTTAGGCAGCTTCATCTCGTCTTATAACTTGTTTGAAGCACGTCTTCTGTTGTATTTTTAATGGCTGCTGCAAGGCGAATTTCCCCTGAAGGCACAATAAAGTAAAGTGAAGCAAAGTATCATGAGTGTACTTTGTCTCCTCTAAAAGGTACTTCATCCCCACTACAAAAATATACAGTACTTTGGTTACGTTACTCAATTTTCTCTTTAAGAGTGAATGTATGGTGAGTTCCATTGCACTTTGACCCCACTTTAAGTCTACACACGTTGAAAAAAGCTTTCTTGTTACAGACTTTTTGACTTCAGATGAAGGTTTACATGGTTTTCTATAGGCTGCAACATCTAGGGGACCATCCCCTAGATCCTGAAATGGTCCAATTCTGAAGGCTCTTCAACACTGAATGACAAAATCCACATTGGTAATGTCTAGAAATGTCTGGTGTCACAGTAACAGTGAGATATTGTGTCTAAGGTGCGCCGGCAGACAAGAGAATGAATTCAGCCGGTGACAAAGTCCCTCCAGTGGAAACTCAGCAGAGAAGACGAAACAAGTTGTTTTTTCCTTTTTTTTAAGTCCTGCCGTCTTAAACTGGAGGACATAAGCGTGCTTTGAAAAGCCCGTTAAAAAGTGAGAGTGTGATTGGAGTTGAAAAGTTTGCAGCTGTAATGGTGGCTGTTTGAGATAAGTGTAACTTATTTCATTTGTCGGTAGCGTGTCACATGCTCTCGCTGCTTTGAAGTGGCAAATTAATGACAAGTGAGAACAGTAGCCATTCTGCAAAGAGAATGACCCCTTTTCTAATGGCTGTGTGGCACAGTGAGAGAGTCATCTGTCGGCCCCATCTAATTATGTGAATCGAGCAGTTTGAAAAGTGTCTTAAGGCTGTTTAGGAATAAAAGGGACATTTAAATGCAGAGCACTTTGAAAATTACAGATCCTTCAAAATACTTTCCATGGACACATCGCTCCTCTGCCACACAGTCCTATTTTTTCTTTGTCTCGTTAATTCTGTGCTTTGAGAGTACAGCCGGGATTCAGGGAGAAGAATTTGGAGATAGCATCCCTGCTCCTGCAGCCAACTCCCCCATTTCCCACTTTTCTATGGTAAAGAGGATTCTCCTAAACTTCTCCCTCTGCTTCGATGAAAAACGACATTCACACTGGAAACAACGCAGCTCTTGTTCTAAGTGCATAACTTCAATGTGATGTTCATATTCCCCTGCTTGCCATGCATCTCATAGTGTTTTCAGTTGTGGGAAATTCGTGTGTGCTCGGTGTAATTCATGTTTTAGTGATAATGACTTGAAGGTTTCACTGGTACACGTTTTCAAAGCTAATACTGATAATTCTGTGCTGCAGCTGCCAAACCAAAATTCAATCTGACAACTGTTATTTCACATACATACACTACACTACACCACTTCCATATCGCCAGGCCAGAAAACTGCCTAAAACTGCTTTTATACCAATGTGGGAAACTTTTAATTGAGATAAGAACATCTTACATCAAGGTTTACATAGTTGCTTTGCAGCTGTGTTCAGGAGTTCAACTCCATATATCAGTATTAACCGTGCTAAAAGCTTGTTGATCCTGCGGACAGGAATCACTCCTTACTTTTGTTTGCCAGATATGAACAGGAGCTGAGGATGTTATTTGACATTTTCCAGAGCGATTCTTTGACAGCAAACAGGTTCCTCACAGCAACATGATGCAGAGTGACCTCAACCTTGCAGAGATGATTATTAACTAGAAGAAGCAGAACTCCTGTCAGCTTCTGCCACTCCCTCCTCGGCCCTGTAGTGCAAATACTTTACAGCATTACAGTCCAAGCTTCATTTTCAGAGTTATTTCCGAGGTGAACCTGAACATCTTGTATTCAACGCCTCGCTCTTCTTCCTCTGCTTTGGTTTTCCTAATTATTATTTGATTGCTCATTAGGCGCGGTGTTCGCCGTGCGCGCATCTGCTCGAGAAACCTTTTTTTTTTTTTCCTTTTTCGTGTGTGACTTCTCATTTGTGAGAGAAACAACCGTCTCCCTTTAATTACATCGTCTCTCCAACATTTGTTAACACTCCTTCGAGGATGCATGTAAATGTCTACAAATATGAAACAGGGCTGTTTACAGGATGCCGTCTCTGAATGTAAACTTCATAACAGGCACTATACATAGAATATTTTGCAGTGGAAACAGGGAAATGCAGGATCATTCTTTTCATTAAACTAACCCAGACCCTCTCATTTCTAGCGGCTGTCCCTGCGGATACACACCCTGCTTCCCTTCTCTTACGGGGTATGATGTGTGGATGAAGGCTCTTTCCTGCGCCATAATGACTGTACACCAAGATTTTCAAGGGCCCGCTCATGACAATCCCATTTTCTGTGTAATTTCATGGTTGTCTTCTTGAATGAAGATATTGGCTGCTCTGAAGCACGAGGTCAGAGTCTCCCTGCTCCGTTTTCTGGATTGTTCCGGAGTATGTTTCCCTTCACTTGATGAAAAGTAATTCATCATTTACACCCCTGAATTCTGCCACTTTTTTCCTTTTTTTTATTTCCTCTAGCCGTGCTACCATCTCTCTTTTCAGTAACAACTTTCTTCACCTCCCCGCCTCTCCCCTCCCCTTTGCTTTCAGATTCCCCCCGTGGTACCTATGGGGGTGTGGAGAGATAGATAGGTTCAATACAATGGCAGGTCAGCCGTCCCCAAGAACAGGTTAGCCCTCCCAGGCCTCCGCACTGCCCTCTACCCGTGATAGAGTTTGTCACCTCTCTACCTCTGGAAGTCAAATCCTGTCAACTCGGGCATCCTTCAGTATCCCCGAAGTGGCTTTGGCACCCAGTGGGGCATGTGAGCTTAAAATTGATTCCCCCCCTCCCACCCTTTTCTCCTTATGTGTTTTTTTTCTCCTCTTTGAGATCTGCCAGGTTCCCTTAAGGGAGTCAGTTGACAGCCAGTGGAAGCCCTCAGCCAATCACAAGGCAGCAGCGGTGTAAAAGACACCTAGGGAAACTTTCTCTGTGCCTCCTGTAGCTGGAGGGGGCCAAAGGTTTCTGACATGTTGAAGAGGAGGAGGTGGGGGGTTGAGATGGGGGTTGTTGCTAGGAGACTGGTGGAGTTTCTCCTCCTGCGCGGCCTCCTCACTGCTCTGCCAGGGTGAAATTAATTGACTCAAGGTCCTTCCAAACTCACTTTTAATTGTTTTCATTTCATCACCAGCTTTCCCGTCCAAAGAAAGTACAAACATGTTTCCTTCTAATATAATAATGACGAACTTTATTGATCCCCTTGGGGAAGTTGATGTTTGGACAGCTGCAGTAGATGATGGCACTACTGTAGGGTTTTGGTGTCTTGTCCAAGGACACCTTGACTTATAGCCAGGAGGAACCAGGAATCGAACCACTAACCCTGGGGTTTATAGACGACTCCTCTTCCAACTGAGCTAACTGCCGCACCACTATCCAGCTTTCACAAATATTGTTTTTTTTCGTTAGATTCTTTTAATGATAAAATAATTGGGACGTGCATATTCAGATCTCTTTGCATACTAGACATATGTAATTGTGTGCACCCACATTTATTAGCATTTTAAAGCAACGAGCGCGACGCGATGTTCACGTGACTTTCCCTTCTTGCCAGCTGGTAACATCTGCAGGGTGTCCAGAGTCCAATCAGGGAGTCTTTAATACTGAGTAGAGAGGAGACCCTTGAGACTTAAGGGAGACAGAACCTGATCATCCCTTCTCATCAAGGCTTTGGCTCTCATGTGACCCTTCCAAACTGAATAAAACCTCCCTGCACAGCTCCTCAGAAACTAATTCCCAGGTACTTAAGGAAATACAATGAGCTCAGATTAGTATCATCAGTAAATTACACCTACGGCTCAGGCAGCACTGTCTGAATTCAGCTCATTCACCAAATGGAAGCTCCTTCCCAGTGGCAGGAGATAAGGTTAAGGTCCCTATGTTAGGACATAATGAAACACCTCTAATCATTAAAAAACAGGACATTTAGAGCAAAGCCATTTCTCAGAGATACATTCAGAACAATGTGCATCACTGCTGGTTTCTTTGCACTTCAGTAGTTAAATTGGGCAGAAATTATAAAAAGGGATCAAGGATATTAAGTTGTTTTATCTAGAAAAGGTTAAATAAACATGACCTTTTAATTTAAAAAATAAACTGTGTTCCCTAAAGAAACAGACTACATCTTTGATTTTATTAATTTAATGTGAGGGATATCATTACAAATTAAAAGAATTTGAAAGTAGTCAGTAGTTAACCTTCTAATTCTCTGTTATTTTTCAAATCAATAAAACCATTTTTCCCCCAAACTAAAACTGAAACAGTTGCTGACATGACAAATGTGCCAATATCAACACTTCTCTTAATAAAATAAAACTATTTAAATTAGTCAAAAAAAACTCAAAATTAAAAGCTTCTTTTCTTCTTTCAGTTTTAATTTTCTGTCTATTGATTGAACCATATTATCATCTGGTGAACAATTTCTTTGTGCAGCAGGAAACAAATGTGTTGAAGCACTGTACTGTTTTATATTTATATATATATAATTTGGGCACTTACATTTTCCTGATTACACAGTTGTTAATGGGCAAAAGAATTCTGATGACGCCTGGTCTTTAAAAACTTTTCATTTCATTTTATCAGTTCTTAATAAGGTGACGCTCTGACATAAAACACACAGCAGCCTGTGCGTTTGCTGCAAGTCTTTCCATCTCTCGATGAAAATAAGACTCGCCCCCTCAGCACCCAAACTTTATTCTGCACATCTTTGCCTTGGAGCCACTAGAGCACCCAGGTGGCACAGAGGAGGCAAAGCAGGGCATCAGGAGAGGGGGAATAGCCGGAGATCTGTGCTTGTTTGCCATGGCTGAACAAACTGAGTGTGGCTGTGCGTTAACAGAAAGAAAAAAATGCACAGATGGATTTTCAGGGTTTGGGGGTGTAAAAGGGGGCAGCATCACATATCCTTCAGCAATGTTAAAGATAGTCGGTAGAAGGATTCGTGACTGTACTCATGCCACGGCTGCTGCAGTCAGGTGCCACTCAGGTGATACATGGTGACATGTGTAGCTAGTGGAAAAGACTTTTGCCAGCGTCAGATCAGATCTTCCTTTATTGATCTTTTATTGTTTTTGACAGGTGCTATATTGGATTATTTTTTCTTTCTTTATTTGCTTTACACAGCACTTAGCTTTTCTGTTGCTGTTAACTTTTTTGTAAATGTCTGCAAAGCTGCCAACTTCCAGCAAAATTCAATGAATAATGAATATGTTAAAGGAGAGAATGAGCTGCAACTCAACTGGAACTATACTATCACAGTATGTGTGTGACTAGAGTATCACAATAAAGGCACGACTGACATTCTTACTCCTGCAGTATTGAGACCATGATCTAAAAAGATTTCACAGCTATCCTCACATGTAGGTATGAACCTCCACCTCCTCTACCTTTGAGTGTCACTGATCACTTGTATTTTAAGCTAGTTTTGAATTTTCTTTCCTTTTCTCTACTTCTTAGATTTGTTTCAGAAGTTTTGGCTCCACCTTTTAAAAACCTGCAAGTTGCAGGTGAATTATCTTCCCCTGTGTGATTTAAGGAGACTTTCACAGTGTCTCGATGCCCATTAGCCTCTGCCGCCCAGCCAGCCACCACCTCATTTCATACATTAAGTGATTTACCTTCAGGAGAGTGAAAGCTGTCGGGTTATCTGTCCTTCCCTCCCTCCTTCCTGCTCCTTCACCTCGGCCTCATGTCTGGTTTCACCACAGTGAATAGCCGCCGAGCTCCGGTGGTGGGTCTTTGGCCCCTCAAATGAGATTGTACAAGAGTCATATTCTGATAAAACATGATCCTTAACCCTGGCATTTACAGTTAACATGACTTGCAGGTGCAGCACCTTCGATATCCCGTTAGTGGTAAAGCCATGTCAAAGAGCCGCCATGCTGCCATCAGCACTCGTTCTGCAGCAATTTACTGCACATAAGGAAGTCAGAACAACACATAGTCCTACACTGTCCAAACAATATGGGAGATAAGAAGAATCCAAGTCAAGATATGAACATGACTTGAAATGTTCTTTTTTGACAACTAATAGGTTTTAAGTTTTATCTTAAAGCTCTGTTTACAATTCAACACAGCAACTGTTAAACAACACTCATCAAGCTCTTTGCTTGGTTCTAAATCTTCTAATAAATATGGCTGGGATATGTCTGAATGAAATCAAGTCATCTACTGTGCAGGTCTTGAAACAATAATGCTTCATGGCACTGTATGAAATCTTCACAATATAACACTTAAAATTAACACCCACTTTCTGTCACTATTTTGGTAAGTGATTCGCACTTTTTAGGCCAAAACCCATCTCTGCAAGGCCTACTTTAATCAAACAACAGTGTTACACAGACTACAACTCAGTCTTCTACCAACATAGCAACACAACTTGAAGAAACTGATTAAAAGAACATAACGTACAGTACTGATGACTTTTATTTCCAAAGTAAAACAGAAATACCTTTAGTCAGCTGATCTTCATTATTTACATTTGAATAAACACTGAGAACCGAACACACTGAGCTCAGATCACCAGCACTTCTGCCTCCACTTTTCCTCCAGTCTTATCATTCCAGTGTAGAAAACACTTCCTCCCTCCTCCCCTCTTGGTTGAGGTGAATGGGGTGTTGGGTGGTGGTGGTGGTGGTGGGGAGTGATGCATGGTGTAGGAGGCACATGCAATGATAAGCTAAACCTCGTGGGACGACAGTGAACTTGTTCGCAGCAGTACTCTGCTATCCTGCAGCCACTGATGAGCCTGATATGCTTAATTGGGGTGGTCCATTTCCCATCCAGTCTCACCCCCCCACCCCCACCCCTTCTCCCCCTCGCACCACTCTTTGGATCCACTCCTCCTTGTCATTTATACCAGAACTATGACTGTAGGCGGGGGGAGAGGGGGGGGGACGAGAACAAGATCCCCCCACAAAACAGAGATAAAGAAAAAATGTAATACTTCCACATTTTCCAGTGCTCCTTTCATCATTATTCAAAAATTAGTTTTTAATGCAATGAGTAGCTCCAATCATGTTAAGGTCTGCATGATTCAGATAGTATCATAATTACAATTAGATTACATTACCGCAATCAGAGAAAGGGGGGATCGTTAAGAGAAGGAATATAAATTGCTTTAGTTTTACAAGTACTGAGCAAGCAGAAATTTGAATTAATCTCCACTTAAACATCTTCCCCCTTACAGAACTGCAAAGCGTGCTGGATTCTTCCAGGCCATCAATACAAATTAAGAGAGAACTATGATTTTTCTTCCCCTTTCTGAGGGTCTTAACATTTGAAGTTTTACACTGAGAGCTGATGTTCACTTCACGCTGCGGCGACGGTTTCGGGTCTGAACTTTATTAACACGAAAAGTGACTTCTTCGCTTTCAGGGAAGTAAAACAAAGATCTCTGGATTTAGATGCTGCTTTGTTTGTCTTTGGAGTGTGTACAGTAAAGATGTAGAAGCATGACCAGTGTACGTATCAGTGAATTCTTTCTTTCATATAAGTGAACTGCAAAAGGTTTATTTATTATTTGAAGTAATGTTCTCCTACTCTGCCTCGGAATAAACTGTCATATCTAGTCAATTACAGTTGGTCAGGTAAAGGACTGATGCAAGTGCTCATCTGGACATTGAATATATGCAAACAATCCAAACATAACCGGCATGTTTATGTGCTCAGAAAGCATCTATATACAAATACTTGCATGTCTGTGGCAGTCAGCCAGTGTCAGCTCCTGTCTGCCTGCACTAAATCAACATGGGACATCACACCAGCAGAGGCGACAGCTAATGTCCTCGCTGTCCTCTACGACTGAGAAAGTGTCTCAAAGCCCATTTGGTCACATTGTGCAGGATTATCCCGAACTGCAGAATACAATAAAATACAAATCACTCAGAGACAGAAATATAAACCATCAGTTGGTGGATGATTAGGACTGAAGTTAGCAAATCCCTGATGCGCTAATGAATTAAGACTCCAGTCAAGAGCAGCATTCCTTTCTTGATGACGGCTGACAATTTCTCTGAGCTATTCCCTTCAGTTTTTACACAAACAACAGTTTTGCTTAATCGTACTTAACACATGAATGAAGAATTAAAACAAAGCACTTCTTTCCTGTTCCCCTCACATATTGCAGTTTGTGCAATTAATAACACAGATGATCGCCTTACTTATATCTGCATAACTTTTTTTTTTTTTTTTAGGGCGTCTGCCCATTTGCTAGATATCAATTACCCATTTTTTCCTGCTTCCTATTTATTCCCTTCTTAGGCCACGATTGGAGATTAATGTGCGCTTCTAAATTACCACACATGCCGGCCATTTATCAGCTCCGAGAACAATCCTGCAGATTCATCCCAACGCTAAGTGGCAGAATATTCATGAAATAGGGAAAAAAGGAGTAATTTTGTACACCCTTTGATGATAAAAAAAAAAGAAATTTCTCACTCTCGCTCATTTACTTTGTGGGTTTTTTGTCATTGTTTTCCTGTGCGGCCACTCAGAAAAGGACAGGCTTCATTGTGGAGGCAAATCCTTCTTAATTTAGCTGAAAACATGGACTTATATTTATGGGTTGAAAACAGCGCGATACATTACGGTCATACAATGTGATAATGGTGATAGCACGGTGCATTGTGCTTGTTTGTAAAGCCATGGTGCAGAGGCCCATAATAGACCAGCATTCAATCCCCGACTTCAGTAATGAGTTGGGTAAACAGAGCTTTCAAAATGAGTTTCTAAATCAGTGCATACAGGCAGAGGAGAGGAAGGAGAGAAAAAATAAAAACAGGGGCTTGGGGCTTTTGGTCCTCGACACCCCGGCTTTAATCAGGCATTAGGAAAAGGGAGTGAAGATGTTATGAAAATGCGGCGCTGGCCTTTGTTCAGTGTCTGTCATGGCATTGACTTCTCTGACACAATGCTACAATGCATGACGGATCAAAGTAATTAAAGTTCCAATAATTTACCTTCCTCTGTTGCGTGTCAAGTCTGCCAGACCGGCTGCTCTCAGGCCCTTCATTGATTTCCTCATCACTATCAGAGCACGATCCTTAAAGACAGAGAGACACGAGGGCAGTGTGTGTGTGTGCGTGTGTGTGTGTTTTAATAACTTTCCATGCTGATATAATAGCAACGCTTCAGATGTTTAACCATTAATGATCACAGACAGATGATGGAGATAGAGAGACGAGTGCATCTGAACCCTCCTCACCCATTCCACCCTTGTCAAATCACTCTTCTCCGACTCCTGTTTCTGAAGTCGACTGTCAGCGGCGCAGCAGTGTTTGAGTGCACATTAAATTTCCTCACCAGCTCAGAGTGGTCAAATCGGAGCTCGTCTACTTCACCTTGTTAAACTTTGGAATCCGGGGAAAAACTCAGCTTTATCCGCAAATCCGTGGGAGATTCAGACACCGGTATGCAAGGATTGTGAAATCATTATCAGTACACAGAGGAGTAATTCTGTCTGCTGTCTAGGCCCGGGATTGATGTGTAATGCTTAGGAAAGACTCCCTGTGTCGCCGTGTCAGCCCCGTTTCTCCACACAGTCAGAATAAAAACTTCCCTCACTCATGCACTAGAGGTTACTCTGTCTCTGTCATCCTCTCTCTCTCGTTTTCCCCCTCCAAGGCACAACAATGTGTCATTGTCATCGTGGTTTTGCAGCAGGTTTCTGTGGTACGAGGTGGCGGTGGAAGGAAGGAGGGCTCTTTTGAAGGCTTATTCCCCCCCAAAACCGTCTCTCCTTCCTTGACGAAAGTTAAATGGTTGAAGTATTCCTGTTCTGAGATGTGATTAGTGTGTCACACATTAAAAATGCCATATTAAATAATCCCATCCTTCAGGCTTTACTTCCTCACCAGGTATTAGCTTAGACAGAGAATAATCCTAAGCTATTTGGAAGCAGGGAATCCACATAAAGATCTTGCCACTCGGTGTTTGAATTTTCGATCTGCCTGGTAGGTGCGATACTCAACCGACTTACAGCGCAGACAGCGGCAGAGGAAGCCGAGCTCGGGTGCTTATAGCTCACCGACGCAGCGCCAGGTTCTCTGTTTCTAATCTCGTCTCTTCTCCTTCTCACTCAAGACGTGACTTCAAGATTTTTCACCATAACTGCAGGAGCTTCGTCTCCGTTATGTTGTTTCATTATTTGACTTTCTGCCAATTTGTTCAGTTCAAATTTACAGTTTATCCATTCTGAAGCTATCACGAAGAATGTTGTCTATATTAGAAGTGAAAGTACTGAAGGAATTAGTCTTTAATCAATTTGAAGCTCACATTATTGGAAGGAATTTAGCAAATAAAAGTTATTCTGCCTGCAGGAAAGACTTCACATAAAACTGCTCAAAAGTACACATTTCAATAATGAATTGCAATTCTTTGATTATGAATGCGTATAAATAAAAATGACACCTCTGTGACCACATATCAGATGTTGCCTTAAGGTCTGAAGATATGTTCAAATGGATTTTTTTCTAATCTGCAGTTTTTCTCTGTTATGATACAGTTTGAACATGATGATAAGAGTCAAGGATCACACGAGCCTGTTAAAGTTCCTATCATCATTGGAAACGGGGAGCTGCAGGAGAAACGGTTTTAAAATCTGATAAGTTCAGAGGTCATACGAGTTTACAAGAAGAAATCATTTACATCTGATGGAAAAATAAATGGATAAACACAACTCGGATCAGAGCAAGAAAGACGTCTTTATCTTCCCATCGCCTGGAGGACAGCCAAAATGATGTCGCAATCAGAAAGTAGAAGTAATGTTCTTATGGCGCTTTATTGTATCACGAGCGTGCTGATGTTAAATCTGATCACAAAAGGCCTTAAGGTTGATTTTGTTACAACTGATGGAAACTCACTGGTACAATGATTTAAAATTTGTCAAAGTCTGAGGGGAGGCGCATGGAGAGTCATTTTAGCTCCAACGTAACTCCACAGAGCAAAATAGTGCATTTAGAAATAAATATTTTTAAACATATTGCACTATGTAGAGTGAGAGCGTGTCCCGAGCACGGCAGGAATGTCAGTCTGCTCTCCTGCACGACAAAGACAGCTTGAAATCTGTGGGTTTGTTTTCATCTCTGGTTGCAGGTCAGTGCCCTGTGGCTGTGCATGGCTAATTATCATCGTGCAAATGGGTCATGGCTGTCATTACTTTTGGTCACATGACTGTATTCAGCCAACATGTTTTTCCCTTTATTAACCCCAGAATAACAATGAAGCTTCAGTGTCGGGGGAAACTCCTCAGAATTTCCCCCTGAAGTTAAACATTCGTTACACTGTCACAAGTCATTTCGATTCAGAGGAATATTTAGCTCTCACACACATACACACGAGGTCATAACCTCCTGTGCTGGTTTAAAAATATAGCCACATTGTGAGGGAAAACACTGAGCTATTGATCACCAGTTTAAGACAAAGTGTCCTTAAATCACACTTATAATAATAACAATTATAGATTATGAATTCTTTTTCTAAATATTTTAAATAATTCAATTGTGATGTTTCCAACAAGATGTCTGTCAAATTTTGTGAAAATCATTTCAACAGAAGCCTTTAAAATATATTTTACTGTGCAGAGCATTCATTAACAGACCACTGATTCATTACTAAACAAATATGAATTCTGTGTGTACGATTTACAACTGCATCAGATGTTGCTATACTTCAATTTGCCCTGCAGGTTTCCAATTCAGACAACTTCATTGTCAACCTTTTTCTAAGCACAATATCTATATCTATAGTATATAATCAAACAGTATTTGCCTGATTTGGCTCGTATTACATCCAGCATTGACAAAACCTTTCTATACAGGCACACAATAGCTTGCCCATAATGTTTCTAAAAATTAACTATAGGTAATAATCATGTTTTGATCTATTTGGTCTACTTTGTTTTATTAAAAACAGTTCAGAGAGCAGTTGAACTTAGCACAGTTATTTCCCCATAATTCCCCCTTTTACCATAATGCTTCTAATTACTAGAAGTAATGGGAGAATAATCTTCTCTGTTAGTGTTGACTCTGAGTCCAAACCAACCTAGTGCAGAGTTAGAGGCATGCAAGAAAAGGTCTCCACACATTTTTAGAACTTTATTTTAAGTGCAAAGATGGCAGCTCAATTTATGTCGGATGGTTTTTTTAAACTCTAATTTTAAATGCAGTTATTGTACATATAGCTGGAGCCAAAGGGAGACGATGACCTCAAGGACACAGCAGTAGCAGAGTAGAGGCATACGGTGTTGGATTTTTGACTGTCCATTGGCAAAAGGGCTGAGCGAATATAGATAATATTTACATAAGTTATCTTTTCACCACTGGCTACCAGCGCTGTACTGCAGTTTGCATAAAGAAACTAGTTTACTATCGTCCAGTGGGGAATCAGGGAGATCATTGTGTCCAAAATTAGAAGAAAGATAAGAAATGTTTATTGAAATGTTGAAAATCCAGATAAAAAAAGTTATAATAATATTTTTTATCATTTTTGTCCATATGGCACAAGTACATTTTCCAAAGGAATAATCATGGCTCTAACTAAATCCAGGGACGACCACACTCGGAGGAAACCAAATACCCATTTGTGTTTGTTGCATCGGTGAACATTGTCCATTCACTGTGGGCCTGTTGTGATGTGACCTGAGGCACCGAAAGTGCAAAAAGCACCATGTGTTCCTTCAGTGCATCTATAAAGGGCTCTAATGCAGACTGGGTTTTGGTGGTTTGAGGCCAAACAACATTTAGGTTTTCTCCAACAGAGGTGCTCTTTTAAAAGGATTCCCTCACAAGGGCATGTTACAGACAAATCCATGCAGAGTTTGGATTTCGTGCACTTGTATTTGTGTTTGTATTTTATTTAAGAGGCGTGTAATGCCATTAATACAGTTTACTGTGGTAAGTGTTTCTGCACAAAGGCAACTGAAACAGAAGACAGAGGAAACAATGCCATCCTTCTATTTGTCTTTGACAATGCACGGATGGATTACGCCCAGAAACCATGAGTTATTCAATTTCCACCTGGAAAAGCTTAGCTCACGTTCATCATATTATGAGCGTATCTGCTCGAATGGATATAATTCACACCTCAACGGAAGCTTACACCTGCTTGAGGGAATTAGGGCTGAGGCCTTTAATAAACGTTTAAACCTGTCAGACAAATGAGATAAGTGCATTCATGACCTGTTCCTCCTGTTCACCGCCTTAATTCTGTCTGAGGGGATCCCTCTCCATACCTGAAACTGGGATATCCTGCATCACGCTGTGACGCTCGAAAATGGGCCCTCTGGACCAGCAGGGTGCCAATTCACCGTCAAAAGCAATTAGAAATATATTTGATGAAGGTCACTGAGCGTCATGGAAAGTGACAGGAGTGATGGTATTTGGAGATGAGGAAGAGAGGGGAGTAAATGCTAGATTTTTCCCTCATCATCCATTACAAAAGTCTCCTCTGGAGAGAGACGGAGAGAGTGTGTGTGTGTGTGTGTGTGCAGACGGAGAGGGAGGGGTGAGGGCCATGAGTGGGGCCCCGCCGAAAAAGACAGTAAGCGGATGCTAACTTCCCTACTGAGAGAATTTCTCCAGGTCGAATGCAAAATGTTCCCGACTAATCATCCGCGCTGTGGAAACGCCAGCTGCGGCCCGTGGTAGGATTATCATTCTCATCGACCTCTTACCGAGCTTTTAGCTAAATGAAAAATCTGCTCCATAGCCTAGGGAGAAGGCAGCGTGCAGATAAGAAGGAAGAGTGTTTACCAAGAGGCAGCGCCGGTGAAAAACAGAACAGGTTTTTTCCTTTCCTCTGCAATGTAAAAATGGTAGGGGAAAAAATCATTAGGCTGCCGAAGAGGGAGGAAAAAAAACAGAAAAGGAAAGGAAGAAAACAGACTCAAGAGGAGAGAAGATCAATGTACTTACACGATTCATTTGTGACAAAGTTCTTCTGGGCTCATTAATTTAATGTTTCCGTCTACCTTCTGTCCTGGGGGCAACATGCAATTTGTTATTCTATTGTTCTTCACTCCTTCCCTGCTTCCTCTACTAATATTTTCCATTACAAAGCTGACTTACAATCTTGAATCTCAAACGACGGTGGAAGATAATCGAATTGCCGTCTTCATCAACCCAGTGCCGGACCCGCCGCCACCTTTGGGCTTGATCAAATGAAATAATCAGTTTTAGGGGGAGGCAGAGGTCAGCCACGAGTGTGGTAATCTTATGAGCCTCTTTGCCCTCCCCGAGTCACACACACACACCCAACCTAAGGGTAATGGATCTCTATTAGCGCTCTATTACCGACATCTGTAACAACGGAGCAGTGCGCCAAACATTGCTAACAAGGGCAATGTATTTGGAAGTCACTAGCCAGCTCCCCCTGGACGCTGCCTCTAATTACAAAGCTATCAGGACCATTCTGTTTGCCCAGACACCAACGTGGGGGAGGAGGGGTGAAGACTGGGCTTGGGGTGGGAGGTGGTGGATAAAATAACAATTAAAAGGCTCTGCGATGTTCATACCCGCAGAGCTGTAAGGGGTTCTGGGGGATTCCCTGGAGTGCCCTAGAGGTCCAGTTGCTCTTGACCTTCTTCCTCTGATCTGACACGAGACAATGCCCAAGCAGAAGCTTAGTTTATTATTACGAGTCCTAATTCGTGCTTGACTCTGAGGTTTGGAGTCAAACATAAGTGGGAAAGCGCATGAATGATTTACAAGCCGAGGGATTCATATAAATATTACTGAGGAATGCCACTGAAGTCCCCCTCCTTGATTTCTCATGCTCTGCTCCAGTCTTAATCAAATAAACCTCAGAGTCTTAAAGGAAACCCAAGCAATTTTGCTTTGGAAAATAAAGCGCCTTTCTGTGAACTAGTTCAAAGTGATTACTCTGATTATGGCTCACTGTAGAGGCATTAGATAAGGTCCCTGTCAGTGATATTTTGATCTTGACGTGGGTCTTTTTGTGAACGGGGCATCAGGGTGACGAGAGCCCCGATATTAAAGACATAGCCCGGGGGCAGAAGATGGGTTCTATATTAGGAATAAAAAGTTACAATCGCTTCCTGGAGCTGACGACAGAAGCTGAAGGTGCCGCTCTAATGCCTCATACAGCAGGCACAACACACCAAGCACAAAAACCGCTCAACCCTTCTGACACTGTCGGTCACAATGTGTTTAGATAAACATAAAAAAAAAAGAAGGATTTAGCCTAAGTCCATCACAGCTCTGCTCCTGATGCTGACCCTTTGTAGACTGTCAAACAATGTGGAAATACCCAGAGTATGATGAGGCTTAATCCAATTGGCACTGGAACCAAACTTGTAAACTAATCTATGCATTAGCCCAGCTGGCACTGTGCACCCAAACGCTCCTCTGGAACCTGGAGTTTGGAGCGGTTTGTCACCCGCCAGCGATAAAAGTCCATGCACGCCTCCTGAAAAAGTAGGCTTAGCTCCTATTCTTTTCAACTGGAATCACTTTAGTCTATTTATCACTCTACCTGTCTCTGAGACCTATTTAAGATTAAGGTCAGTGGGGAAAAAAGGCGCCCCTCTCAGTGCTTTGGATAGTTTTAAAATTCATAAGTCAAGAGGCTTAGGCTTTCTCAGCGCAAGTCTTCATAACAATGAGAATTCTAATATTTTATGTAAGAATAGCTGACAGGAGATTTTTCTTCTCCTCCACTCTTGCTCTATTTTGCTCTATCAAAGTATAAATATACTTGTGGTTTGACAAGAGTGCAGACAAGTGTGCTCGTTCCTGACTGGCACTGATGGACACAAATCCCACCCAATCACATCACATGCATATTCCACAGATGGAGAAAGAGGTGCGTTCTCTCACATCTCAGCTCACATTTTCCAAATTAAAGAAGGTATAAATCTTTTCAGCGTGAGTCTTTATTCCCTGACTGCTGGTTTTGTAGACTTTCAAGTTCAAGAAGTGCTCTTCACATTTCTGTTCAGCCAAGCTGTACAGTCTGAGGTTTAACCAAAAGTACAGCAGCTTCCATATTTCCTTTTATTCCTGGTGTTTTAACTCATGGATGTATTGACATGTGTTCTTAAGCTCAGACTACAGATGTAATGTTAAGTAGAAACTGAAACATTCCTCCTCTTTATGACCCAACTCAAAACATCAGAGGAGCAACAATTACATGATGCCAAAAACAGCTTGTTCCTTTGCTGTTCAAAATGAGGTCTATTACTCCTAAATCAGAATTTGGACATTCAGAGGAGAAAAAGTTCAGAAATAATAGAAATGAAAAATCTGTGATGTGGATATTTGAATGTCAGCATCAATTATTCTATACTTGGAGATCTGTGCATTATAAATAAATAAAAAAGAGACAACAGTAATTGTTGACATATACTCCACATTTATACTCCATGGATTGATGTTAAAAAAACAAAAAAGTGAAGAAAAGGATCAAAAGAAACAAGAAACTCCAAGAAAGAAGGACCCTAGCTTGGGCGCCCACACACTCATCCTGTTAATAATCTATACTGCAGTTCATTTCTATAATGCAGTGTAAATCCCAGAGCAGTTCAGCAGTGCAGTTAGCCTACAAGTAAAAGCAAATGCCTTGCAGTCTTGGCTGCTCGCCACCAGCTGGTGCTCCAGTCAGCTGTAGGTAAAGAAAAGAGGGGGGGAAAAGAACATGTTTTACATACTCTCAAAGCCAGGGGATTGGTTTTGGACCAATGTCAAATTTCTCCGAAAATTCAGGGAATCTCTGAGTGCTTCTCACAAGTTGGATAGTGGTGGATGCTTGCCACGGGGTCAGATACAGCTCGGAGTGCAGAGCAGCATTACAGCACAAATTGTACTGGTTCAGTTGCACATTAAAAGGGTTTGCACAGTTGTGTCTGTGCTGCAAGTTATAAAAGTGTTAATGTAGAATTTCATATTTCAGATACCTCTAGAAATGCAAATAGGCCTGACTACAGGTGTTTGGAGGTCTCAGTGGGTCAAAAACATACATGCATTATTTATGATAAATATACATCACCTACATCAACCCACCAACTCATTCCCAGCGGGGTTCAACAGTTAACACAGCTTTTTCCATATCTTGGACCGATTTTTAAAAAATCCTCCATTTGATTTACACTGTTGTAAATAAAAGCAGATTTGAACAATAAAGCTTAAGGACAATAAGTGATTGACACTCTCAGCAAATATACGGCATCTGCAGAGCGACGGGAACATGTTTATGTTAAATACCTGGGGCCGTTATTGAGCCACAGGGCAGAGAGGATCCCTTTTAGAAAACCACGTCTAGACCCTCCATCCCTCATACTGTATTTGGGTCATTGTATTTGCAGGAGGGATTCGGGGGCGGTGGGAGATGGTGAGGGGGGGGGCGCTGGTGGTATCTTGGAGGGGGGTAGAGGCTCAGCACGACTCACCAATAAATATGCCAAGCTTCTTTTTTTTTTTTTAAGGATGAAAAGAGAGATTTACATGAGCAATATAATATTCTTGTGTGTAAGTGATATTTGGGCTGGGTATGAAAGAAAATGCCTTTGAGATGACTTCAATAATGGACTGCCCCCTATTGAAGCTAAATAAGAAAATTGAAAGTACAAATGTAGAAATTAATTTCTCCTCTCTGGCATTTTCGGCTACGAGTGGGAGGAACACAGATTCGCTGTTAAGCGTTTTGTCAAACTGAATTTTGTTTTCCTATTTTAGAGTCAGAGCAGCAGAGAGGCCTTCACATGGCAAACTTTTTCTTTCTCATCCTATAGTATATTTCTTTTCAGTTATAAATGCTTATTTTTGTCATGACATTATCTCATATCTTTATTTTTCCCTGCTGCAGCCACACAGGAACTCTGACCGTGGGCCAAAAGTTGATATTTTACTCCATCACGCCCGACTACACTCTTGGCAAGGAGACGCCGGGAGACGTTTGCTAAATCGTACACGTCAAAATGCTTGTGTCAAATCCCTGCACCTCTTTATGTGAACAGTTCATCCCGAAAAATTTCTAATTTCATGTCTAATGATGCCTATTGTGGCAGCCGGCGAGCAATTTTCTTAGAACGCTGAACAACTCTCTCCCCCTCCATCCCCTAACCCCGGCTTCAGTATCTTCTCTGGTGCAGTGTGTAGGTACAGGGGATGGCCTCATCTCATTTTCGACATATAATATGTTAATGTAATGAATGCCACTTCAATTAGCGCAATCACTTCATGTTCCAAATGGAAACGCTCCCTGGCAAATGACAGCCTAATCTCAGCTACGCTGGATTTTTCCTCCTGCCATAGGAAAAGGGGGAGAAAAGTTCATTTGAGTACAGTAGTTAACAATACCTCCTCATCACCTTGAGGCCATATTTTAATTCGCCATTGAAAAGTAAACCCTCTTTCTCTTTTTTTCTTCCTTTTTCACCCCGTCTTTCTCATTTTCTCTTTCTCCCCCCAATCAAAATGGAACAACTAGGCCCCGGCTAATTAAGTGTGTGAATATCTGGACCCTAATTAACATATTTGTGAGACAGGCAGATGCAGGGAGGGCCTAGCCGCAGCTCCCGTGTTTGCTCACAGCTTGAGCAGCGTCGCTCTGTCTTCAGTTAAAAAGGAAACAGAGGCGCGTTCAGGCTCCAGGTCTGCTCAGACCCCTCCGAACAGGGGGAGAAAATGCCAGTAATTGGATGACCGTCTTATTATCCCTTTGTTGGTTGCAATTCCCTGATTAGCATTTTGGAATATTTTAAATTATAATCCAGGAATTAGGGGATTTTACCGTTTTTTTTTTTCCCTCTCACCTCCCCCGATCTCCAATTAGCCCTGACGCTAAGCAGGAGGATGAGCCCGCTGAGGTTTTTACACATGTAGCCAGGTAGAAATTCATGTCATTTTCTTTGGAGACGTATTAAACAGGATGAACAATGTGTTATATTCATAAGTACTTGATTAAAATATAACATTTAAGGACAGCTCTGACACAAATGCAGTGATAGTCTGTTTTTACTTGAGAATCCTCTTCTATCTCGAGGATTTAACCTCATCAGTGAGCTCATACACTGTTTGTGTTTCATAGTCTACGTAAGGTTTTTTTTCCATATACCCCTATAACACACACCCTCTGCTCTATCAAATATTTATGTATTAAATTGTGCATTTCACAAAGTCTCCATTGTTGTTGAATGGTGATTATCTTCACTGATTTTTGACTTCTTGCTATTTGTGAATGCTTCCTGTTTATTGAGGTCAATGGAAGGCTTTAAACTGTAGTGTTATGCAGTAAACTGACTGCTCTCAAATCTTTTCTCCTGATTGTTTTAGTGACCCGAGGCATTGTTGACGTGTGGCTGAAGTTTCGTGACTCTGTTCGGTGGTTGAAGGGTGTGCATTCCTGTTTGGCTCACGTGGATGTAAATACATTTGTACTGTATGCAGAGTTTAAGTGAGAGATTTTTCCATGGTATGTGTGTTTTTGTGTTATTCTGTGCTTGTCCCCATATGAGAGCATGTGTATTAAGTGTTGGTGTGTTTGTGGGAACCAGCCCATGCCGTCCAGAACTCCTTCAGTTAATTGGAAACGTAGATTGTTGAGTCAGCGTCAGAGCTCTAATCAGGGGCCAGTTGCTGAAACTAACAGGACTTTAGTAAAGCAAGTTTAAAATCACAGGCGACCCAATGTCAACATGGACATTTCAAAGAGATCACGTGGACTGTGAAGGACATGGGTCAGAAGTATACGGTGGGCAATCAGACCAGTAAAAGTCAAGTCCAGCAGTGGCTGTTTAATGGCAATTAGTACGGCTGGCAACATCAACGGCATGTTTTACTCTGGAAGTGAAGTCTGTCCAAGTCCAAGAAAAGACATTTTCCATACATCAGTGCAGAAATACATCGTCCATGTGGACTTTAATATGATAGCTCCCCAAGACTCATCGGCACAATCCCTCAACAACTCTGTCATGTATTGTTGAGTGTGTTAAGTCTGGTTATGTGACATTTAAAACAATGTGAACACATTTCAATCAGCCACCTAATCCGAAGTTAAGGCCTTTTTAACTCCAGTCCCCAGCTATAATACTTCTTCACAACTGTAATACTTCTTCACAGCTATAATACTTCTTCACAGCTATAATACTTCTACAGAAGTAGTGACAAAAATGAGTATTTTGTCCTTCAGCAACAACAACAGATCTTCCGCTTAATATTTGGCAAATTTTTAAAAATATACATGTGAAATAATAATAAATAAAAATCGTTCTCAGATACTGAACTGACAGGAGAAGCCACGTAGCCACTCACCGAGCACAAACGCTACACCAGCAGTGCTGTAAACCTCTTAGGACAGGTTTCTTAAGACCCTGCAAGACATTTTGCAAACAACAAGGGCACATGCTTCTCACACGGTGCTTACCACACGTGTGATTTATTACATTCACCTAATACAAGAAAATGTCATCCTTTTATGCCAAGACACCTCCTGACAATACCATTCATGATGCCTTGAATCACACGCCTTCTTTTGTCCCACTCTGAACGCCAAATTGCATTTGTTCCAAGTGTCATGTTAATGTATGAAAAGTTTAAGATGTCACAGGCGTAATCTGACAGCAGAGGTTTTAGTTAAAGCAAACGTGTCATATTGTACTTCTATTAGCAGGTCGCCATTGCACTATTAGTGACATCCCCAAGTCACTGGCATGTCACCTTAATTTAAAGTTAAGCACTGTGACAGTTTAATATGCCAGGGAGATGAAAGCCTCCTCTGTTTCGGCGCCACGTCAAACCTTTTTCAAATGGGCGATAAATAGGGCTTATTGTTTCAGCAATTGAGAGGAACTGTCTGTCTAATGTGCCTTTATTCCAACCCCTCCTCCTCTGTCTTCCTCCACTTCCTCTCTCTCTTATGGAGATTTTGTTTTCAAGCTTGAGCGGCGCTACCTAGAGGTTGAAGATTACGCTTTGAACACAGGCTGAGTGTCTGTCAGCCAAGGGTCGGGCTCGGCTAAGTTGAGAGAGGGGGGGAGATGACTTTAAATGCTGAAACTAGAGGACAAATCACGCCATTGTCTCTAAGCCTTTTCCTGTCTTTCCTTCTCACAACCATCAAGCCACAAACATAATCCACCTCCCTGAACTTTGACTCAATTTACAGAGGACAATGGCCGGCCGTGGTAACAAGTGCAGCTCAGTCCTTCTCTCATATGAAACTGACCTAGCTTGATTATTCTGCAGCTCGGCCAGCACATGCAGGGAGCTTTAGGCAGGGAAACACTTAGCCTTGCCTCCATCTTTTACTAATTCCTGTGAGGGTCATGCACCTCCCTGAAGGCCACTTCCTTCCCTGTGACCACCGAACCATATATACAAATTGCTGTCAATAATTTCAGCAGTGGCAATGGACTGCCTAGCCTGGAAACATAAAAATGAGGGAGCCTCACCGCGGGTGTCCTCTGACACATCATTAGTGATGGAGGAGGTGGATGTGACACAGGTTGCTTGCTCAACAGAAGCCAACTCCTGTGAAAAGAAATCAGCAAAGACCATCCTTGAGCCCCCCCTCCCTCCTGTCCTCAGCCTACAGGTGGGCAATTTTGATGGCTGCACAAAAAGGGGCCTGAGGGATGCTGCTGTCGAGATAAGGGGGGCTATTAGACCAATGGAGGTGTTGGGCAGCAAGCTGGGGGGGGTTAACCACGTCAGGCGAGTCAGTTTGTTTTTCCACACTGCCTCCTCCCCCCCATATTTTATGCGAGGTGAAGGAAAAACGAGGTGCCGTGAAGCTTGAAAGAGCGCCTGACATCTGAAGTTTTCTGATAGCTCCCCGCGATGCTCGGGAAAAATCAACTCTGACGCCCAGATCAAGCCTCAGGAGCTTAATTACATCAAAGAGAAAAGGATCCTTGTTAGATTCAATCCAAACAAAAAAAGAAAAAATGATCAGTAGTTTTCAAGGCTTTGTTTGACATTGAGAAGACGTGAATGTAAAAATAAGAAGTGTGTGTGTGTGTGTGTGTGTGTGTGTGTGGAGGTTACAGAGAAGGAGTGAGGAAGTTTGTCGTACAGAGAGGCTCAGAAGAAAAGAAGAGAGGGGATTATCAAAAGACGACAAGTCAGTCGAGGGTGGCATGCCAGAAAATCAGATGTATTCACGTTGCCTCTGCGAGGACTAATCAAGTTGAATTAAAGTGACCTGAGTGACCAAAGCACATGTCCGGAGAAGACAATGCAGCAGTCGTAGCACAGCTTCAAAAAAGAAAAGGCAAAAAAAAGGTAGCTTCACAGGGGCCTCCCCTCCCCCTGAGCCATCCTATTGACAGGGATGACAACGGTCCCACGACGCACCATTATCCTTGACCGTCAAGCCGACATCAAATGGGCAAGGAGCTGTCCCTGTCAAGACAGTGAAAGAGAGGCCTCTCAAAAACTACAGAGATGCTGAGAGAGGAAAAAGAGACGGAGAGATTGTTACGTACGTTGCTTTCCACCTTGCTTTGTCAAAAGAGGCTTATTGAGTGTGTACACAAGCCTTAAGGGATGTTCCGTTCAAAAGAGAGGGAAAGAAAGGCGAGAGACAGGATAAAGAATCAGACATACAGACATGAAACCAGCGACTTGTTCGTCTTCAAGGGGGCGACGCTCTGCATATGTTTACGCAAACCTTTACTTCGCACTTGAAATGGAAGAGAGAGAAAAGAAAAAGTGCAGTGGGTTGTGATGGGGGTAGGGGGGGGGTTTGAAGCGAGATAAAACAAACCGCTCCTCTGCAACGCACGTCATTTCATCTTTGTGATGTTAAAAGCAAATTGATAAACAAGGGCTCTCGCTTTCAAGGGGTCCTGTCACAAATTCAGGGTGTAGAGGCTTTTTGCTTTCATCAGCCGAGGAGTCCCACATGAGTAAACTCTCCCTGAGCTTCTGCACAACTTTCCTTGTTCTGATGCCGCTCGGCTCATTATTATATAGCATTTTGTCTGAAATCAAAAAGGTCTCGCTGGCTCCAGGCAGACACTTCATAGCCGCAACAAATCACCTTTTCAAATATTTGCACTGGTTGAGAAATGCGAGAAATTGAGGCTCTTGTAGAAAATGAGTCTGTGTGCCCCTTCAGAAGGAGATGGAAAGTGAGAAGCTTCTGATCACGATGACAGTGAAAGTGCGGAACCCGAGGCTCCTCTCGTACGCACATAATAAGAAATTACAAAACAAGAAATCATTTGGTTTAATTTGGTGTCATTCTGACAATTTAGCCAAATATTAAAATGTGCTTTATGAGGAATATTTATTACGTTACAGACAGAATGTGATGAGCAGACAAACACACCTGCAGAGCTAATAAATAAATTCTTATGACTTTAATTTACAAGAGAAGTTTCTCCTGTAAATTTTCTTCTGAATTGATACAAAGATTGTAAAAAGGGGTCATTTCACTTTAAACTAGGATACTTACACAACAACATGTTATGTTTACAGCCACAATAAAATATTTAAAAATGAACTTTTCCAAATATAAGAAACCAATTGAAATGCAGCACACAGTGTGTATGTATACATTGGGAGCTACGGGATATGGAAATCAGAAAAAGCTCATCTGTCATTTCAGCAAGACAGAATATGACTAATAAGAATATGGACAACACAATGCCAGTTTTACTGCTGGGCACAAGTTTTATGCCAGACCTGGCTCCAAATACAGTCTGAAAAGCCTCCAAAGACATTTATTAAGACTGCCTGACTTGAGTAGTAATGTGTCAGAGATGCAAACCATTTGGGTATCCAGACAGCCTGAAGCAAACGCTCTGAGTAATTAAGTGTTTCGATTTTAATTTGGCCCAGGGCTGAGGCAACTGAAGCCGTCTGCTCCCGATCTGGATGCAGAGGCCAAAACCCAGGATGAGTCAACATCACAGTTTGAAGACTGCAGTATAGATGATAATGGCAGTTTGTGATAATCCGCTTGACTGGACTTGTGTGAAAGTGTGTGAGTCCAATATATGTATGTCTGCTTGCATAGTTTCACTTTTCTTATGTTTTGTTTCAGGTTTCACAAACAAAAACCAGAAATAAAGAACAGATTTGTCCAAATGTCACAAAACTAATGTCCTAATGAACTTTATAGAAAAGAGAAAAACGTGGACGTGGACAAATCATCTCCTAAGAAAAGAAATGTATAAATATAATATTATGGAGTTATTAGAGTTATAAGACTTGAGTCGGCTGTTTATTACCTCTAAATGATATCAAACCATGATGGAATCAACACGCGTCGCACATAGATCTGATCATTTTTTGGACACGTGCTAGTTACGCACAGACTAAAACACACTGTCCTCTGAGATTTGGACCCCACTAACAACCTCGTTGGCATTCAGCTCTCAGAGATTCATGAGTGGACCAGTCAGACGGGCCGGTCTGAAGTCTAATCATGAAGAAAACACCACAGGCCATCAGCCCGGCTCTCACTCGCTGAATTCAGTGAGACGCCCATAATAGCGTGCTTAACCTTTGAATGAGACGTGTGAGGCCATTCCTTGTCGTCCCAGACATCTCGTCTGGGTCCCATCTAGCCAGCAAGGTCTCAGTCACTGCTTGAACCATCAATAGCAAGATCAACCACTGGCCCGGGGGTGAAAAGGCACCCCTACTAAGTGTTGCACTGGACCCCCTCCTACTGGCTGGGGCCTTCATCCCCCAGCTGATGAGGGAGGACAGGAGCAGTGGGTTTTAGTGGGCTAAGACGCCTTCGTCGTGACCGTTGTGGTCTCTTGTATCTACATACATGTTAAAAAACTGATGTCCTGCTTCTGTCGCTCTGACACAAGAGTAAAAAGATCAAAATCAAATTCAAAATAAAATAAACCAAAGCAGGGGATGATTTGTGACTTAGAAATGACAAGTGCAGTTGCTGGAGTGATCAAAATAAAAAGATTTAATAAATAGGTCTATGGATTTAGATGGACCCAGTTTTGACAGGTGGTCACTGACAGCTCTCGTTTTGAACTGCACTGAAACACTTTCACCTTAATGTGAGCCAGGTCCAATCTAAATGTTCAAAACGTCTTCGGACCAGGAACATCAGAGGATCAGAGATGTTTTATGGCTGGTTTGATATATTGTTATTTAATTTCCTGCCTGTCTGTGATTCACCCAAACTTCAAATACTCCATATAGTTTCTGCATCGTATAGTTTCTATTTTCATAAGTAATAAAAAAAAAGACAAATGGGTGGCAAGAAGAAAAGGACAAAGAGAACTGAACTGAACAAGCATGCTTGAATCAGGATCAATATCAACACAATCTCCCTGTTTAATATAAAACAATACAAACAAATTGCCGGAGGCCGATGACCAGAATTGCACAGAAGTCTGTAACAACGTTGTAATTGTATTTTTCTGTTGGGGTCATATACTGTTCTGTATCAAACACAGACCTCCCAAGCTAATCATATTTTTCTGCGTCTAAGTGTTTAAAAAGCCGTTATTGTTTGCCCTTCAGCAGCTCTGACTGAAGAGTGCACTGTCTGGCAATTACTGATGAACTTTTCAAAGTATTCATAATTGGATTGGACATGGAATAAAGTTTAGATGGTTATTTTTGTTGTGCATATTCAAGGAACAGGCTGTGGAAAAATGATGTTTATGGCTTCTGAAGAAACATTTGGCAGCTAACGGTCATTAAGAGGAGTCCCGCCAAGTGAAAAGTTGCACTCTTTACCAAAATACACACGAAATCAAGACATAAATACTCAGAGGGGAAATGCTGCACGCTTCCCTGAACTAACTCCAGCTCTCTATCATAATTTCATTAATTGCTCCTGAAGTCTATGATATAGCGAGCAATGCACCAACTGTGAAGAGAGCAAACATATTTCCTGGGCCAAATGTGCAAGATTTTTTTTCTTTTTAAATAAATGCAGTCATATTGTATCCTGTCATTTACTGAGTTAATGCAACCAACAGAACTATCAACTATCAGCTATCAGACAAAAATCTCTTATTATTCAAATTATTCATCTAGCATGTCCAAAGTATTATAAAAGTGACTCAATGCTCAAATTATCACATTCATTTAAAGTCTCATGCGCTTGGATATGGATATTGTAGCTCATTATTTCAAGAGTACTGTTCAAAATGTGGCACTTTCACTTTTCCAACTCTTTGTCATAGTCTTCATCTTGTGTTATTAGGTAATTACCAGTTATAGGACAGTTTTAGGATTATTATTGGGGGATTTAAGGGGGGGGTTTAGATATTATTATTTCATCAAACTGTTGAACAGCTGCATGTTTAGTGAAATATTTAGACATTGTACATACTCACTTGTACAGCAGGTGCTGTAGCAGAGCAGCTCTCGCTCGCTCGTCCATGCAGTAACACTTACGTACGGTGCATGCTAGGGGACAGGGTGGATCAAACAAACAGAGACCAGAAGAAGAAAACTTTCAACACAAAACCCCTCAAAATAAAAAAAGAGACACGAGCCCCAACACTGGCTCCACACTGAAACCCATCCAATTTGCTTTGTTCCCAGTTACCTGCCCCTGCCATCAGCAGGGGAGCCACTGGGGGCCATATTGGCGCCATCTTCGCTCCCTTGGCCCCCTTTCTCACCACAGCCCTTTAAAGTCCTACACTGAAATGTGCATGGCCTTGATGTTTGCCTTGTACCCTACATGCAAAGCTATCATTATCCATGCCTCTTGACAATCGCAGGCCCTGTCTTTGTTACATCTGCAGCTCTTTGCCTTGGGCTATGACATGACTACGGTTGATCTCTTCTCTTTTACATATCGCTCCCTGTCTCCCTCTTTCTCTGTTTTTCTCTATTCGAGACTGTATCGTATTTGAATCCTCTTATTTGACAACTTGGAAAATCTTTTACCTCTCAGCCTGTGTGACACCTCTGCTTCTTTGATCTGTTCAGCAGTTTTCCACATAACACTCACTACAGGCTGGTATAAATATGTATTGATGCTCAACATGTTAGCACACAGGTTTGTCCAGTAGTGTTGTTCAATCAAGTCCGTTATTATTTAGTCAAAGTGAACAATAAGAAATCTACCGATTATGTCATGCAAGGTGTCGACTATTTGCAAAAACTAAACTTAAAACCTATAACGTCAAGGAAATTTAAATGTATTTGACGGCTGAACTAGAGTCACTCAGTGCATCATCTGTATATGATGCAGGTTTCTGTAATACTGCATCTTTGTTGTTCTTAGGCTGGTGAGATATCACTTTTCATCTCATTTTCACAAGAGACTGAGAATTAGCATCTCACAAGTAGAATACAGTTATGATTAGTACTTCAATATTTCTATTTCAATAATAATGTTTGAGACAGACAGCGACAGGCGGCTGCTGATGATGATGTTAAATGCAGGTTTAGGGGGTTTCTTTAAATTACAAGTTTTACTGTCATGCTTGGAAATTATATTAAAGGAAAACAACAATATTTGCTTTCTGGTGCTTTGAATGGTGATAAAAGAAGCAGAAAATAGAAGAGTAGAGAAGATTTTGCTCTTCAATTTGAGCAGGATTAATAATGTTACACACACTGAAAGTATCTGAAAGGTTTGACTGAGTGATAGACGTCGCAGCAATGAGATTTTCAGTGTGCGAAATGAAGACTGGACGGATAAAACTTCTTTCTCTGATTATCACTTTGGAGAATTGTTTTATTATTACTGAAGACACAGGGTGCGCCGTGTACTATAAAGTCAAGTCCAATCAATTATACACATCTCCAAAGTCTAAATGTTCCCCAGTGTGCAGTCATTTACATTTGTATTTCAATCCAAACTCAAGAGCTTTTAATTAGTTTAGTCTAGAGTCTGCCAAAGCTCGCTTGACCTTCGCTCTCCTCCTCTGCTTGACGCCTGGTTTGTATTTTTGTTCGTCAAAATTCTTCAAAAGACAAACACGGTTACATGCAGATAGCCAGTCTGACCACAGCGCTTAAAACTGTTAATTCTCCCATTAACTGAGCAAGTTAATCTGTTTTGATGCCTTCACTGTTTGTACCTTTTACACAAAAAGATAACCCCTTCCACCACCCTCCACCTCCCGCCCCTGTAGATCACAGAGAGTCACCACTTGGGAAGTCAACAGCTCTCTCCTCATCAACCACAGGAGGTAGCCGCTAGCGGCATTTCACAAGCCCACCACTGATCTTCAGACGAAGGACCTGCAGCTCGCCAGAGTCTGGAGCAGTGTCAAAAATCAGAGTGTAACTCAAAGGCCTCACAACTGCTCTATTCTCTCCATGAGCTGAATGTACTTGATCAGCAATTTCAGCTACAACTAAATGAGATTTCTATGCATCTCAAGGTGATAAACGAGACAGCAGCAATCTTTAACATCAACCAGCTGTAAGTTTTAGAAATGTCATAAACAAAACTCTACCAGTTATGACCATGAATACTAAAAAACACATTTCTCAGGTCTGAAATACTGTCATTAATGAAAGTAATCTGAAAAACTAAAAGTATAATTGTCAACTGAGAGTAAATAATCAAAATGTGCTTATTACTTTAATGAAAGAGCTCCAGAGGCTTAGGGGGAAAGTCTTAATTATTATTAATTATTCTACACTGTACAAACATGTTGAAATTGTTAAAAGGTTTAAAAGTAAAACTAAAAAACAGATTTATTTATGTGTCTTTGATTACTTATGTGGTCTCGCCGTTCGAGACAACCAAGAAAAGAAGGTTTTAGGTTAACAACAGCAGGAGAGGACAAACATGAAACAGAACATGCAGTTTCACAGGGAGATGAGAGAGACTTTTTTTGGCATGCTGCACATCCAAAGCTGCTCAGAGAGAAAGAAAGAGAACACAGTCGCATGCAAAGTGTGTTGATTAACTTGCATTGTCTTTCTGTGTTGCTTTGCTAATTCTGTGCACTGCATTCAAATGAAGTCCAAGGCAGGGAGGGAGAGCCTCTAATTCGTCCTCACATGTCTGATACACTCTCTATGGCCAATGTCTATTTCAAGACCCCAACCCCCAACCTGGGGAAATTAATAATGAATGCATCCTGTCCGATTTAATTCGGTGCTAATTAGGTCAGGAAAGTTTGGGAGAGAAAGGTACAGTCCAGGCCACGTGGTCGGGTCTCTCAGCGGGCAGCCACTTTCATGTGGCGAGAAAAAGTTGAGCGTCGAACAGAGGGATGGCAGGGGCAAGGCCAGTGCCAACAGCGCCAGCACAGGGACGAAGGGCCAGGGCTGGAGACAAAGATAATAAAACCAAGAAGTGGCAGCTTCAGAAAGCTGAAAAAAGTCACCAGGGAGATATCAACTGTGGGCCTTTGCCGAATGGAAAAAAAAAAATAGAAAGGAGCTGTCAGTCTGTTTGTTTGGACTGCGACCGCTGAGAAATAATTATTCCCTTTTAATTACAATTTGGAGAAAAGAAATTCAGAGCTCAGGCTTAGGATGCCTCCTCTGTCTCCAGACAGGAAAGCTGGTGAGGCAAACGGTGCTGCCCAGACCGCAGAGCACATCACCCGAGGACTCGCAGAGCAATGTTATCACCTTCCGCACGCCGCCAAGTCAAAGAATAAACGACTTTGATCCGACTGCGAGCACACTTTGGCCAACTTGGGTGGCGCTCAGAGGTTTAAGCACAAACTCTCTGGCAGGAGGAGTTCAGAGCACTAAAGAGGAGGAGGTGGTGGGGACACATGAAGGTGACAGCTATAGAGGTTAACCTCGATTTGAAGTCCCACAGGGGCTGGGAAATCCCACAAGGCTAGATATCAGTCTGATCTTTCACATCTAGCTCACAGATATTGTACCAGACAGTGCCAATAATATCTCTTCAGGACAGACTGAGAGACCTAAAATACTTCAAAAGGTCCCCCAATATTCACTTCCTGACTGTTTTAATATCCTTCCCTCTCAGAACAATGTGCTTTATTTCTGACGTATGTATATTTCAGATAATAAAATAAGTCCTGAATAAATCTGAATAGCAAGTTCTCCTTACGTATGAAGATTGGCTGACAGTAGCAGCTCTCCTGATTCAATTGATGCCAACCTGCTTAGTGGAGGCGATCCAGATGGAGTATCAGTTCAAGTACTGTAAATCTGCCTGATTGGAAGAGCTCAGACATTTGTTGGAGTGGGGCGGCTCAGTATCACGTCCAGCTGTGATGCATTACCTGGAAATGAACTTCAAACCTGTCTGTCGAAATTATTCTTTGGAAATCAAAGTGAGTCCATGTAAATTAGAATTCAGTCTCATTCTGCTGATTTACTTTATGAAATAATACCACTGCTAATGTGTGAAATCTAAGGTTTCAGGCTAATTTCAGATTTTAATGACCCATATGAAGGCTTTGATATCCTGCCAGTACAAGAGGAACCGGATGTGATTTCCCACTCAGCCGCAGAGTATCAGTCAGCGCCTGGGAAACCTCTCCCCACACTTCTGTTTACTGCTGCACTAAAATACACGGAAACCGAGGAGGTAAGCAACGTATACAGCGAGGAGAACATACAATTCAAATGTGCATGTCAGACTCGGAGTAGAAATCTGATAAAACACGTTGCACTTGTTTTTAGGTTTCACTGTAAAATGTTTTTAGCATCTCGGAAAAAAAAAAAAAAACTAAATATTCCTTTATACACAAAAAGTGTTGATACTCATCTGTACTTTTCTCCCAAGTCAAATGAGCCCTTTGTGAATTAATTTAAACAAGAGCTAACAGGAAATCAATCTCGTGAAGGAAGCGATTTTAAATGAATGAATCACGTTCAATCAAGTGTATAGTTAAAAAAAAAAAAACAAGGAATAGGAAAAGGTTTCGAGAGTTGTGGCACGAAACAAAGTCGACAGTTTCAACCTTTTCCTTTCACTTTTGAGTTATTCAGGCCCGAACCTGCTCACAGGATTTTAATACCACCAGACCTTTCCCCATCCTTCGGGAGCAGAAAGAGTAGAAAGATATAATCCTTTTCCCTGTAGAAAATGCCTGCAGGAGAGAAGACTAGCACCGAATCAAATTATTCTCATAAGATGGTATGACCTTAGCTACACTTTATTCAAGGCTTCTTACCTCCACTATTTAACTGCTGTTCTTTTTTTTTCCCCTCGACAACTTCTTGCCATGCATGAATCACAGGTTAAATGCATTCCTTTCAATGGCTGCACACCCCGGCGATGGAAATATAATTATGTTTTACAAGTCGACTCTTATCTGTAGCCTCCTTCATTTCCCCACCGACTCCGTGCGTATTTTGAGGGCTTTTCAGAAGTACTTTACGGTGTGTCAGGTTGCTGTTCCTCCGTGTAAATGCACTATTGTATCACTCAAAAGGTCTCTACTCTCCATATCAGGGAAGAAGAAAACATGGTGTAAATAACCTCTGTGGTGCACTTTACTTTTTGTAAGTTTAACACGCACAGTGGGGACGGCTCCATAATAGAATTTAAATGGTTTTCTCACTTTGCTTCACAACAGCCACTGGATTCAAATCCACAACAATACTGGAGGGTTTTTTGCATTCGGTACTTCAGTGTTACGGAACTTAAGGCCAGTTGCTCATTTAGCCAGCGTATGATGACAGGGATTGATTAATTATTCATAGTATTAATAATTTATTGATCCCCATGATGGACAGCTGCACATATACGATGGTGCTACTTCAGGGTTTCAGTGTTTTGTCCAACTACTGACCCGGTAGCTCACAGACTGATCCAACAACCAACGTTCTCTAAATAAAAATAAATTCATCACATGTGGTATGTTTCATGCATGAACTGCAGTATGAAAGGACACTGTCATTCATGTCCTTACTGATTCTGGACATTTTATTTTAAACTATGTAAATTAAATTAAATTGTCCAGAATTAATTGATAAAAACCAAATATGTTTCAAATACTCCTGATGTACTGTGTTTTTACCATATATCCTTTATTGTTTTACATTTCCTATCTGTAACAGTCTCAGCCACAGAGGATTAACTTGTGCACCATCACCAGTCGCACTTATTTTTCTGTTTTACTGCACGTGTATTTACTGCTGTTCATCTTTATAGGGCAGCATTTTAACATCCGCGGCAAAATGTTGTCCATGTCACACATATCAATACATTGCAGGCTTGTTGGTAAATGCTTGAATGCTCCCAAATTGCTCCAGTTCAGCTCCCAGTGGCCGCAGCACAGGCCTGTTGTTGTACCGAGCAGCTCCCATGTGTAAATACTGAAGCAATATGAATGAGAAAGAAAAAAAAAAAGAGCGTCTCTGGCTGAATAAAGATTTAAAATGAGATGGACTCAGTCTGAATAAGAGAAGGCTGGAGAAGAATGCTCCAGACATTGATATTGTCTCTATGTATTCCTGTCACTCATGTCTTGATTTGTGTCACCAACATAATTCATTTTTTGAATATGAATAAAAAAAAACTTGTGTTACTGCATCGCTGCACGTGCTGCACGAGTTGTGACTGTGTCAACAGACAAATACGAATAATTAAGATAAAACCACGATTAACTGCCACGGAGCTGCGAGTACCTTGATTCTCACCTTGAAGAGATAAAGGATGTGATGACTTAGCTACAATTATAACAATTATGCTGCGAGCACTTTATTCTCTGTGTGGTACAGACGTCAGAAGACAGGTGTCTTCAGGTAGAGAAGCCCCAACTGTGAGCTCTCCGCTCAGCTTTATCAGCCTGTCTTTGTCTAATCAGCTTCTATTGTTAATACTATTGTATTCCTCATTAGCTGCCATTGTTAACAAGCACTTTTAATTATGCTAGTTACAAGACCGTTGGCACAGCTAAAAACAAAATAATAATAAAACTCCCCTCCAACCCATCTTATTAAAATAGGAGGAAGAGAGAGGGTTAGAAAAAAAAAAACACAGCAGAAAATAAGACAGAAAGACTAAAAGAAAATTATGACTCAAGCAAGCAAACAGGAATAATAAGTGGAAAAAAAGGTTCCATTAAAAGAGAGAAAATGACGGAGGGGAGAAACAAAGAGACAGACAAAAATAGTCCATGTGAAACAAAACAAACTCTCTTTGTGTGGGAAAATACCTGCCGGGCTGCTGCCACCGACACAGTTAGTTACCGTCGATCCCTGGGGAGCGGCTCTCCTGGGTTCCTAAAACATGACAGCAAAGGAGGAAACACAACAGGCATCAGGAGTCTCGGAGCACAAAACAAATCACGCCTTAACTGTTACATAACCTATTCAAAAGGCTTACCAACAAACAAGGTGTGGAGAATATCACGCACAGTAAATGTCAAACTGTTTTCATCACAGCAGAACGTGCAGAACGTTTTCCTTAATTAAAAAGCTACGAAGCTGCTATTGTTGCCATTTTTATCTGACATCACAGTAATGTTCAGTGAAAATATGAAATAGAATTTTAGCTACTAAAGGCCTCTGTGTGATTGAGCCAGACTGAGCCAGGTGAGGTTTAGTTCATCATATTGTAGAAACCAGGAGGACTAATGGCTTCTGCAGCTCGTAACATTTTGCCAAACACCATACACACAAGCATAATATCTGTGTTTCTATGGATGCTTTATTACATGTCTGAATGAATTTTTGTGTTTGGTTCCCAAAGCTCTGCATCATCTCTCAGTGTCGTCTACAAACATTGTTCTGAATAAACAGACAAATAAATAGTAATGATCTCACTAGTCACTAGTTAAGCCTGTTGATCTTCCAGTATCAGGTAAATAGTTTAAATGTATTTTTCTTCACTTGCTAAGAGCTGGTTCTATCAATTTATTTATTGATGGTGCACCAAATATTTCAGGCTAAATGTAGTTGTACAATAATACAAAAGATAACTAGAATACTTTAATTTGACAGAAAGGTGTAACTATAAAAATGCACAAAAACTGAATTAGGTTTGGTGTAACTGATAATCCTAAAACTCCAGACATGCCGTTGGATTATTGGTTCCCTCCTCCACCGAGCTTTAGTCCAACATTTTGACGACTGTTTCTTCAGCTCCACCCACCGAGTTTTACCACAACCAATCAGGTAATTCCTATCGCAGAGAAATATTTTTAAATCTTCAAGCCCGATGTACGAGCATGCTGCCTGTTCCTGCAGGGACAGAGGGATGATATTGTTTTTCGGGGGGAATGCGGGGAGTAGGTGTGAATTATGCAAATAAATGCTCTGACACAAACTTGGATAGGGATTCAGTGAAGGAGAAATTGGCTGAAGGAGGAATCGTTCATATGGTGGAGGTGGTGGTGGAGGAGGTGGTGGCGGCAGCAGGGGCCTCCCTCCATCCCCGCTCTTTACCTTGAGGCAGAAGCTTATCTTATTTGCCGCTTTTTTTAAATAAGTGTCAGGATTAACATAAGCACCTCCGCCATTGTGCTCCCACTCAAAATAATTTTATCTGCCTGCGCTCTCAGGGGAGACAATCGGCGTTTTATCAGGTAAGCGAATACCTCCCTCAGCCCCCCAGTACTGTATGAAATGTGCCTTTGAGGACGACTGCAGCCACCACTGTGTTTGCCAGTTTATATTTAGCAGCACACCGCTTCATTTTCTCATCTCCAGAATAGAGGGGGGGGGTGACACAGAGAGGGCCTCGGGTGGGTGGGGATGCAGCGACTGTTTGCCACATAAACACCAGCTGGTTAAAAAGGTACAAGTGAGGATGAAAGGAGATTCTGTTCACATTATTTCTCTACGGAGACAAAGAGACCACTTGCTGAACTGAAATATTGCACGACAAACCCCAGTCTTTGGCTCTTTGCCTTATTTCACTGCCCCTTTCTCATCACCATAAATGTAGTTTCCTAAGTATGATGAAGCTTTAAATGCTCCTTTGCCCATTAAGGGCACAGACGGAACAGAACAGGAAATGATGTAACGGTTGCAGACCGCTTCTCCCATGCCCAGTTGCTCCATGTATGACCTCTGCAACCAGGAGCTGGGAGGAGGAAAGGGAGGACCTGCATGTCTGACATCATTTAAGTAGGGAGGGTTTGACTGTATTTTCTCAGTCTGGGACAGCTATGTGGGATGATGAGATATCAGTGCTTCTGACTAATACATAGAATTTACGTCACACTGAGGTTTGTACAAACACATTCTCTAATAAAAACTGATTTTCAGATTCATTTTTAAGACAAAATGGTTTCAGATATGTTTTAGAATGACTTCACTTTCATGTAACAGCAAAAATAAACATGACTACAAAGTGTAAATGTGGCTGTTGATGTTCAGTGTGTGATGTCAAAAGAGTGAGTGACAGAATCCATGTGTGAGCGACTTTTTCTGTCTGCTCGAACTAAAAATATCTGACAAGAACTACAGGAAGTAGCATTATTCTCCTCTCTTTAAATGAAAAGAGAAAAAGGCTCCTTTTATGTGACTCTTCACCTTCACAAAGAACAGGATACAAAACATTAAAGAGGCATCACTGTTAATAACTGTGTGTTTCTGTTTCTGTATCTGTACTCAGGTTGTTACTGTGTGAGTTTATGTAACTTTGAATAATTTAAATGAGGTGTTTTCTTTGCACGTCTTAGAAAAACTTGCTGGCAGATGCTTAAATAAATTCATTTATACTATTTATCTATTTGATGAAAGTAAAATACATTTAAGACGACCAATCTGCCGTACAATTTGTCATTGAAATGTTAATTATTTGGATTTCTAGCAACTCAGACTGTTGCCTGTGATAAGTAACTAATCAAAGACAAGACAAATAACCAATAACAAAAGGGTATCTGTATTAGGAATTCATAAGTATGAACAGATTTGGGGTCATTTTGCTTTTCAAACATAAAATATTAAACATTCAGTAAAACAAAGGGTCAAGTTTCACAGTCCTGTAAAGACAGCACGTGTTTCTAAGTGATAAAAAAATATATATATATATATATGTAAATCGACATCAAGTTTATTCCTTCTGACTCGCCTGCTCACATTTTAATAAAACATAATAAACATTGTGTGAAGTTTTTCCTGTGTTTGAACATGAGAGATGGACGCAGAGAGGTTTTCGAAGAAGTCCTCAGCTAATTAGGCGCGCAGTTTGCCATCTCATCCAAATTTCTCTTGACTGGGGCAATGAGAGAGAAACCTCTGAGCCAAAGTATAATATGGAAGTTTTGCCCCCCTCCATCTGCTAAATTTGTGCACAGAGGCTTAATTGGGGCCAAATCTTGTCAAAGCGTCTTCTAGTGAACATCCACTATTAGTTTGGAGTATGTGAACAGGAGATCACCATAAGGATCCAAACTTTGAACAAACTAATGCTTAGTTCCTGTTTCTAAAATCATTCAGAGCCACAGCAACACAAATAAAAGCCTCCAAAAGATCCTAAAAATGAAAATACCTCTCTGAGGTATACATAAAACATTATACTACAGCCTTCAGAAAAATAAAGGATTTATAACGTGACATTAGTTTAATAAGGTACAAACTAATAAACAGGTAACAGAGTGTGTGACACAGGCAGACAGACCTCTGTATTTACCTGTTTATACAAAATCACAATAAATCCAAAATAGATTAACAGAACACAATTTTCCATTGGATCCAGCATTTTTAACCAGATGCCAAAAGGCCTTTTCACAGTAAAAGCCTTGGAGCAGCTCAAAAGGCGTAACCCCTCGCTTTTCTTGATAGGCTTTTAATGTGAAATAACAGCAGGAAGTGGGGAGTTGATTGAGTAGCTCGCTAAAGTGCCTCAATTACTCAAAAAGAACAGCATTTTTGTTAAAAGCAAAACTCATAGCAGCAGATTGGTGAGTGCAGTACGACATTAGGGACCAGTCTTCACTTTTTTGAGTTGCCGTAATTTGAAAACTTATGGTAAGAACATAAGGGGAAAAACCCCTAGACAGAACCCATCTGCTGAAGAATCACTAAAACAATTCATTTCCAGGGGATTGCTTGTCACCTTATGGCTTATTCATCTGTGGAGTGAAGGGCCTATTTGGTGAAGATGAGCTTATTGTAGTGTTCCAAGAGTCCAAACTTTGAAAGGTGAAAAGATCTCACATCAAATATTTCCACCAGCTGAGATCATACTGTTAAAACTGATTTTTATCAAAATGGATGTCCATTACATTTTGACAGTGTTTGTTAAAAAAGAAACTAAACTGATATTTGGCTTTGTTTTATTCAGCGGACTAACTAATGCATTTTGTTTTGTTCAGAACGACTCAGCTGTCAGAGCTTGAAACACGTCCTCCTGGGGTTCAGCAACACTTACACCCTCACCATGATAGCTGTGCATTAATGTCACTCACTCACTGCCTTCTGCGCTCACACACACACACACACACACACACACACGTCTGTATATGCTCCAACATGCATTCACGCAGAGATAAATACAGTGCAGCAGACTATTTGTGTCACACAACATGCACAAGAAGCTATAGGAAGCTGAGACGCATGCAAATGCACACATATGGCCACGTGCACATTAACGGCCACACACACACACAAACTTAACACTTGACATCATTTTTACATTTGCATGTGCAGTATGTACAGAAATAATGCACAGAGACAGTTTTACAAAGTGAACACACAGCTGACTTCACACAGTCACCGCACACACACACACACACACAGTTATTCTAATCACTCATACACACATTGTTTGTCCATTAGAGTTCGTCTGTACATACTCACACATCACATTTTTCAAACACTGATATTTGAGCCTATTCAGACACAACGTGTACACACCGTTTTCTTTTTTATTTAAAGGCATCATATTTACGTCAGCCGGCACCGGTATAATCTCTGACACATTTACATAACATATATTACCCTGCTGTGTTGACGGCCAAGTAAGTACTCAAGCTCATCCCAGGCCCTTTTCATATTTACGGCGTGACTGATTTAAGATGGACTGATTGTGGGGATTTAATTACGGGGGACACAATGGCCACACAATTCTGTTTTCTTCTCTACCCTTCTTGCGAGGCGCTGACACGCCGCACACTCTGCTGCACACTGCCGAGGAATGTTTTACACTCCAAATGAGCTGTGCTTGCAGAAGAATTTAATTTGATCTGCCGCTGTAATTGTGCTCTCAAAAAAAGAAAGAGGGAAAGAAAAAGAGGGGTGGTGATGGAGGGAGAAGGGGGGGGCACGCCGGGGTGGGAGGGGTCGCAGTGCGTGCAACTTTAAAATGTAATATGCACAAAAAGTAAATTAACTCAAGAGGAGAGGCCCTTGTGATGTGTTGACACTTGCACTGGGCTCTCTTACAGGGAAGAGTGGAAGGAGGCGGAGGAGGGAGGATACAAGGAAGGGGAGGTATGAAAAAAAAAGGGGGGGGGGGGGGTGATAAAACACCACAAAGAAAAACGTTATGAATTTTATTAATGACTTGCAAGACAGTATGCAAAACATCAAAGGTCCACAGTAAAGATTAATGACCCTGTGTGAGACTGTTTAATTACCTCCAGCTAATTAGATTCTTGACCAAATTTTTAATATCTGCGTTCGTGCCCGACACCTAATTGAGATTCCACCATATTTATCAATCTTCCAAAAAAATAAATAATGTTAGTGGTGCTTTTTTTTTTTGCTCCCTTTAGCCTTTCTCCTGCTGTTCTTGACACTCTGTCGCCAATTCAAGAGCAACTGTGAATCTGAGCCAGGTCGAAGAGAAAAGGTTCCAAAAACAAAGCCACGAAGGAGGACTGATGCTTATTTACTCACTAACAGGACGAGGGGGAGGGCTGCTTATCAACCTGATCTTGGTTTTCTAATGAAGTGCGCTCGCTAATAAACAGACTTAGCGAGCTCTGTCAACTCTCCTTGTCGTGCCATAATTCTCTTATCTGGACCTGAGCTGAGGAGAGAGGAGCTCTCCGAGGAACCACTCTCCATCTACGTCTCGTTTCGCCTCTCCTTCCATTTGCCTCCTCCGGATAATCCGGGTGCTGTTTACCAGCACACACACAGTTTCATCTAAATCACTGCCTTTGAACTTCCACTGCATATTATCTGTTCTGTGACCCTGTTGTTGTTGTGGCGGCTGCTGCAATAATTGCACTTGGATTATTGCAGTGAAGTCAGAGATGACTCTTCCTCTGAGTTCTGGGTTTTGAGATCCACCTCTGTGGCTGCATGTGCAGCTATTTCAATATCTTACATTTTTATCAGGACAAAATCCTAACAGACAATGGAATGAAATCAGAAATGATTCTTTAATATAGATGTGAAAACACAGGTAAAAGTATTATTACTCTGAACGTCTCCCTTTCTTTAGTCCTTGTGAAGTAAAGAAAGAAAATCGGTCTTATAAAACCTGTGTTGTAGCCTCTTTAGTCATATTTAGTGTATTTTTTCATTTATTTATTGCAGTTATGTGAAAAGTGTATTGTTTAAGTTTCTTTTTTCCTTGTTAAGAGATGAAAACAATCGTATTTCTGTGTTAATTATACTTTCTTTTCAGTGTTTGAATCACTTGAAAAACAGTTTTTTAAAAAAGGAAGAAGAACGTCATGCAGCAGAGACGTGTTTGTGTGTGTGGATGTACAATGATGTGGACTGGCAGGACTTGCACAGCACCATCTGCTGTCGGAGCACCTCTACTACAATAATAACCCACTTGCAAAACGAACAACGTGCACAAACAGCAAGGCAGCCCTGCAGCAGTTCACTGCGAAATCATATCACTGTGTCAAGTTTCACAACACTAGTTTGAGAGGGGGTTAAGCCTTAATTAGCATGCATTCGTTATCTAAAAAGGCCTCACTCCCCCTTGATACCCCTCAACCCTTCTCTCTTCATTTCTTTTACTTTACTCCGTCCACTTTCTCCTCAGCTTCAGTATCGGGGTGTACTCGACACTCATCCATTCGCTCCCTCCATCTCTTTTCCTTTCCATCTGTCTCTGTCTGTCTTTAAAGACTGAGATCTAAATAGGAGTAGATCACCTCCCTCGTTGGCGTTTCATTAGAGGCAATTAGAAAGCCGATGCTGCAGCGTCCCATAAGGCTCGACGGGGAGAGGCAAGACGCAGGCCGCATTAGCTCGTTGAGATGAAGTATGTATGACAACGCTTTCATCAATGCGCAACAATTCCTCGCCGACATCTTCGAGCTGAGTGTCAGAGGTACCATTCTGACAATTATGACAATTAACACTGTCAAAATAAAGCCATTAGCTTAGTGAGGGGGCAAACCAATACACTTAATTACAGGGTTTTCTGTCAAAATGGATTCCTTTCAGACCACTTCCAAACTGGGGTGAAAAAAATCTGATAAGTTGAGCGTATGATGAAGGACAGGGTGAAACAGCTGACATCTGCCATTGTACTAAGGTTGGCCTTAGCTCAACGGCTGAGCTGTAGCTTCCTGTCACATCAAGGCAACACAGAAAAGCACAGTAGTGAATATGGGGATGATGAATCATACTCGTTCCTTTAAAAATTGACCCGTGAGGACTGACGCTGTAGGAAATCTTATGCAGATCCCCTTTTCCCTCTTATCTTAAATTCTGAGGCCAACCTTCAAGATTTCAATAAGACTTTATTAATAATATCTGACATATCAACGGCATCTGCAATTATTAAATTAATGGATATAAATACCAATTTCTGAGAATGCTGAGGCTGCATTGTCGTAATACTGCTCTCCAGGCTGTGCACGGTGTGTGTCAGCTACTGCACGACCACATCTTCTGTCTGACACACACAGCAAACCTCACATTGCACCGGTTTCCTCAATAGTGCCTCAGTACATCACAAAAGAGGGATCTGCAGAGCATACATAGTCATTGTCCAGGCTCTAGGTTGTGCAGTCTGTTGAAACGTCAATGAACCACGACATGCATGGGTGCTATAGGGAATGGGTTTGTGCCAATGTCAGAAAGACAAAACTACAAACTAAACTAACGTTGTAAGATTTAACTCTGTCCTCTCTAAAATATGCAGCACTTCCCATCTGTCCTTCAACACAACTCAACTACACAATTACATCATCTCTGAGGAAACCCAAGTGTGTCACATTCTATTTATCTTGGGTTAAAGCCAACATATACTCTATATTATTCATGTATTTTACCGTTTTGTTTCTTAAGCTGTTTTATTTGCAATTCTTTTGCAGGCTGGACACTGGAGGTATCAGCCTCGCTCCTCTGACAATTCCTCCCATGCATCGTTTGTTTGTGGCACCCAATGCCAAGTCCGACAGCCACGAGCAGGTTAGATGCTCCATTCAGTAATACCCGTAACAAGTACATGTACACAGCATGTTAACTTTCACACACGTACTACTATGAGCTTAGGATACCGCTACACACCTAGCAGTGGCACATACATAAATAAAGTATAGTTATACAAGTGCACATTTAAAATGACACCCTTCAGATCCTCTCTCTCTTGGGAGTCTGCCCAAAACTAATTCCCATTCATCCTGCCCCTACAATAAAATCTCATTAACAAACTGAATTTCAGCCAACAAGCCCCAAAGGTCATGGTGGTTTACTGAAGGCTGTGACCCTTAAAAAACCTCTGGCATTCAGACGTATTCCAGATCAAATCACACGGGGTCAAACGTTCATTCCAAAACCCTCTCCTCTGTTATAAGCGGTATTCAATGACCAAGGGAGGGAGGAACGCTGTTCCAGGTCAGTGAGGAGTTTCCTCTCAACGTCTGATTTGTTTGTAATTAATGATCTTAAACAAACAAAGCGATAAAAACTAGGGGAAATAATTGATTTGATCTTTAAATGCATCTACGATTAGCAAATGGGAAACATTTAAAGTGTCTGTACTACAGAGAAAAGTTTGGTTCACTGTCGACAAGCTCGTGTCTTTTATAACATATCAAACAGCAGCTAGACAGTGAGTCTGCTGCTGCTTTACTAAATAAAACCAATTAGCTACAGTAGTTTAAGACTTATACAAAGAATAATTAAGCACATTGCTCTTCTCTGGAGCGTACAAGTGTTACGGAAATAGAAGCATAATCTGACATCAGGGTACTACATACAATACAGTGGCATTAATTTGTCATAAAATGTGATCTGATCTTTATATAAGTCAAGAGTATCAACAAATATAATGTGCCTAAAATATTTAGGAAATTAGGATCTTTTATGTCTTCTCACAATGCTAGTGGAAAAAGTATGTGCACCCTTGGTATAATGACCTCAAAAAAGCTTATTGGAGTCAGGTGTTGAGAAAATCCACACCTCCAAAATTTGTTTGGAGGTGTGGACTAGAGCTACTTCAACTGACAAAAACCATCATCTGTGTTCATGAGTCTACAGTACATAAAACACTGAACAAGCAGGATGTCTATGGCAGGACACTATGACGGAAGCGGCTGCTTACAAAAAAGAACATTACTGCAGCCTGAAGTTTACCAAAGATCACATTGACACTGCACAGCAGTGATGGCAAAATGTTTTGTTGACTGATGAAACTATATTCAACTGTTTGGAAAGAACACACAGCACTACATGGCATTAAAAGGTCACAGCATATCACCATGACAACATCATCCTAACTGTAAAGTATGGTGGAGGACACATCATGACTTGGGGCTGCTTTGCTGCATCAGGGCCTGGCCAGCTTGCAGTGATTGAGGGGAAGATTAATTCTCAAGTGTATCAAAAATTCTTCAGGATAGTGTGAGAATGTCTGTACATCAGCTGAAACTCTGTAGAAGTTGGTGATGCTACAGGACAATGACCCAAAACACTGAAACAAGTTTACAACAAAATGGCTGAAAAAAAAAATCAGCCTTTTGGAGTGGCCAAGTCAGAGCCCAGACCTCAACCCAATAGAGGTGCTATGAAATGACTTAAAGAGTTAATACTCTTGACTTGAATAAAAATAAGATCAAGTTTTATGACAAATTAATGGATATAACCACAAAATTCCAAAGGGTTCACATAGTTTTTCTTGCCACTGTAGTTTGTTACAACAGTAAATTAAAACCAAGAGTGAAGAGAAAAGAAACCCTGGCAAGTTCAGAATAAAACCAGACATCGTATCTGTTATGCTCTAGAGGAAATGCCTGTTTATATACGACAATAAAAAAATATATATAATCCTGTTTTCTCAATTTCCAGAGTAAATCCACATTTTGGTGGAAGCAGCATGTCTGTAAATCAGACCACTTTAAGTCAGAGTCGCAGAGGGATCGCTGCTGCCAGATCTTCTCCCCTTTTTGGTTTTTATCAAAAAGGAAACTGATGAGTCTCTTCAGATAAGGATGGCAGCCCTTCGCTTAAAGCTCCATGCTAATAAATGAATATGTTCCCCATCACGCCAACCGCTTATTGTATTTCACAGGGGCAAAATGCAATTTGTATCATTTCTATGCTGCACATCAAAAGGAAGTGGGCTGTGCACGATGACTCACTGCTCCAAAAACGTTCTGTTTCCAATCCAAGAAAATCAGATCTGTACTCTGTTCGTTTCTTTTTACATCTCCATTTGTTTGATAAGGCTGTGAGCAGTGACGGTAAATGGGTGGATAAGTCGAGGCAAAAACGGTGACATGGTCCCACTGTTGGCGGATTGGCCGTCAGCTTATCAATAAATGACATCATCTGCCCCCCAGACATGTCTCCGCCTGTCACATCGGTGGCACTCAGAGTTTTAAAAAAAGACAAAAAGGGGAAAAAAGAAATATATTTTTCCATTAGGGCTGTCTGGATGAACACTGAAGTCAGAGACACTGGGGGCAGTTTGTCTGTGAAGACAGAAACTTGTAAATGTACTGACTGACAAACACACTGTACTACAAGTACACTAGAAGAATAGATCAGAGCAGATAGGACTACCAACTGTATTAGAATAGGTTCTACTGTGCATTACTTATCTAAATCAAACCCAAAGACTCGAAACAATATATAATAATAATATAAGACTGACAGGACAGCACAGACGAAGTTAGAAATAACATACTTTCTAGTTTTAGACAGTATAACCTATGTCCTTGTGCTTCTTGTCTTACTATTTGGCTTTAAATATCTTCACTCTTCTTTAATTTTATTGGTAAAGGAACAAACTAAAGTAAAATATAAAACACACTCCATCATTACAACCATCATTAGCCATATTTCATGGCTGATTAGACTGACCTATGACCTCCCATTTGCCAGAGCAGGAAAACTTGGAAAGTCCCTCTTTGGCAACAAATCAGCAGCTGTGTGTTTTGGTTGGACTTGAGACCTGTACAGAGAGGCTCTCTGATGGCATCTGCAGGATTTTAGCCTTTAACAAACTAAAATCAGGTGTTATTTAAAGCTACTGCACTCATGGAGCAACCTGAAGCGTGGGCACTGATTTCTTTAATGTACAAATCGAACAACCTAAACAAAAAAATGTAGTATTTACTTCCCTTAAGAACATTTGGATCACATCTGTAACCATGAAGTGCATTAAACTAAACATTATTTGAAATGTTCCATCTAATGACACAATTACCTCAAGTTGCAAAAAGTGAGAGTTGCAGCAGAAAGTAGGAATGTACAACCAGAGCAGCTACACAGTTTTTCTGAGACACGGTGATGATGGCCGAGCTCATTAGCTGTCAGCTGTCAGGCTGTAAAGGCCATGTGTCTGTGAGCTTTTTCTAATGTATTTTTGAAAACAGCAGGGGTATATGAGTGAGGAAACCTGTAGCAAATCACACAGCAGGGGGCTTCTGTCTGACTGTGACAGTCTTGTGTGATTTAGACTCAGAAATGGGGAAAAACACTGTAGTGGTGCATTGTTATCTCTTGAATTTGATCAATTAAATACAGAAAACTTACTGCAAACAGGTGAACTCGTATTGCTGAGGATTGTGATTTTGTGATTTCTGTTAGTTTTGTGGTGCCACAAAATTGTTCTGCTGTTAAACCTAAAGGAAATTTGTTGTTACTACTAAAACAAAACAAAAAACTCATCAAGAAATTAGAACCATTTTTATTGACATTTATTTGGAGGATAAGGTTTGTATACGAGAACCACATCCTGCCCCTTTCGTGATCTCCGATCTACATTTCACTCTCTGCTGCCTCTCCTGGTCTGCGTCATCAATCATTCAGTCAGAGGTGGTGGCACGAGAGGGCATCTGAGACGGAGAGGAAACTTCAAAGGCAGGTCAGACCCGGCCGTGATACTGTCAGAGTGGCACGGCCGAAACAGCATATTGTGTTTTCACAACAATGGAGAGCCATTACAGTGGAGACCGTTATCAGCCAGAAGCTTACAGGGACAGTTCCTGCCTCATTGTGAGCCATCAGAGTAGATTGTGTTCAGGAGCGAGTTCAGACTAAACATATTAGGGCGTACAACGACACACCTGAGGCTTATCTGATAGGAAATGGAACTGCCTACAATGTCCTGAAAAAAAAAACCCACATCCTGCCAAGTCATTATATTGGAAGATGGTGTTTTTGTGTTTGTGTACTCGGGCCAATCATTTCTACTCGTGTATTTGTTGTAATGTATTTAAGTGTGTTGCTATAATTTGAATGTTTTGAAGTTTGTGTGCACGTGATCGTGTGAGCTCGTAGGTGTGTGTCCCAATTCAGTGCAACATTCTTTAAAGCTGTTTTCCAGTTCTTTACATGTGTCTTCGTATATGAGTGGATAGGTGTGGAGGGGGGGTTGGAGTGAATAATTCAGCGAAAAAGGAAAAAAAAAGCAGTTTGTTTTCAGGGGGCGAAGGCAAAGACACATGAGACATATGGGTGGAAATCACATTGAAAGCAGTGAGCAGTAAATTAATGGTAACAGATGCCAAGATGTCTGGCTAGTGCTTTTTTTCCTCCTTGCTTGCTTTTGTTTTCTCAAAGAGCTCTTGCATTCTTAATGTTGGGAAATAATACAAATAAGACGTCCCTTCTCCCGTGTGATGTTCAAATGATGTCACTTCTTCACTGCTGCAGCAGCACAACAGCAGCATGTGTTTGGAAAATAGATGAGTCTTACCTGCCGCTAAGAGTTGTTTCCTCTCATCCTGAATAGATTTTAATTTACTGCAGTAATAGGTTTCCAGCTGCAGATGACGCCATCAATTATTTACGTACCTTGATAATGCAGGCCTGTTTCACACAACCGTGGTTTCCGTTATCTCTGCCCCCTCCCCGATCCCCACCCAAGGAGAATATCTTGGCGTATTAGAAATATGTCTAAGCTTCAAAAGTAAGTGTGTGTATGTGCATTTGTGTGCGTTGGCCTATGTCCAAGCATGAGATGCAACAAAGACAACCTTGCTCTTAATGGCACATATCTGGGAGATGGAGGAGCCCGATACATGAAAGCGCTGTGATCATTACACTGATAGCAATTATCCTTCAGGAGGCTCTAATGGCAGTGGCCTCTCTTGTGCGCACACACGCACACACACGTGCACGCACCGACAAGCTTGCAATCAAGGGTGGCGGGCAATTAAGTGCAGTGCTTTTTGGTGAACCTTTAACAGCGAACAAAGCCCGATGACAAGGAGATTTAATAAAGAAAAGGCAGCACTTCGAAGAACAAAAGGACAAAAATCAGGACAAGAGAGGGACAAAGGCGAAAAGAGATATTAATGTTGTTTATTAATCTCTTCTTAATGTGTTGCAGTGGACGGAGGGGGGAGGGGGGTGTACGAGGGCTCTCTGGAGTGGAGCTTTGGCAGCAGTATGATTGAGTGCAGGGGCCAGTGTGACGGAGGGACAAAAACAACAAGGTAATTAAAGCTTAAAGCGTGCAGTTTACGCTCTGCCATCCGTGACAGCGTAAGGTGTCTTCCATCCAACACCCAGCACCACCCCCCCCTCCCCAAATGAAAAATAAGTCAGGTAATTGTCATTGTGCACTGCATGTCATTATTTATTAAAGTGGTAATTCATCTTCATGGGGGAAGCAGAGAGAAGCAGGTAGGGCTGGTTTATTAGTCATAATCCAACGGGCGGGTCACGTTTATCAAATCAGGGTTTTACAGGAGAAATGACAAACAAACAAACATAAACAGAGAGAAATGATCTTCACTATTATGTTCTCAAGGGTGTGTGTGTGTGTGTGTGTGTGTGTGTGTGTGTGTGTGTGTGTGTGTGGTGATGGAAAAAGTGGAAAGTCACCACATGGAGTGAAATCTTTGAGTTAAAGTTTTCGAAGCCATCAGCACCACACACACACACACACACACACACACACACACACACACACACACACACATTCCTTTTCTACAGTATATTTTTTTTCAAAGTGTGTCGGGCTGACAAAAGAGATCGCTCCCCGTTGTTTTTCCTCGCGCGGTTACAAAGAGGCGCATAAAAAGTTACAAGGTTGTCCCCCGTGGGGTTAGATTTCAAACAGCACCTGTCAAAGCAGATGGGGCATTTAAATAAGAGTCTTTAAGAGGTATTTGTTACAGCGGAGCTCAGGAGTACCTGCTGTGCTCGCCGATGCTTTTCGCGGCTGTCATTGCTCTCACAGAATCTGTTTGCTGTGTTTGCAGGGATAAACATCACATAAAAAAAACACAAAAAACCCACTGAGGCCACAAATTACAACAGAGAAGACTGCATTTATGTAACTGCTGAGGCGATTGAAGACTAGTCTGCTTGTATGACTCTGTGCATGTACGTGTATATGATGATGTACTGCGTATGGCTGCATGTACATGTAGTTATAGCTAAAAGGACACATCTCCAGTTTTGAATGAGAATTTCAAACATATCAAAATCAACTAAATATCTTAGATGTCTTATGTGCAAGTGTGAGTTCAGAGAAAATTCTCACACAACACCACAAAAAACTCAACACATTCTAAAAGGTGGAAAAGAACATCTAAAAAAACTTGCATCACAAAGCACCCTGTACCCGACAAATTCAAGACATGCTGTTTTGAAGATGCTCACCGCAGCGTCCTGACAGTGCTCAAGTTTCAGCCTCAGTTGGAGCTCACACCTGTGAATTCAGACAAAGACTTTGACTAAACATCACCCTGGACAGATGTGTCCTCACAGCTAAATGTGTCCTCAAGACAAACAAACACAACCACCTTTAAGACTGTTGGAGAGACCCAAATAAATAAACAGAACACATCAACACAGCCTTTGGAGCCAAAAAGGTAAAGCTAAGGACTCACAAGGCCTCACACTGCAGAAATATTTGGCCTATGCACTAAATTAATGATGGAAATTCCTAACAAAGCAATTTGTTTCAACGTTAATCAAGTTTATCTGACAAACTGATGACAAGATGAGGGAACAGAGAGGGGAGGAGGTGTTGAAGCTGTGGCTGACAGACCACGAGATGCCACGTTTGAGACTGATCCCCTCTTGAGATGACTGTCTTGTCACTTTGGTAGCCCTTGTGTTTCATCACTCTACGTCCAGCAAGATCCGGTGGCTGCGACCACCAGGGGACGGGGAGCTGGTGCTGGAGGTCAGTCTGCGATGCCCCGGTCCCTCCGTTACCTCCCCGCCCATCACCACAGCACCGAGCTTTCTCCGTGACAGAACGAAGACTTCAGTAATACTCTGGTGGGTTCAGTGACCGTCGCTCCTTCTGTCATTTTCATTTCTCTCTCTGTATCTCTGTGGCCGTTCCCATCTTTCCATCAGTTGGAAGAAGAAAAAAAAAAAAAAAAAAAAAAAAGAGGGAGCCCTCTTGTTCTTCACATGCTAAACTTCATTCAAATTGTCAGACACTTAAGAACTGACAAAACGCTTTCTCCGACTCCCCGTCATTCCCTCTGCTGTCAGAGGAGATAATAAATAAAAATGACTCCAGCGTGGGTGGAGGGAGAAGGGCCGCGACACAAAACATCAAGAGATGGACAAAGTGTTTCCAGAAGCCTGTAGGGAAACTCGGGTTAAAACCACAAAGCAACGCACACGTTGAACTACACACACACACTGAGGATGCAGGCGGGCGGCCCCCTGCTCCCCTGAAGCTTATAATGCGAATAGGCAATGTGACAAAGAGTTAAAGGAATGGCAGGCCAGTGTTCCAGATAATAGGACAAGCTGTCCAGAGTTCCCGCTTCTTGCTTTGGTGCGGTGAAACAAGGCCTAATGTGGTGACTTTGTAACCGACTGGGGTTTGAGAGAGGGTTGGGTGAGTAGATAAACTAAAGAGCCTCAGCAGACAGGCCTGACCAGACATCAGCTGTATAGAAACCACTGGCATGATGGGAAAACAGAAGCTTTACAAAGACAACAAACTCATAATTCAGTGAAAGTCATCCACAAAAGAGCAGGAATACAGTAAATGAAAGGTAGAAACGAGCACAGAAGTAGAAATCGGTGGTAAATCCAGCGACATCGACAGTCAGATGAAAGCGTCACAAACAACAGAATGCCCTTGCTTTGTGGGGGTTTGCAATACTTTGTGAGTGAAGGACAATTGGTCCTCTGTGTAAAGTGAGCGCTTGGCTTTTAACGGACCTCTGCATGCCAAGTCCTCGGCAGGCGAGGCTGGGGACGCTACCTTCGCTGTCATTCAGCCCCATCTCGTCGACTAATCTTCTTGGTGCAATGAAAGAGCTTAACAGCTTTGCAACACTATCCCTCCCCAAATGTCATTATCACAATGTACTGCGCCAACCGACCGTCTCAACCGGCTCCCTGCTTATCGTTTTCTTCATGGGAAGTTGGAGGCAGACGTCCGCTGACATTCTCCGAGCTCTCGCTGCAGCTCTTGTCCTTAGCACATCAGACAAACGCATTTGCAGAACACTATTCAGAAGTCGGTGCTGTAGTTTTGAACTTAGCGTCTTTGGTGTTTGTTACACGCTGAGCGATGATGTGAACAAATCGTGACATCAGGTTGATAATACTGATCTGTATCAAGGGGCTTATCAACAGCGGGAGGAAGAACACAACACCTCTCAAAAATTCCTTCACTTGACTTTTTATACTGTATTTTATTGACCACTGTTCACTACTGATGATGGACAATGATGAGTTGCTATAAAGATCTGTTTTTTAGAATCAGTTGTAAAAGCAGAGTTAAGCAGGCTTTGAGTTCATTATTTTGCATAAAATAAAAATTAGCTTATAAAGCTTTTTAATGTATAACTTAATATGACGTAATGAAAACTGTATAAATAGTATATATATAATAATATAATAGAGTACATGCAGTAAATAAATACATCACCTTCTACATAATTATGCCCCATTAAAGCACACTCACAAAATCAATGGTTCAGTGTATTGAAGTTTTACATTAAGAACTACTAAACCACTGGGTAAACAGAGCTTATCGTGTGTCATGTCGGCTGATAATAGCTGTGAGTACAGTATGTTTACTTTGGGGAAGATGTGAGTATTTTAAGTACGCAGAAAGTACACGACAAACATGATGGTTATTTGAAGTATTGGCCTAAAAAGCCAGAGTCAAATAGATTTAGTGCACATCAAACAACAAAACATCTGAGAGCAAAGACGACAATATTAAAGAGGTGTTGGATAAAAAACACCTTAAACTACGACACAAACATTTTAGTGTATTTTAAAGAGAAGCTTAAGAAAACTGGGATGTCAGCTTCATGTCCACTACAATAGCTGCTGTTTCGAATCTTCTCTGAACATATGTACAGCGTCAAAGTCTTTCCAGTGTCGTCTCTTCTTTATCCTTCATGTCATCGTACAGAAAGGTGGGTCGTCACACCCCAGTCTAAGGAGGCGTTGGTTGCAGCTTCCTTGTTCATCGCTGTGCTTGGAGCTTTTGATGAATACTTCCAATTTAAGTCTAGATTCATATTTTGGACAATAAGGCTGTAATGACCTGTTCAACATGGACACACATCCCGCTGCTGTCCACCGTACGAGCTTTTCACAACAGGCCTTTAGCAGAGACTGTGTTACCACCATCATCATCACGTGAGGCCTTCTCACACATAGCGTACAGTACATACACTGAAAACCGCTCCCTCCACACGTGTGGATGTTCGTTGCGTGTGGTAAGATATCGCGCACCGACATATTTCAACCAGATGAGGCCTCTTTTTTCTACAGCGGGCCCAGCAGGGAGCCAGAGATCTGCAGCTTGGTCGTGATCCCCGAACTCTCTCCGCCACTCGTCTCACTCTTTGTTTACTCTCACACAGAGTTGGTGATGAGAGCCCAGGCCCCCCTCTTCCCCCCACCTACTCACCCACCACCTCATTACCTCCTCTACCTGATGGGCCCACTGCTCTTTCCTCCCCCTCTCTCCTCTCCACTTTTATTTATATATTTATCTATTTTACCCCAGCGTTGCGGGTTACCGTTTTTAATATCATCGGTGAAACATGATTATTACCTCTTAATGCCGAAATTACGGGGGCATTCTTTTTGTCATCCTCGCCGTTGCATTTTTCCCGCGTAGCACCCCGTGGCAGGAACATCTTTATCTCCCCATGTGCTCCTAGTTTTAAAACCTTTACCCCTGCTGTTTGAAAAATATTTCTCATTTTCCTCCCCCATGGCGTGGAGAAATCCCCATAGGCAAACCATTAGTGATCTTTCTGCCTTTCCCAAACACTTATTACTATCACCCGCACTCCTTGAGCTGCCTCATTGGCTTTTGGTAAATTATGCAAATAAGGTGATGTTCGAACATATAGTTTTTCTGTTTTTCTGCAACTGCGCAAGTTTGCACAGCCTTCCACCGAGCAGCCGCGGCACCATTAAAGTGACTGAGCATGTCAGCAAGATTTATGCATCAGTGACAAATTATAATGCTTTGTCGCTAATTTCCCCACTGCTTCGTCTTCGCACAGGTTTAGTTATGTGTTTGCCTTTTGGGGAGGCCTTTGGTTGTGAGTTTTAGTGTTTAGTGGGTTTTTTTCCTCCCTGCATATCAATGTGTCACTTCACTTTACATCTGCAGAGACAGGAGGCTGCAAACCAAGCGAGTCAACTCTGGTGTTTGACTCATTACAGACGATGGAAAATCTATTCTGGAGTTTCACTTTTAGTGAAGTGTTAGATTGACTTTAAAGCCCCCGGACGGACAAATAGCAGAGGTGAGTTGTTCAATAGACGATAGAGCACCTGATAAAAGGATTCCCTTTGCACTCAAGGTCAAAAGCAAGACTGAAGTAGCTGGAGTTTTATGCATTTGACTCAATTAAACTAGTTCTCGTCCTCAACGCAACAGAAAAAAGGGGATTTTTAATTCCCATGTAGCACATAGAAATCTTGCTGATTTGAAAGCTTGAGTGGTTTCAAAAAACTGAAAAACCACATTAGGCAAGATGATCATTATCAGAGGGGATCCAGAATCGATACCCCCTCTCTGCCGAGCCAGCGGCGTCCCACCTTGCCTAGCTTCCTCTTCACGCACTATATAATTGTTTGTCATTTACTCCGAGCACGGCTAGCTGAAAAGATGGGCCGTTTCAATGAGCAGATTAGGGCCTACAAGCACAAACAAATGACAAATCCCTCTTAACCCTGTGAGCCTTTCGCTGTACACCCCCCCACAAACACACCTCACCCCGTCAAACATTTGGCTCTGGCAATGTTATTAAACACAACTTTGTAGATTTACTTCCTTCAAAAGTGCCATTTAACCAGGCGGCAGGCAGGAAGGAAGCAGCGCTGGGAGGGGAATTACAGGTTGCCAGCATTTCGTCTTTGCGGAGGAGTGACAGGGCCGTCATTTTGCCGGCGGGGCCACCTCCCGTGTTGTTGTGACAACCGGTCATTATACATCGCCGAGATGCTCTCAGCTGCAGGTTTCAGCCCAGATGCAAATGGACGCAAATGGGCTCCGACCGCGACCAAGCTAATAACGTCCCTTTCATCAGCTTTGCTTCCTTTTTGTTTTTTCTTTTTACTCTCCTCCGTGTTTTCCCCCACCCCATCTTCTCCTTTCTCTTTTTCCTCCAGCTTCCTTTAAGGTGGACAGTTGAGAGCACATGTCTGGGTTTTTGATAAGCTTGAAGCTGCTATAGCTGCAGTAATATTCAGTAAAGTGACAAAATTAAAGTAAACTGACAATTTCCCAACTCATCCAAGTCAAATAAATATCTGTTGTAGGTAACTCAGTGCAAATGATGCTCATGCACTGATATTAGGCTTAATGAGAATGAGACAGAGACAGAAACAGCTTTGAAAGTTTTATGTTTGTGGCATTCTTCATACTGATTTGTTGCCGTTTTTAATTTGTTTGTTTCTATGAACAAATAACTACAGATTAAATTATTTTTCAGGCAAACAAAAGAAGACAAAACTGTATTAGTAGTTATAAAACATGTATAAATGCATTCCAGCATCTGCACTAGTGTAAGGTAGCTCCTTTATTTTTCCCCCACATGTTCCCATGTAGGGAAAATGCAAGTCCTCAATCTTTAATATATTTATATTTAATTTTGCTTTTGTAGAGGATCAAAAACAAAACTGACAAAAACCTGTTAGTACTGTGCACCTTTTCTATTCTATGGTATAAAAATAAATAGCATTTGGAAAACATTTTGTTTAAGTTTGTGTCTCAGATTAATACCCATGTTTTCTCATATTGTGAACCTTTCACCACTTTATCACCCTCTAAATTTTATTGATGAAAATATTACAAATTCAAACATGAGGAAATTATTTTGCATTATGTTTCCTGTTTTTCTGACAAATATGGAAACATCTTGTGCAAAAGAAACCAAAGAACTCAGAGAGGCTACAACGAGTTTGTCCCACAGAATTAGTTGAAAAACAAAAATCATGTAATCTGAATCCAGCATCTGCATATTCATAAGTATCACAGGATGAAAATGACAAATACTGTGTGCAGCAATGAGTCTGTTGTAATGTAGATCTTTCTAATATTTCAGACTGAATGTGGAAGCCGTAGAGGACATTTAACAAATCATTTGAGTTTTTTCAAATAATATTAAGGGTGTTGTATCAGTATAATCCACCTTAAAGTGTTCAGAGATCTTGTAGTTGAACCAGTTAAAGCCATTTCATCAACAGCACCTCAACTCGTGTTTCTGGAATAAAAAGATTTCAACAAATGACGTCTGGCTTTGAGCTACAATTAGAAAAGATTAAAAAAAAGATATTGTTTTTGGTATTGCTTGCTCTAATTCTAGGGGTCAGATTTGATTTGAGTCCCAGTCCATTAGTAGGAGTAAAATGCCAGTGTTTTGGATAAACAGTAGCAGCAGGGGTCGGCTTTTTGCAGGCACAAAGTGTCTTTCTTGTGCAGGTCTTTTAGTTTTTACATGACAAAAATGTGACAGGTACACACAAGCCAGCAGAGGCTGTGCTGCAAATCTAATAACACTACAAATCTTCTGGTGTTAGGTGCAAGTGATGATTATTTTACACTGATAATCGCTCCAATCGAAGAGGTGATGTGGACGTGTAGCATTGGTTCAACACAGCCTACTCTGGCTGGTAGGGTGTGATGGTGGGATAATATTTAATTGTACTGTGGTACACAATGTAAATGGTTCCACACATTATTTTTAAAGATTAAAACATCTTATAAAGAACTGGAGAAAGTCACCACCAAATTCACGTTATTTAAGAAGTTAAAGATTTTTTTTCTGTACAATAATCTACAGGATCCAGTGTGTTATCTGTAAATACTCAGATTTATATAAAATATTTACACAGCTGGTCGAAGAATTTTTCATTTTAAATGTTCAATTTACATTTAATCTGCCAGGTGCTTAAAAAAGCAACAGTTAACTTTCTGGTAAATCTGGAGGTAGAGCACATACATAATAAGATCTTAAAATATGATGCACTTACTGCATTAAGTGAGATGCATTTCCTGGCATTAGTAAGACAAATGTGTATTTAGCGTAGATAGAATAATAGTCTCTCTGTGTTCTGTGGTGCACTCTTGTTTTTCTAAGTTGAAGAGCAAACAAGTATATTACAATATTAGAAATATTTAACAATACATCTAATTTACATAAAGAGCAATTTCTATAAACATTCACTAGCATTTCTACAAAGTCGGTAGTCAATCAATACCTAATCTATTTTTCTGAGACTGTCCCGTTTCCTAATACACATTTCCTCTTTTGCACTCACCCAGAAATGTGAAAATATCAGGTAGATCATAGCACAATCCGAACTTAAAATAACGTGCATCAGAACAAAATGCACAAGCACTCATTGCATGAAAAGCACATTTCTAAAATACAAAAGGATAAAATAAAAACATTTTTGTTCTGGTTCTTACTTTATATTCTGTTGGTACCAACAATAACAAACTTTACAAACTGTGCCTCTCAAACCATCAGTCCCATTTTAAACCATCAGTTCCAGTAGTAGATGAATTATGATCCACAAAAAGGACATCCGTCAGTAGACAGAGGAGGCTTCCCCTCAAGGACCTTATCCTGTGTCAGCCCAACACAAGAGGCGCAGAACTAAAGAGCAGCGATTACCATTGTGAATTATCTTTTTCATAGCAGGGATGCACAGGCCGCTTTGAAACAGTGAGAAAAATCCCCAGTCTCCAAACATGTTTAATACCATTTGAGAAGTCCGAGTTTTATCTTGGCTCATAACAAACGGAGTCTTCGCAAATTTCAGCTTCAATTGGATAATTGGATCACTTTCTGAAAGATTAATTGCAACTGCGTGTTCTTATATTTTATACTTGATGTGGACACAAACCATCATCAGCAGAACAGAGCTAGATAATTCAGATGTTCTCAGCGTGTTTAAACATTTGTTTATCCAAATAGTAAAAGTTTAAGGTCCAACACGTCGATGTTGTGTCTGTCAGAATCTCTTTTCCTTTCATGTAGACCTTAAGATATAAGTGACATTTGTTCTGGTTGCTAATTTGTGTTGTTTCAGGAATTCACATCCGAAAGGTTAAAATTGGGCAATAGAGACCAAAGCATAGCCAACTCCATTATACCAATGTCCTTGAGAAGATGAAGACACGTTACTGTAAGGGAGAGAAAATAGGATTTAGGATGTCTGGGCCAGAATTTATACTTCCTTGTTCTGAGATAAAGTGCTCTATAATCTGGAAATAGAGTTTCCTTTAAAATATTACGTTTGAAGGCAGCGGATAGCGGGGGGAGAAAAAGCAGAGCTCAAAGCAGGCTTCATAATCTAATAAATTGATTTGCAATATCCTCTGAAAGTGTGAACTGATAAATGTAGCTTCTCATGTCGCCCCGCCTCGTCTCCAGCACTCTGCTTAATGTGCTCCGGCGCATTGAAAAGACAAAGGGACAGCCCCGGTAGATTTGAAAACTATTCCAGTCGCCTTAATGTGAGCGCTCATCGGGGCCTCGCCAGTGGTCACCCAAGGATTATTGGGCTGCTGTATTCCTAAGCTTGCTTTCTCTCCTCTCCAGTTCCCTCCCTCTTTTTCCACCAGTTTTATGCTTTGACCAAAAGCGAGGATACACCCGAGACAAGGCATTCAACATCGCCAGCAAATGGGAGGAAAAGAAAAAAAGATTATCCTTGGATATGAACTCCCATGTTCTTGGGAGAGCTGGACAGCTGTAGCCAAAATGAACAATAAGCTGTCTGTAGCCAGTATCATCTGCACTTGCAGATTGCAGCAGAACAGAAAACAAGATCCAGTGACTTCACAGGGCCGTCACAACACCACACGGCCTCCCATGTAAAAAATAGAACTAATCTGAGGCCCCCGAGGAGAAGCCCTCTACTCATTTTTAACTGCCACATTTCTAACAGGCTAGATTTACCACCCATGATTCCACTGGGCGGGTATAGAAGATGCCACCCTACTCTACCCCCTCGCCAAAACAGCACAGCGCACAAAAAAGAAAAATACCAAAATGTGATTTGCACCCAAATCCTCTCACGTCCTCAGAGTGCGGCATGAAATGTCTCTTTGGAAGCGCTGAATGGATCTCCCGGTGGAACCGGCTTCTAATGGCTTATTTATCATTGCCGTCAGCCTCGTGCGTTATCAGACGTTTTGTTTGCTTGCAAGGTGTACCTGAGATTCGGGCAGGCCTGCGAGGGATTACCCCGTAATCTGGACTGGCGTCAAAACCAGCAATAAGAAGCGACTAAGACAGGAAGAAAGACAGCAGCTCCGGGTTTGGCACTCCTGTTTGGACCACACAGATCACTGGGGACACTCGCATGAAAACATTCTCCTCTCCGTGTATTTAATAAATGCCACTTGACATTGGGACAGGCTTTAGCGATGTCCCCCCACTTTGGAGGAATGAGGACTTGCTCTGGATTTGGGCAGTTGGCTGGGCCTATCTCCACACTGGCAGGAAGCATCAGGGATTTCATGGCTGTTTGCCCGCCCTGGTGCTTTTCCTCCGCCTCACGCCCCACTTGGGCAGACAGTTTTTTATTTTTTCCCCCTCTGTAGTCTGAGTTGCATTCGCTTGCTTCACAAAGAAGTCTGCAAATGATGCCTGCTAGGGTGCGACCTATGTGCAGCAACAAAACGTGATAAAACCACTTTATTTCTGACCTTGATTTCATATCTAAACTAGCAAAAATCTGCTTTCCTGTGACATTTAATGCATTCTGGGATATGAACAGAGTTACAGTGACTTGTCGGTTAACCAGTAGACATTCTTCCTTTTGGGGAGTGGTTCCTCTTCCCTTTTTCCTTAAAAACAAACTCAACACTCAGGTTTGTGTTTCTCATTTTTTGCTTTCCTCTTGTGTCAAGGTCTCAACTTCAGTAACAAACTGATTCAGTTCTCATGAACTTTAAAAACCAGGAACAGGCTGGTGTAGAAGTGGAAGCGTGAGGACGTTGAATGAAGATGTACCAAGTCTGCAAATGCAAAAAAACTAAAATGACCACGAGCCATGAGGTGGCAGTATTTGCCAACTGCAAATAAGCAAAAGGAAGTGTCCTCATGAACCATGCAGTCCATCATCTTGCCTGTGTTTTTGATGGTCTGTTGTTCTGCATCATGTCTGGTGAGACGTGATGGTGCTGTGGTTAAACTGGTCACAGGGTGTTTGGGTCTGTGGTTCCTGAACAGAACTGAACCGGTTTTCTCTTCGTTATGAAGCATTTACAAGAAGGATGCTGAGAAAGAATCTAACAGCTCCTCAAGATGATAAAAATTTTCAGACAGACACTAACTAAACAGCGGAAATCAGGTCTGTCCTGAAAAGCTGCATTTATCAGCTTCAAAAACAGGAACAGAACCTCATGACCGTCACTCCCTCATCCAACAGAGATGGAGTACGTATATCGAGGACGGACGACGAGGCTTCGGGGCTGCATTAATGTAGCTGCTGGGTCCCAACATCTGCACAGCCTCAGAACATGCAGCCTGCTCAACCAGCCAGCAGCTGTGGCCACCTCTGCAGGGCCTATGAGCAGTTGTGCATGGGTTTTGTTTTTTGTTAATCCTTGTTCGTTTCGAGTCATGTTTCTCCATCTTTAAAAACTTTCAGCATTCGTGTGTGTGACTGTGTTTTTGTCAGTGAGGAGAAAAAATAACTCGGCGGTGCGGTTACATCTCAGCGCTCCACAGACTAGATAGAAAATCCAAAATAGTCACAAACCTGCATTCTCACACAAAGTACAGCTGGGTGTGTCGAAGCCCGCAGCAGCACTAATGTAATGTTTGACTGCCAAACAATACTGAGCCTACACACACACTCTTTTACACACAGGGAATATTGGGTCTCATCTCTCCCAGGCAAGATGATATCACCCCTCTCTTCCACCTTTTCACACACACACAACTACCAACCAGCCAAGGACTGTTCTCCTCTCTCTCTGAACTTGAATAGCAAAGACTATAATTACAGCAATCAGCAGTGTTGACTTCACAACTCCCCAACACGAACTACACTCCTGCCCACACACTGGACATCGATTCACACCCTGAGCTGGGTCGCCGCAGCATAGAAGATAGAGACTGTCATGATGGATGGGCGTACACTTTCCAGGCCGCTGGTCATCATCGGCTTGGCGCTGAAGAACCCCCCCCAATTTCCTGCCTCACATTGACCCCTTCCTGCCCCCATCAGCCCCGGGACAGGTCCAGGCATTCAGTCACATGGTGGGGGAGGATGGGTAGCTGGCTGGATCACAGCTCACACAGCAGAGTGCAGCAGATTAATGTGGGTAAACACTCCAGGAATTGTCACTTTTCTGGAGGTTACTTAAGCGCAAAGTAAATAAGAATAATCACAATAATAATACATTTTTATTGCTACAGCAGTTTTCACAGCAGAGATAAAGTGCTTAGACAAGCCTAATAATAAATAAGCCAGACACAAATTAATAACAGGGGGGTTACCGAAGAAAAAGGACAACCTCGTGCACAGCTCAGGGTAAGTAAACACTACAGGACGTCTTTGCATTTCCTTGACATAAGCAAACAAAGCACAAACATTTATGAGGAAGTTGCCAAACAAAAAGCCCACAAGGTGTCTGGTACCAGCTGAATATTTATGACACAGGCTCTGCAGTGAAAAGATTCATGACGCAAGGTTTCTGTTGAGATTACTCTACAAAAAAAAAATCAGTGGAAGAAGACACATAAAGCTGGTGTATAAAAAAAAGAATGGTAGCGGGTTACAGGCTCGAGCAAATTATGGAAACACACACAGTGTTATAATAATTTTAAAAGTTTTAAATGTAACTTGAAGTCGATTTTTAAATATTTCTGTTGGATCCGTTGTCCCTATCATTTTATGCTGGCTGTTATTTTTCCCCTAAGATCTCAAAACCACTAACCCGATGCAGCTTTTATTACCAGCGCCCCTGTTATTAGTACAGTGTGAACACAATGTGGGTCGACTCTTATTTGTCTGGTTTTGAGGGCAGACGAGAAAAATACCATGAGAGAAAAATTATGATATTCATTTCAATTAGGACGATTCTTCCTAGCTGTAATCTATCATAGTCACTGTTCACTTCCTCTGTACAATGAAACATGAGCCCTTCACTTCGTGTTGTGTAATCTCGTGTGGCCCCCAGATGAACTCTGCCTGGAGATAGTAAAAAATGGATGTGAACCAAAAAAATTAAAACATTAATTTCATAGTTTTTTAAAGCAGGATCTTCCTGCCTGCCTAAGTATTAAATATGTATCCGAACACTATTATTTTTTCACTGGGAACTACACTCTGTCCTCCCATCCAGCCGTCTTCTCAGTCCATGACATGTAATTTGTGTACATGGCCTCTGGTGTTGTTTTAGGCCACACTCCAAAGCCACTCCAAAAAGGTATGTGGCTTTGGCGGGGCGAATAAACAGCCACCTCATTTCATTCTCCCACGTCTCGGACGGTCGTCTCTGCTCCTCCCGACCCTGCCAGCTCCTCGATTCCAAAGAAAAGCACACATAAAACACAGCACTTTGGGGAAATCAAGAGGCGGGAGAGTGAGGGGAGGACTGAATGGCTAAAAAAGGTTAGAGCACGGATCCCAGGGTAGTTTAAACAGACCACAACGCTGGAAAAAGAAATGCAGATTCATGCCAGCCTAGACATTTGGGTTTAATGTGTCAAAGATTAAACATTTGCTTTTCATTTGTAGTTTGTCTAATGACCAAGTTCATCCACTCATATTAGCCTTATTAGATCATTTTGAAGACACAGCAAGACCATGAGCCACATGTCACGAGCCACGCTGCTGCTGCTGCAACAGAAGAGCATCCCATTCCCATGACACCCGTCCAGTCAAGTAAGGACTCAAATCACACCGAGTGCAATGGAAACAGCAAAATATGTGGTAACCTCAATCCCCAATTAACTTTTGTATTATTGTCTGTTGGAATAAAGCATCGCAGATCAGCTGTACTGGTATTTGTGTTATTTTGTACATCTGGTTTATAAAAATGAGACTCGGCATTAACAGCAACACAAACACCTCAGATACTAAATGTTTTCACCTTTGTGGATGAAGATTTATTGCTGGATTGTTGTATTAAACTGCATTAGCTTTAGCTAGGTGTATGTGATAAACTGTGTGTAAAGAATGAAGCTATCTTATATATGAAACGAGAGTTCAACCCAAACAATCCATCCATCACCCGTCACAACCTCCTGCTACAGCCACTATACCATCCCATGCATTTGTGTTGTGAAGGTGATCGACCTCGACAGCAATAAATTAACTCTTCAAGACGCCATCTCTTGTTTGGACAGCACAGAGGAGACAAATGACTGTCGATGAGCATATGACTAAGTGCAGGCTTCAGCTAAACTGCATCTACACCTCTGTTGGCGCCTGAGAGGCAGTGAATGAAAGCCTGACAAATCAGCACTGACAGATCCACCTCTACCTGGCCCCTTCCCTCTCCCATCAACGTCTACGGTGTCTCAGACCTGACGGGTAATGGCCCGTGGCGCTGTAGTGAGGTCCGGGACTTCACAGCAAAAATGCCAAACACGATCGACGCAAACACACAAAGCCCTTTTCCTGTCATGAAGAGGATGTAGAGGTTGCAGGGGGAGTTCGGCCACGTCTCACCTGGTTAAGAGACGCTTAAGACAGTTGGCAGGCTCGTTGGCGAGACGCTCGTAAGCACAGCGGCGAGAGGAGGAGGTGATACAGCCTCGAGGTTGTCGCTGACCTTACAAGACGAAGATGAGACAGGCGAGGATGGGCCTTTTTACCTCAAAGAGCTATCGAGCAAAACAGCGCCAAAAACTGATTAAAGAGGGGAGTTAAGGTGGCTGATTTTGGCTCCTAAACAAAGAGAACTGGCATGATATGTTAGTTTTAATAAATCCAGAATCTCAGTCTGTAAATCTAGAATTATATTCGTCTTTGTTGGCACATATGTCAAAGCTATACATTTCTCCAACAGGCTTATAAAAGTCTACTGCTCTTCTTAGTCGACAAACAATTTTCCCTGGTCCCTGATGTATCGTTGACTATACATCATGTGACAGTGAGTCTATTTGTGTCACAGCAGGTTGGGGAAAATGTCAGAAATGAACATGTCTTCAGCTCCTCCACACATCTGCTAGATAAGAGGCAGGAAGCTTTTCTCTCCACAGTGCTGATGACTAGTTTGATGCAAATAGATTGCACCAAAATAAATCGCATTTTCCCATCAAGATGTTTAACTTTAAAGTAGGTTTGTCACCAACGGGAAAAAAAAAAAACAAGCTTTCTTGATTTGAATAGGACTCCTTTGTATAACTAAAGAAAAGATGCAGGAAGACCTAGGTGCATGTCCCTTAAGGCCCAAAGCACCTTAAGAACCATTAATTCTGTTTAGTACCTATTGTATATTTAATATGCAGGAATTTGTCTACATATTAGATGTGAGAAGCACTTAAATCCCATCTCATAAGGCGTGCACCGTCTCTTGAAGCTGCCAGCCGCAGTGTAACTCAAGCACGTCTTGTTCTGTTCAAACATCACAAACCGCACTCAGACACATTTTCCCCAACGTTCATTATCCAGCGATGGCAAGAGGAAACAAGGTGTGCAGCCTAATATGAAGATGCAAAGCAATCATGCAGCACCATATGGAAGGAGACGGAAACGCTAAAAGCCTTTTATAAACCCCTAACAGATTCAACTCATTGTTCTCCAGATGCCAGTTAACGGAGCCAATTGAGATTTTGAGCATTTTTGAACAACACGAGGTGTTTAACACCAGCTTTCCACACACAAACACACCCCGCTTCACTTATTGTTTTTCCTTTGATGGAATTCTCTTCAAAGCACGCCTCTTAACGTTGGCGGATCATCCGGCTCGGCCCCCTCGTTTCCAGATCCCTCATTTTTTCAGCTCAACTCATTTGCGTGCTGAGGTGCTTTACCTTTAGGAAAAGAGGCATCAAGGTTCATTAACGGCAAGAAAAAAAAAAAAAACAGGAGCATCTCCAAGACTCTTACGCTCAGTATTCCTCTCCCCGGGAGACTAAACAGAACAAGAAATAACATGAGTGGTATGTATTAATGTATGCCCTTTGATGTCTGGCTGGTAGAGTCCTGTAGCACCATTAACAATTTAACTGAAACATCACATTTGTCAAAACTAAATTGGTGCATCTAAGACTGGAGGTTGAGAGAAGACATACGTGTCTCTCACAGAGCTGCAGGAGAGCAAAGAGCCCAATTAGAATTGTTTTTTGAACTGGAGCAGAAAAACTAAAGTCTGTGTGTTGACGTATGTGTGAGGAAAAAGAGAGAGAGAGAGAGAGAGAGAGAGAGAGAGAGAAGAGAGAGAGAGAGAGAGAGAGAGAGAGAGAGAGAGAGTGTGTGTGTGTGTGTGTGTGTGTGTGTGTGTGTGTGTGTGTGTGTGTGTGTGTGTGTGTCAGCTCAGCAAGTCCTGCTGCAAATGCTCACATCATACATTAGCTTAGCTCCCTCTAGTGTATAATTAGAGCATCGGTTCATTTTCAAAATCTAACCAAACAACTAGACACAAACATTACTGCATGTTAATGTTCAGTTTTTCACACAGCACAATTTTTATCGTTCATTCAGAAATAAGAAAATGTGAACACGTGTTTAGGCATAATTCAGCACAATTATTATTTAAAATTTACAGTAAATACGAATGAATCTGAATAAATGTCTCATTTCTAAAAATACCGGATGATTCCTCTTTAGTTTCTATAAATAAGTTCAGTAACAGATGTGTCACTTTTTTATTTATTACAGATAAAGTGACTCCAGTGTTGGGATTTGAATCTGAATCTATTCACTGCAGTTAGTTAACAAATCATTCATGTTTTGTGTTTCAGTGATAATTATCTGTAACAGACAATGGGCCGAGTTATTTCTATAGATAAGTTAAACCAAAGTACTGGAAGTTGAAGCCCGTAAGGCGTGTTTACACCGTTCACCATGTGAAATGACCATAGCGACCTAGAGAATAGTTTTCTATCAATAGCAGCTAAATTCAAAACCCATAATGGTGAAGCTTTGAAGAAACCGTGACAAAATGCATCTTAAAGGGAATTTTTAGTGCGATGGCTGACAGACATTAATTGTCTTCACAGTAGATGATGTTTTAACGGTGACAAAGATAAAACTGCATGAACAGGAAGTTTCACTCAGGATACAGTTGAAGCTGCTCATAGTTTTCAGTGCAGGACTTAAAACAAAATGTCCAGTTTTATTAAAAATAGTCAAAATGTGCGAAGAGCTGAGCTCAGACACGCCAGCAAACAATGAACAGATCTATCTATTCAGCCTTCTGCAAACAAAACCCAAACGCAATCATTAACCAATCACGCTCAAAGGCAAAGTAGCACTTGAATGGAAACACAGGCCGTGTTCAGTGGGTAATATCTGGCAATTAATCACTTGATTAATATGCCCTTAAACACACAAAGTGACAGTGACAAATTCTGTTCGCACGTTTGTGATCCCGAAAACGATAATTGTCCAATGAAGGTCTCATTTATCAAAGAGAGGGAGGCTGAGCTCCAGTTCAGTTCATAATATAACACAGCTCGTTTTTATTTGTAACACTTTACTTTTTTAACGCCGCTCAAAAGGTCGTTCCCCAACAAACCGTTAACTTCTTCAATAAGTACATCCCTCTTTTACTGCTGAGGTTAAAGTTCACTTTGTTCCCCAATCAGAAGAAGAGTCCAAATTTACACTGAACTTAGTTTAGTTGAACTCCGAGACTTAAGTTCTGTAAATTTAAGTCCAGATCCAGGTGTTTTACTGATTATTGGGTCACTGTTTCTCAACTCTTCCCCCCAGCCATTAGCCTACTGGACACATTTGTGCACCACCATCCTACATATTCTGATCAATACAGTCCCGTCTATGTTGCAGACACTCAGCATGTCAAGGTTAAAAAAAGAAAAATACATATACACAAAAACATAATAGCTGATTTCGTTTTGCTGGTTTTCTATCTGCAGCTACTAGCATGTTAATTTATTTACATATTTAGATATTTTATTCCAATCAGACTCACAACTGGACAGTTTGAGACAAAACGACAACAACCCATCCCTCACATCACAAACACAATCACAGGAGAGATGGATGAAGAGATTCTCATGTTAGTACACAGAGAATATTTTTCTGATTTCATGTCGTGTTGCGTTACGCTGAAATATGTTTATGTGAACATACTGTGGTGTTTCCATGTGTTTGGTTGTGTGTCGTACGTTTCCTTTGCTATGGCCATTGGTGTATTGTCCTACTTTTCACCTCACATTTCTTTTCCATCACATAACACACAAACACAAAAAAAAAAAAAAAGTTTCTCCATCACCAAACATCAGCTCTATCCTTAAGCTGCTCCTCAAATCTGCAGCGTAGATCCAAACACTGTATTTCCATAATTCAAGATTTCTGTTGCACATGTAAAAGCAAGCGTGCATTTATAATTTGAATTTGATAATACTTACTATTATACTTATAATAATACTTATTATACTTTCCTGATGGACAAAACCTCTATAAATAAATAACATTTATTTTTTGATTTGTCTGATTTCAGATGGACTGCTGTGAACATACTATTTTTAGATTTGGGATGGCTGTTGGGGCATTTATCACAATTTTTACCATTTGACAAAACTAAAATGAGGAAAAGATAATTACTAAAACATGATGAAGTCTGCTACCGTCTAGCTGCTGCAGTATAACACACTGACGCCATGTTAAAACACTCACTGCTCCAAGATTTTCTTCTGAACCCAAAGAAAAAAATCAGCCAGAATCAGCATTTCAAACGAGTCTGACACTGGTGAAGTGCAGCCGTCACCCAGCGTATGACAGCATATTGCTGCTGTGCTGTGCAGAAGCCTTCAGTGCAGCGTGTGCAGATGAAGGGCTGTGGCTGAAGGCCCGACCAGGCGGCACAGTGGCCCAGAGAGGAGCGCTGGGAGCTGGGGGTAGCAGCGGCCAAGTTCCCCTGGTACTCCCCTAATGAGCTCCACTGCTGCTCCCAACATGAGCCCTCGCTCCTCCACAAAAATCACACACTCAGACAGAGCGAGTGTGGGAACCGTGCACACATCAACACACACACACACACACTCGGGCACAGCTGCAGCTGGAGCTAGAACATCACACACACACACACACACACACACACAGCAAAAACAAGCATGTTTTAAACATACAGACACAGTCATATGTACACGGATGCAAAAATAAGTCTCTCCACTTACACACAACTCACAGATGTTGCGTAGCCGGCTCCAGCAGGGAGAGAGAATATTTAATAGAGCGAGAGAGTGAGATGTACCATGCACATATAAACGCATTTACCCGTACCAGACACACACGTGTGGCTCCAGCTACAGCGTGGACTGTGATAAAGTACAACTTGAGATCATTACACACCTCTGAGTGTATGAGATATAAACATTTAGATACATATGCATACTGTACATACACACACGCAGAACACAACATCAAGCATGCAGCACCATTAGGGCTGGATACTGAGCACCACTGGAAGTGAACTGTGAAGTAGAACCAATTCAAAATGTATATATGGACTGGAGTTGACTCAACAAGCATGGCTTTAGAATTTGGCTTATAAATTATTTCTGAAAATGACTTCAGTGGTGAGTTTTGGAGTCTTGAGGGGTTCAATCTAAAGCATAAATTAATCTTCAAAATAAGAGACCCGATCCAAAAGGGACCCGAGGATAGAATGGATCCAAAGGTGATTAGATCCGTGGCTGATGGAAATAGAACAGCGATGCCAACACAGCATGTCGATACATGTTCCTGCACTGCACAGTTCAGCTCCATGATGCACAGCACCCACAACAATACAACTGATACGACATGGACTTATTAAAATCAGACCCAGTCCATGTCAAAGCCCAGCTCAGGTGTGTCCTAAGAGGAATATCTGCAGTGTGCAGCACCGGTCACTAGAACTAAAAGCATTAGTTTGTGGTAAAAGTACTGAAGGTGCTCTCTGACTTCAGCTCTGACCTACTTTGGCTTCTTGTCCTACTTATAGGACACATAAGAACCAAAGGGTACATGATGAGAGGTGGAATAAGAATCAGGCCTGATTCATCTAAATCCCACTTAATGTACATATACCTCTGAATGTTGCCCCCCACACACAGGGGGGTTCCTTTATTAACAACAGTGGTGAATAGGACTTCCAACAACTACTTACACTTACAGAGATGCCCGATAATGTTTGAGAAGCAAACAAATTGAATTTGTTTTTTATTTCAGCGAAAGAAATCCACTTCCAGTAATTACAACGCACGGCAAAAAAGGACCGAAAGAAGAAGAAAAGACATAAAAGAAAACAGAAAAAGAAAGAAATTTGCAAACTATATAATTTTTTGTCGACCATTTCAACTAATGATATTGTAATAAGATGCCTCGCAATGTAGTGGGAATGGAAAACGTAATTACATGCATTAGTTTATCTAAGCACTTCTACCGTCGTAGATCCATCAGTTTTTCAGAGCTCATCTGGAAGCCCATGCATCAATGTCAGGAGCCGTTTGATGGGGGGAAAACGTGTTCATTTGTTAGCCTCGTTTAAAAGATGGCGCCTCAAATTCACTTAGGCCCAGACGGAGCAGAGCGGTTATGACAGCGCCATTACAAAAAACACACAAAAAAGAGAAAAGGTCTGAGACAGAGCACTCTGCGACTTGGCAACTTCATCAGCTTTTTGCATTAAGGTGATTACAGTCAATACAAAGAGCCTGAGCTGTGTTGTGTATGTTAATGATGAGACGATAAGGTCCCCGCTGCTGCACCTGCCCTGGAGGTAGCTGATGAGGCTGAATCAGAAATGTGCACACCTGAACTTCATCTCATCTAGAAACACGTCATACTTCTTTTTTTTTTTTTTTTAATAACAGTAACGCTTGTGTCGTATGTTGTGCGAATGCATTATTACAGATTGCAGTAGTTAACACTGCCGCGCTCCTGTACACCCGCCTGGAAAGACTTGATGTCAGCGTCTTCCAGCAGTTAAACCATCAGGGGACACAAGGAGTTTCCACGACGTGGAGAATAATGAAATTCTTGGTGATATCAACCTTTTATTGAATATCAAATATCAGCCACACTTTATTAGTCTAAGCCCAGTAGTTGAATTCCCTGTGGAGCTTTCTGAACGCAGCAAAGAACTAACACTGCCGGGGTTATGGGCTGAATTCCCAAATGGGCCAATACATAAAGAAGTACTCTGTGCGCTGGGAGTCTTTTGTGACTTAAAGCCACAGCCTTCGTGTATTTTTCAAACTCTGCAGTTGCTTGTTATCTAATCTTCAAATTCCTAACAAGAAATGAATCAGAAAAAGCTAATTAGCTGAAAGCAATCGCAATAAATCACTCATGATCACATATTAGTCTGACAACCAGGGTCCTTCCTTTCTACTGCCACAACCATCGTGACACTGCAGCCTCTTGTTCACATGTCACTGAAGGATGAAGACTAGAGAAGCAGGTTCAACATTCAGATCTCTATCTACATTTGCAGAGTCATTGGCCTGTTGCACTTGTTTAAAAATCACTGTTATGACCCCGATAAATGGAAACTTCCTCTGCTCCCAATTTTCCTTCCAGTGTGAGACGCAGGTCACTGGTCGGCTATTTAAAAAGGGCATTTTCCTAAAGTTATCAATCTTACCTAAGCAATTTAGTTGTGTTCTGTAAACAGTATCCAGTTAATTATTAATTGAATAACGCTGAAAAAGTTAATGTTGTGTAATTGATGATACAATTAACGAGTCAACGTTCCTCAGTAAATTGTCCTTTCAGAAGTCTGTAACAAGCTTATGCAGCGCTACAGGACACCACTACATTCCTCAGTCACCGTCTCTCAACTCTTAATGGACGTTAAACACTGAAGAAATACACAAGCACAATTGAGTTAGCGGGCACTTACAGGGGAGAAGCCTTGGCCCATACATTTGCGTAAGAACACATAACTGTCACAAAATTACACGTCATTATTGAGCAGACTGTATGGATTCCATTTATTGTTGCTTAATGATCTCTTTTTTCTTTTAAAAATGTGGTTAGCCCGGTGTTTAAAGATAATGCAGAGGAAACTCTGGTGTCATCTTGCCCACCCTCCTGTGCTCCCTCCAACAGTGAAAGCAGGAATCTGCTTATTCAGTTACATTTCAAACCTCAATTTCCGTTTGCAATCAGCTCGTTAAGGAGGAAGGCTTGAAAGGCAGCCATTAATGACACGCATTCTGTGGTTCCATGTCCAAGAAAGAATCGTTTCTACTGCAGCCAGCAGACGATCTGAGTGCAGAGAAAGGCAGCAGGTCAAAAGTGGGAGGAAAACGCCCTCTGCTGGACCTCAGAGGTCAAGCAGCCGTTTCTCTTCATGAAAAGAGTGGATGTTAAACACGAGCCTGTCTCCTCGTGGTACAGCAGCTTTTTAGAGCATGAGTACGTCCATTAACAGGTCTATAAAATAAGATTTATTTTTTATATGATCAATGTCCAGGATTTGGCATTAAATCAATTTGAACTATGATCACCTAATGTTCAAATGTTTTCTAGAATTCATGAACATGTTAAATAAGCTGAACATGTTCTCCATTCATGCTTCTAGGACTAAGTCAGTGGAGTATTACAGTATATTGTATATTTATACAGAATAATGCTAGTAGAGTTTAAAAGGTCTTCTACATTATGTTCCAGCCAATGTGAGACAGTATGCACTGTGCATTTTCTCTCACTGCAGCAGAGAAAGAAAAGAAAAGCATGTTTAACCACAGAACATGTGGAAATTTTAAAGCTTGATTTCATATTTTAATACAGACAAATCAACTCTTCATCTGAACTAAGCACTACAGCTGATTTCACCAATTTCTATCATTTCATTTTATTTTGTGGACGTTTAAACAGTCAATAGTCAATGTTCTGCAGTTATACAGCACTTTTCTACCTAGCTGCTACTCAAAGCACTTTTACGCCGTCTCATTCATAACTTGGGGTTCAGCATCTTGCACAAGGACACTTTGACAGGTGAAGCTGGGAATCAAACCACCGATCCCATGATTGGTAGGGGATTGATCTACCTCCTGAGTCACAGCTGCCTTAAAGCAGATTTGGGGGAAAAAGAGTCTGTGGGGAACATTGAAAAATTTAACTTGATTTCTACAGACCTCATCATGCAAAGTAAAAAGAATGTTTTCAAGCTAGTTCTGCTGTAGGTTTTCTTCCAGATGTGTTTGCAGAGTAAAACTGTCCACTAAGACCCAGACTAATGAAAATCCTTCCAGGTTAGCAGCTATTTTAATTGTTGCCTACTTCTGATTATTTTACTTAATTTAATTATTTAAGTATTCATTTGCTTTGAGCACCTGGTGCTTCCCAACACACAGGTTCATCCTTTACCTTACGACTATTCGTATAAGCCTCGACTGTGTGCACAAAAGGAACCGAGCAACCATGTGTTGTTTTTTTTTTTAGTCCCTTCATCTGTTTAATTTTGTAGCAGAGCAGGTGTAACATCATATTCCCAAAACGTGAGCCATCTTATTTTGAAATGGAAATCTTTGGGTATTAATTTTTGGCAGCTTCTCTTGCATGATTCATGAAAGGCCGGTAGAGGGCTAATTGTTCAAATTAATTTGCGTAACGACTAAGCAAGAGATAACAGAATTACATCTGCACTTCCCTGGCATGGGTTCAACAGTGACGGGCCTCGACAGGCAGCTGCATCAAGCCGCCATTCTTGCCAGAAATTAAAAAGCCACAAAACATTAATTAATAGACTTTTTGTTGCATTAATCTGCACCAAAAGGTTTAAGGAGAGCAGGGTAGGGGGAGCTGGATGTTGGGGAACACGCTGCAGAAATAGGCAGTGTACATAATTAGAATAAATTAGTTCGATGCAACATTTTGGAAAAAGGTTTTAAGAAAGAAAAAGTGGGTGTGGGTTACAGAAAAATTAAAACAAAAAAAAGGAGAAGCACCGGAGAGGGAATTAGGTTTTAGACAAGCTCGTTAATCACCACGGTAATGGAGCAGTTACAGTTTCAGCACATTTTGGCGTCTGAATTGAAGCACTGAAGTCGGACGATGGAGCAAAGGGTTTGAGGAACCCCAGGACTTCTGAGAGAAGAGGTAGAGCCAAAAGGTTGTGGGACTATTAATCACCTGTTCTCAAGTAAAAGGAGCAGGAGGGGCTTTGTCTACATGCTGGAAGCTAATGATCCTTAAACTCTTGATGGCCAGGATGTAAATGATCTTAACTAGCTCTCTGTCTCCTGTCACTTGTTCCAGTGATGTGAAGGAGAAGCAAAGAACTCCAGTGCTCCGATTTCAGCCACTACGTTCTGCCAAAAAGGCCGTTGATGAATAACTGGAGCTGATGCAAAGAACCAGCCTTCACAATAAAATACATACAGTCAGTGATGTAGGTGTGTCATGTGATGCTGGTAAAGCTGCAATGATACAGACGAATCGACTGTACCACAAGTGTTTATAGTTAAAGACGGGAAAAGTGTGACATGAAGTGTCTTGTGGAGCGTTCACCTCCAGGTTTCAGCCTCTTCGAACACCTTGAAACAGATCGTTTCTGATAACTGGACCAATAATTCCTGCAGTTACACAAAATCATCGTAAAAAAAAAAGTCTTAGAAGAGAGGGATGAAAGTAGAACTTGAGTTTTGACCATGTTAAGTAAAGTTAAAAGACAACTTGTAATGAGGGTCCACACTTCCAGCGTGAGCAGTGGTGAAAACATGGTATACAACAGCACACGCTGAGAAGAATGAGAGGACGGCAAACGGGGTCTGTGAGCATTTCAATTTAGTTGAGCAATGTCGCTAATGAAGGCTAAAGCTCAGTGAAACTGAAAAACTCCCATGAATCACCTCTTCCCGATCAGCTGAAAGAGACTGCAGCTTTCCTACAATCGTATAGGCAACGTAAACATGCTGAGAGGATTTCATTTCTCATCTGCTTCTTTTCAGGGGATATTATTACCATAAATTAGAGCTGTAACGCGAGGTGGGAGGCAGATAAAAAGTGGAGTCTGGGCAGCCATTTAGCTCTGGTAAACTTCCCCGATGCTGCCAGTTCATGATCACCCATCCAAACGTACTATTTTCTGCCCGACTTGCCTGATGCATTAGAGGGAGAGCGCTCCGCCATATTTTACCCCCTTTCTTCCCTCCTCTCTCGTGAAAGAGGAAATCGATGGGAGGACACGAACAGGCCATTGCTTATGTTGTGTGTCTGCACGCAGCACGACTCACCTGGGCCCTGTTCATCTCTGTTGTGCAGAGCCCCCGGGGGCCCTGAATGCACCACCCACACTGGTGGTATTGACTCGACGCCTACACATCTCAGACGGAGCAGAAATCTGTCGCAGCAGTTTCAGTGTGTTCTTAGCATTTCTAACTGTGAACGTTACTCTGACATGAACAGACTCGTTTCCAGCCATTAAGTAAATTAATTAACAACAGTTTTGCTTTGTGTAATTTAGCCTTTATTCGTAGTTTGCTTCTGTTTGCCCTTCTCCTATCTAAATATTCTATATTTAAACATTTTTACAATCACATTCCTAAATATAACTTTAATTTAACGTATGTTCAGTTTGAATTTCTTTTTTCCAACTTAGTTGTGATTACGGACAGAAAAAGGTTTTTCAGCTTTTACGATTTGCATTCAGAGTTTCAAACGACCTGCGCCCTGACGAAGGTGGGTTTTCATCCCAGATTGGTTCTGCCCTGGTTTCCCACCTCTCTCAAACTGCTCACTATAACATAAAGCCCATAGAAATAGAGAGAACAAGGAAAAATGAAATTCAGTGTCCACTGAAAGGACAACAGACAGTTACACCTACATTAATAGAGGAATACACAACATGTGTCTCATATCCGTGAAGTCAGAGCGGCCCGACTGACTGGACCAGTCACTTTTAACAACATAAAACACTCCAACACTGATGGATGTATATGATACTCTGATCAACCCCTCAGAAATATTAGCTCGATTCCTTTATTTTCTTCTCCATCTCTCCTCCCATCACCATTTTTCCCCCACTGACATCTAGACAGTTGGTGCTGCCATGTTGCTTACAGCCTCATTTTTCTTCTTCTCTTATTCTGCTAATATATTCAGCCTCCTCTTCTTCTCCTGATACATATTCGCTCTTGATTGTTGCTGCCAATTAGCCGGCTAAGCTCTGGCAGTTCATCCATCTGACTTAAAGGTTCCTTGCCACTAATTTTGACGGTCGGGTCAAGTAGCGGAGGGGCCCATTAATTGGAATAATGAAGTCTTCAGTGAGTGATCATCAATGACTTCAGAGTGCTATTAATCCTTTAAAGAAATCATCTCTATTTTTAATGTTTGGCTTTATCGTCCAGCTGGCTGCTGCAACATCTCATTTATCCAAGACTTAATAAACATCATGCATACGTAATTTCTTACTGTTTTTTTTTTTCCACTGAATGACGATTCATTTCTTTTCTGCGTCTCTTTCTACTATACCATTTCATTTGTCCTCCTGCCACTCTACTCCTCATGCCTCTCGTCCATCTTCCCTGATGCCCCCCCGCCTTCATTCTCTTTCCTTGGTCGTACTTTTACCCCCATCCAGCTGTTCCTGTTACTCCGTCTTCACTCTCACCCTATCTGCCATCTTTCCTCCTTTCCTCCTTTCCTCTCACCTCTTCCTCCCTTCTTCCTTCCATATCTCACTCCACACATGCTGTGCCACTTCAGGTCTATATTTGCTGCTTGACTGGACAAAGAGGATCTATATGTGCACAATTTAATGGCCGCCAACTCTTCCTATTCATTCTGTTGCCAGGCAGCAGACAGCTTTAATAACGGATATAATAATAAATAAGGTAGGGGGAGATAGGACGAGGTTTTTCTAAATAAGAGGAAAACCAACACACGGTGTCACTACAATGTGGGTTTTCACCAAATGACAAAAATGTAGGATTATTGGTTACATTACAAATAAAGTAATGATCGTTTTCATATTGAAATATTGGATGATTAAATATAACAACATTGTATAAACTCACAAAGGAGGTTAAAACTTTGACACTTTCATATACACAAATATCTAAATACCTAAATAGTGAGGAGGCTGCTGAAAACCAGAAGAAAGAGGTTCGTCTGTGTGAAATAAAAGACCTTTGCTGAGGAAGAGGCAGTTAAAGCCGTCCAGAAGATTCACTGAAGATTGAGAGGGAGACAGGCGTGGGCTCGTGGACGGATGATGGAGCGCAGAACGAAGGAAAAGACAGAGACTGTTCAGGTTCTTCAAACTCTTTAGTTCTAAATAATTTGGTTAATTAGACTAATTCAGTTCATTTAACTGCTGGATGGTCATTTGTACCCCAGACGGGGGGTAATAAGACGAGCGAAAACCCCCCAAAGCAGCATAAGTGTTTCTATAGCGTGTCAGTGTGTTAGTGAAACAGTTGTACAGACCATGTTTAGGAGATGTCTCCTAAAGGTGCATCAACAGGTGTGTTACCTCCACCCACCCATTTACCAAGACGTCTCCAAAACTCATCAATATATCTGAACTGTGCAATTTCCCAACAATTAATTTCCAACATATCGTTTCATCCATTTAACCATCAGCTCATTCACCTACAGTAGTAAGACTTCAGCTTTTATCTATTCATATATCAATCTATGGACGCAGTTCCAAGCTGCACTACCGTGTGCAGCAATTACTCACAGTGACAGTGAAGAAGTAACTGCCAATAACCCGCCAGTGAATACACGTCAGAGACAACTTGAACTAAGCTCACAGTGACACTGCTGGATTCCATACATGAAAGATGGACTTCATTCAAATCCCTGACAGCGAACGTGAAGCCTCTGTGCTTTCAACGCGTCAAATTGTTCATTCTACCTCTAAATCACACCATTTATCAAAACGCCGTTCAGCCACGTCACGTAGTGCAGTTCTGTTAACTAGGTCAGAGCGAGGACTAGTCATCGTGGTAGCAGATGGTAGGTAGAGTAAGAGAGATCTGTGAAAACAGGAACATATTATATTTAGAATGAAATTAGATATAAAGTCTCTGCAGTCTTTGACACTATATTTAATATATTTAAAAACCTTACAGTCCTAAACAGGAGGTAGTGTGAGAGGAGGGGACTTTATTACATATAAATGGATCATACAGCTACATTTTGTCATTTCTCAAACAACATGATAAGATTTTAGTGGTAAACTCCACCAGCGCCTGGTTCCAGTTTAACATACAATCATTCACTAAGATTTAAGATTCAAAGATTTCCTCTGGACAGACCTGTATTTATATATATATATTTTGTTTGAAAAAGCACTCAAGCAGCTGGGTTATGTGACTGCACCCCCCCCCATTTGGCTTTTATTGAGACAGTAACAACCTAGATTAGAGCGCCACAAACAACACAAACACCAGTCAATTTACCCATTTTGCATCCACTTCTTGCCGATGATTATGAGCCGCTTTGCTGCAGCTGATGGAGAGATTAATCTTGCTTTGACAGAAATATGTCAGTTTCTTCAGGCTATGATGGATGTGATTTATCATTCTGGACAAATCTGTGCCTGAACGTCCCTCCTCCTGACAGCTCTATCGTGGCGAGATTGTCCCAAAATGTCACCTGTTGTACACTGGGTGACCTTCTAATTTTCTAATTCAATTTCGAGAACTCCCTTCCCCGCTTCTCCGCTCGTATCGTGAACCAGTAATAACAATTACACACCGTGACTGGCTCCAATACCTGCAATTCCCCCACTTTAAATCAAACCCCAAGTAGTCTTTTATTAGGCTGACCGGTTAAATCAATCTAAATCTAAGCATAATAACTCTCTAATCAGGTGCTGGGGAGAATAATAGGTTGTCACGCTCGAGGAAAAATAGGCAATCATGGAATGTTTTCTTTAATTAGGCCGGCTAAAGTAGAAGGGCACGGCGGGAGTGTGGGACACATTCATCATAGCCAAGGTGGGAAATTACTTCAATTACTCAGGAAGGGGAGAGTGAACAGAATTACAGAAGTCAGAGAAGCAGAAGAGGAGTCCGTGATCTGCAAGGAAGTCCAAATGACACCAGGGGCAGAGGAGGCAAGGACAGAGGAAATGAGAAGCTGATTCCAACTATAGACGAGAGGTCACGGAGAAGTTGAACGACACAAGGAATAAGAGGAAATAAAAGATGAAAACAAATGTCTGAAGGGAGTCATTGTTGAATCTGAGGAGAGAAGGACGACGTTAGTGAAAACTAACTACGAAAGTGGAAAACAGGTGAATATAATGGAAGTCTGACAGTGGAATCTCTAATTGTACCATTTGAGGCCTCTCTCACCGTGGCTATAAAACCATCTTCCATCCCTCATTTTCACAATTGGACCCCTACAGACGCAGCCAACAGCTCTCTACCACGGAGCTCCCAGTGGCTGTCAGCTTTCCCAGAATGCATCGAGAGAGCAACGGAGCGAGCGCGGCTATAATTCCTCCTGAGATGACGAGATAAACAGCCTCTTACTGTAACTGGATGTATTGATTCAGACGATGCTTTGGCAGGTCGCGGATCCAGTTTGTTCTGGGACTGAAGACCTGCCAGCTCGGCTCCCGGCCAGATAAATACAGAGATTATGACTGCGACACACTGGCTGGCTCAGTGCTCGGCTCAGACCAAGTAGCTGTCACGACGGTGATGAGGAAAAGCTCTGAGATGGACTGAGGCACTTTTACTGTTCCACTAGTTATTTATTAAATACTTTGACAAATTAACAGTCAAACCAAATGTACCTCAGACTTTAAGAAGGAGGAAGCAGCCCAGTATCCTCTGTAGCCTGTGGGAAAACATGCCAACGTCCCAGTAACCTTTGGAATTTTAATATATACATTATGCTGAAACGTCCCTCTACGATCAGACTGCACGTCACATTGTCTACAGCTTATATTACAATACTGTGATGCTAAACTGTAAAATTACAGAACAGCCTGAGATTTTATTCAATGCGTGTGCGAACAGGTGATTACCTGTTCTGTTTGGGGCAGTTTACTCATCTAAATTCATAATAAAAAGATGATCAGTCAGCATCTGTGCGTGCAGGATGACCACAAATCAACTCCATGACATGATTACATACAAAAGACATGTTGCACATAAACATTAACAAAGAGCCACACGCTGAGCGAGAGGAACCAACTGTACGTTTGAGCCAAGAACATCTCATTTTCCACCTAATTGGTATATTTGACTTGAGCTTCGTGACAAACACTTAATAACAACCACAACAATTAAAAGTACAATTACTGACAGGATAGTGGCAGTGAGCTAATGGATTCGATTTAATTGAGTTTAATTCACTCACATCATATTGTCCAGAGAATCCTGGCACCTCACATTTCTTTATTCAAACAGTCAACCACTGTTTCTTCTTTATTAAATTCCTGCTTATTAAACTGCGGACCAGTAACTTATTTTGCTTTACTACAACGTGACGTCTTCATGTTTGTGGCCTACACGTGTAAAACAAACATTTTAAGAGAGGTGAGGTGAGAGGTGCAATCTCACACTGTTGGCAACAGAAGCTGGTCAGTCGGTGTCCATGACCGGTTAGGGATGGATGGATATATATATATATATATTTATTTTTTTTAGTCACAGCTGACAACAGGACTGCATATGTTTAGAAAAGCTGTAATTTGACTTACACAGAGTTTGATCCTCATTTGAACGTCTCCACCAGCAGCAGTGTGAACACAACCTGTGGAATAAATGAGAACATGTTCAAAGTTAACTGAGGAGAAACTAAACTGCCTCTTTCTCTGTATCAGCAGCAGAAGTAACGCGTTCTTTCAACTGCATCATGACACCATCTTCCAATTTGATGGTTGCTGTGATTTTATTGACTTTACTTCCATCTTACTTAACGATGCTCGTTAAATGTTTGTTGAGCCAGACTTCCTGTTTTAAAATAAACTTTATAAACACACAGTATCCTGTGTTTTTAGCATTAAGCTAATTATTATTTTACGATTAAGGTAAAAGAAAAAACATTGTTTAAGTTTGATGCGTTTTGATTTGTTTGAATCATCTTTTACACTCACCATTCAATCAGGAAAACGGAGGAGACACTCAGCTACTTCCTCTTTTTAAAACCTCTGCGACATCATTAGTGATGTCATGGGGGAGACCAAGTGTGGGGGCCCTGGGTTGAATGTTAAAATTAATGTTGATGTGTTTAAGTTGTGTAGTTACTGTATGGGATGTCACTTATTAAGAATAATAAATGTTGTAGAGTATTAAATGTTTAGTGATAAAAGTAATCTAACATGAAATGTGTGACTTCAGAGAGAAGTTGTTAGGACCTGTAAGAAAAATGGTTTCACCTAGAATTAGGTTGATGCAGATTGAGGACGGTATTTAAGGGAGAACACAGGAGGGCGGCTGAGTCCAAATAACCTGGTGATGGCAGCTCAGTGATCAACGTGTGCCCCTTGTCCCTTGTCCTTTAAAAGCTCTCTAGAACTTACTTTTTTACTGATCTGTTCACTAGAAGCACTCAGAGCATCAAATGTAGATCATCAGTAAATAACCTTCCTCCACTTCTGTAACCAGGTTTTAAACCTGCTTCATGTTTAGTTTTAGTTCGTGAAGCGGTTCATGTTTTAATCCTGTTTGTGTCTCTGCACTAAAACATAAGATTCACCTGATGTTGATGAAGATTGGTTTTAGAAAACGATACAGAAGGAAGACGGAGAACGTGATGACGACAGCTGACATGGGAACTTGTACTAACGTGGAAAATGAAGTCTGCAGGTTCAGTTTGTGACCAGACGTGAACCCCGACCCTCATCCAGAACAGTTGTAGTGGACGAGCTCTGATAGCAGAAGATTCAGAGGCCTCTGTCAGTATCACAGCGAGGGGGTAATCAGGCAGGGATCTGTGTTTCACTGCAGCGGTCGATGGAAGAACTGCAGGATGATCAGGTCGGAGCGATCCATCATGACTCGAGAGGTGGTCGATGGCAGCAGACACAACTAAATAAGTGGAAGAGCTGCAATGTCGCTTGTGTCTGCTTCTCCACTCCTGGTGCTGCTGGACTTTTGTTTGTAGTTTTTTGTTGTTGGGGGGGGGCAGACAGGAGAACAGAGCCTGGCACAGATTGAACAGCACAAAGTAAAGTAATTAATTAAAAGCTGGACTCCTATGAAGAGACAGTTTTCTTTTATGCTCCGTACGACTTCTGTTTCCTTCTCCCCATCTATTACCTCCTTTCCCCCCCCCCCCCCCCATCCTTTCCCTCACCCCATTGCTCCCCCTCACGTCTCTTTTCAAAGCCCTCTGTGTTTAAACTGCCCCCCTCCTCTCCCGCTCCTCTTTCTGCTTGACTGACCACAGAGCTCCATCATCATCGCTGGGCCAGCCCAATTTTTGTTATAACAGCAATAAATCATTTCAGCTTTCGTCTATTGTTCTTGATGAATGACCAATTATTTGTCATCTAATGCGCTGAAAAACGATGACCCAGGGAGACAGATCAACTTCTTTTTCTCTCCTTCCTCCACTGGCTGATGTGACACAGGACATCAGTGATGGATTATTTCCTTAAACTGTTATTACATGTATAATGTGGCGCTCCACTCCGACATCTCACTCAGTCTGAGTCTCTCTGCCTTAAACAAACAGATACTGTATCAGTTACATTAGGGAATAATGAAGAGGGCGACAACGTCTGCAGCCTTGTGATGAAGACATTATTGTTAAGAGAAGATCAAGTCAGGTAGGGTGGACTCATCCTGTCGACGGATGTACTCCGTCCATATCACAGCTGTAATTTGAATAAGTCCCATTTTGAACCCACGAGATCTTTGATTCAAATTCTGTCTGAACAGATTTTATGAGTTCCAGGTCATTTAAAAGCAGGTGTGCTGAGCAAAGTTTACAGAAGCTGGTGAGTCATTCGGTCTGTATGTTTCCATCCAGCTGTTTCAATTGATGATAAAAAATAAAGTGTGTGTGTGATTTAAACGTCCAGTGAAGAGACTAAATCATTCGACAGTCGCATGACTCAAATGAATACACGAAACAAACACACAGTCCATATTTCATCATGTTTTCTTCATTGTTTTCAATCATTTGAGGTCTGACTGTTGTGACTAACGTCCACGAATCAACTCATGATGTTTGTATATTGAAAGCAAAAAGAACTGTGCAGCTGTTTTCTCAATTTTTGCTTAATATGGGCACAACATACATAGGAGTAGGACGCTTACTAAATCCAGAGAAGATGAACTGTGTAGTAGTGAAGAGTTTAGTGATATCAGTGGTGAATTTTGCTTAGTAAAGTAGAAGCCATGGAAATGACAGACTAGAAAATAAGATCTTATAAAAAGACTCATCCTTCAGTACAAATCAAAGTGTCAAAGTGTTGTAGAGGCCTTAAACTCAAGGAGACTGATTAACATCTTCACAGTCTACTCCTGTTTTACCTTTTCTGACTGAAACACTGTTTTTCTACCAGTTCTTCTGTGGAGGTAAAATGGTCTGGGCACAGGAGCAAGGCTGCAAAATACTGTATCAGGTCGCACGTTCACTCTGGTACAACTGCAAACAGAGAAAGAGACGAAGACGAGTGATTAGAGTCCACGTGAAAAGGTTTCCTCATCGTTTGTGATGTGATGTGTGTGTGATGTCTGTTTGTGCTTCAATAATGATCCATTTAATAGTTTTGATCAGAATTAGTAGATTAAGTTTCTGAACACCTACATTTACTTTATATAAACATGTGGTTTTTAATGGTTTGGGAAACTCGGACACCTTCATTCTATCCTCTGGGAAGTTTAGCTCTATAGTTTAAAAGGTTATAATAGCACATTGTCTCGCTTTGTTAATTGCCATTTTCTCACCATAATGACAGCAATACAGCACTTATTGTAATGCACTGCAATATTATCCACGTTAGGCTTCACGTGGTGTAGAAACGCAGTCTGCGACGCTGAAGAGCACCTCTGGGAGTTGTTTGCATCAGCTTTTAAGGTTTTATTTACCTCACTTACCACAGAAAGGTTGTAGGGTAGGTTGCTACCGCATTAGATGATGCATGAAAAGGTCCAAATTAAAGCTCTGAAATGTAAATTATTTTACTTTATTTAAGTTATTCTAAACTTAAACCTTCAGATGGGTATTTTAATAATTAACAAATATGCATTTTACTGCATAACAAGTACGTTTAGTTTTCATTATTTAAGTGATATACACTGTGGTGACAATAATTAGGTGACAATAATAATAAATGTCTGAAACGTCTTTAATGTGACAGTGTTCAGGTGATTTTTACTATAATACTAGAACGTGACCATCTGTGAAACAGAAAGCAACTATTTTACTGGTACATCGTGTTTGGTTTTAATTCTGTCAGTTTGTTTCTCTAACAACAAGAAAACGATTACATTTTTAAGATAAAAGCAAAGTGTGACCTATATATTTCACATTGTTTTAAAAGTATTTTTCTTTTTTAAACTATATTTGTTTTATTTTTGTCTTTATTTGTTTTTTCAGCTTTATTTAATTTTATTCTCATTAACATTCAGCTGCCACTAGATGTCAGTGTTTCACCAGTAGTTTATCACACACTCTTCCTCACTGTATTTATTCATGTACTTTATACTTTAACTTTATGTCAAAGGCTAATCTTGTACTTTCTACACCACTATATTTATCTGGTAACTAGTTACTTTTAAGAATCTAATTAGGAATAGAAAATACAGTATAACTACATTACTTTACTGACATTTGGAATTAATTCACTCACAGTGTAAAACATATGAGACGTTTGTGTAATGTCTCACAGTTCTACTCAAACATCAGCTGTGTCGTTCTTTAGTAGATGTTGTGGTGAACGTGTCTGAGCTCAGTATTTTTGGTGTAGTCGTAACATTCATCCACCAGAGATCAGTGTTTCACTAAATATTGCAGCTTAAATCCACTGATGTCTGTTAGATGGTTTTATTGAATTATATCATATTTAGGTAGGATGGAAGCTGAGAGCATTAAAAAGCCTATTTTATAACTTAGTCCACAACAAATCAATATCTCTCTTTATTATCAAAGTCACAAACCTCCCCACCAAATTAAACGTACCCGCCCTGTGTATTTATGTTTGACATGAGCATTTAAATCAAAGCTGAACACGACCTCACACATATAAATTCATCTATGTGATCATGTCCTGAGCACAACAGGTCCACGTCTTGTTCTTTGCTGCTTCGCTCTTTTTAGTCGCTGCTGCTCACAAATGAATTGTATAAAGATATTACAGCTTCTTCTTCTTCTTCTTCTTTTTTTTTTTGTCCTGCAGTTTCATTATATAAGATTCTCACTAAACACAGAGATGTAAATGCAGCCTAACAGAGCAGTGCTCTTATTCTCTCAAGTGTTATGAAAAAAAAGTGGCTCAGTCCCATTTCATTTGTCAAGGGGGTACTTAAGAATGAAAGATGCCCCCCGCCCTTTTTTTTTTTTTTTTTCCCAAGGACGTATGAGCTCATTCTGCCTGGCCAGCTGCCTGGATGAGGAGGAAGAGGAGGAGGAGGAGCCCGATGCATTCATCAGGTACATTACATCACCACAGGCCAATCCCCTGCGCTCCGACACGAGTTTTCAGAGGAGCGTCTGTTGTTGAGTTTAATGTGTGGGAATTGGCTCCGACAGACTCGGGCTGGATCACCTCGCTCAAGAGAACAAACAGGGGTCACAAGGTCAAATCATGTTCAGCTCGGTTTGGTTATTTGTAGATCATCAGGTGCGTTGTTGACTCCTGGTCCTTCTCGTACTGTTGCGTTTCTGCAAGCAAAGCCAAAGAAAGAAACACATAAAGAAGCTACTGTACCAACAAATTAAAAACCAACAAACAGCATGTGGTGGTATTTTATCTCTCCAAGGTCTTAATCAAGTTCTCCATCAGCTTGTAAAGGCTGCATTCATCAGCACATTTGGAAAAAAGGCATTTTAACACTGGTGCCACATGATGGCATCCTGTTCAGCCTGTTGCAGAGATCTTCACAGAGCATCAGAGCCCTGTTCCTCTGCATGTTTCTCAACACTGAAGTAAAGGCCGAAGCCAAAGAACAATATTTTGAAAGGTTCTTCTTAGACTCTAACCACGTCAGATACTGGGATTTAACACTGATCATCAGCTCAAGACACATTATTCTTCACTTAGTTAGTTGCTCATCAAATGTTTACTGAAAAGTTGCAAAAGCCAGTAAAGCAGTTGTGATGCTGAAACCTAATGCAGATGGTTGCCAGGTTGATTCTGACTGTGGGACACAAATTAAAATAATGTATGAACGTTTATTATACACACACGTCTACAAAGTCCACACAGAGGAAGTCTTCCCTCTCCATCACAGTATCATGAGCTGTGGTACTGATCTGCTCAGCAGTCGACATCGTTTAGACGGTGAGCTGAGGTGATGGAAATCTGGTTTAAAAAAATAAAAGTCTGCAGGGTCACAGTGAAAAGAATCAGTGGGGCTCTATTTGAAGACACTCGGGCAATGACGACAATATCTAAAAACGAAGCAGGACTCTTGAGGTCACTGGTGCTTCAAGGATGTCGTTTTATGCACAAGCGAGGCTGTAAAGCTGTCAGAGAGATTTTCACATCACATACAGTCTGTCTGTGTGTCGCCCTCAAACTGAACATGCAGCTCTAAATCAGTAGGACTCGTACTTGTTGACAGCAACTCAGGATTACAGCCAGATCGAGACAAAGAGAAAAACAGAACTATGAGAAACAAAAGGAAGCGGGACAGGTTTACAGTCAGTTGATGTGTGAAACACTGTCGATTGATGATTTTCAATTCAACCAGAGCTCAGTTTAAAGCTCACACCAGCTGTCAATCAACTGGTGTGGGTGGGACTGTGACATGTTTGGAGTTTCTTCGTTTCTTCACGTGTTTCCATGATAGTTATTAGTTCTTCAGTTTGTTTCCACGCGTCTCATTAATGTTCTCCGTGCAACAGGTGCAGCGTTTTAATAGGAGCTACTGAGCTCACTAGCACATCGAATCCAAAGCTATTACCACTATAAACTAAAAATTTATACGAATACATTTACTGTATATTAAAGTTAAAATGAAGTAATGTTTACTTCGTAGACGTCCTTCACAGTCGAAGCTATAAAAGTAACAATGTGCCCAAACAGAGCTTCTGAGGACACCAAGGTCGTGTTCTTGGTTTTATTTCTGGGGGTTTGATGCTTTTAAAAAGACTTTTCATTACACTCTAAATGGTGTTTGAAAGCTGTCTGAATCATCTTTACCTATACTGGGAAAAAAGAAATCATTCAAAATGTATTTTGATGAGAATTTTATATTTTTCCACCTGGCAGTCTGGTCACGCTCTGGTATAAAAGGCTTTAAAACAACCATGTAGATGATCAACTGAACAGCAATTAATCATTCAATTCATGAATTTGTTAAAAAAGATTAAACTTCAATGGGGGAAATTCAGATTTTTCTTTGATTTTGTGCTGTTTGAACACTAAACATGTTTGTTTTAACATTCAACATTTGCTCCCTTCATTATAAAAGTAGGTCGTCAGAGGTCAAGGTTACAGAAAACATTTAGGTCCGACTGTATGTTTCTCACAGTGTTTATTGAAGTTTTTCCAGTGCTGTGAAAAGAGGCGACACAGATGCTGCCCTGCATAAAAATGTCACAGATTATTAAGTGAAATCATAAAAAATCCACAGCTGAGCCTTCTGGAGGTGCTGCAGGCCTAAATCAATGAAGCATCTGTGGTGGGTGGAGCCTAATCAAATAACCCAATGACATACATGCCCTCCCTCACCTCCTCCCTAACAGCCGTGCCAGGTTTCTACATAAGATGATCACCGTGGTTTAATAGCATGAAGCAATAGTTAGAGCAGATACTGCGTTGGCAGCGGCTCTCTCCATCTCTCTTCGGCGTTATCAAGCAGCGTGTTTGGAGCAGCGATGACAGCGCTGGCACAAACAGGGAGTGCTGGAAGCTGGCCTCAGACCAGTGTGTATGTGTTGGTGTGTGGCGCCTGTGTAGATCTTGGCTGCAGCTCAAGGTTGAAGCCTGTTGGAATCAGGGAAATATATGTGCAGATGCCAAAAGTGGACATCTATATATCTCCTTTAGAAGGAACAAAACACTGTTGTATCTAAAATCTGCAACACGCATCTCTCATGCTGTATTAGTATGATGAATAATTCCACTGTAGTTTGTATTATCATTTTGTCTGCGAGCCAGAGTCCCCTGTTTTCTTGTGTTTAGTTTCTCAGTCATGTTCTGATGTTCTGGGGCATAAATCATCTCCTGTGGGTGTGTCAGGTGGGCTTGCCAACAACTAGCAGGAGGCAAAACAAGGACAAAGAACCCGAATGTTCTGAAACACAATGATTCATCTAATTAAATTTAGGGGCTTTAAGGACGCCAGTTATGTCAGACACATTACAGGTGACAGCTCATCACCATGACGAACAGCTGGGGGCGGGAACTTTGACCAACTGAGAAGGACAAAGGCGGAGCAAGTAGTACGTGTGTGATGTCAAAGATAAAATTCAATCAGTGCTTTTACACACACACACACACACACACACACACACACACACACACACACACACACATTCAAGGTTAATTACAGAAATCATGCAAAGTGTCTTATAGAGGCTACTCAGTGTCAGTGTCATGTGTCTGTGACTCAGGCTCTCGATGAAATTATTCTTAATATAGGGATTCATCATCTAACCTCTGTCACAGTGATCCCTCCTCTGTCCAACTGCTTTGTCATGCACATGTGCACATGTAAAAAGGAACTGTAGTAGAACCAGCAAACTAGGACAAAAAGCGCTGGACAAAGCAAAAACAACTACTCAGGATGGTGATAATGAGAAGAGTCAGTAGTATAAGTTATGTAAAAATTACTGTGAGTGAGAAAACTCATTTAATTTTTTAGGGTTTAATATTTCTGGTGCAGCTTTTTCCCACAGTGACATAATAAACAGAATCAGCTCCGGACAATTAGTGCGTTTTATTCTGTTTTTCTCTGAAATTTACAGCAGAAAACAAAGTTTAGAAAGTCACACGAGGCAGGTGTGTGTGTGTGTGTGTGTGTGTGTGTGTGTGTGTGTGTGTGTGTGTGTGTGTGTGTGTGTGTGTATGTGTGTGTTCCCACCATCAGGCCAAGCGTTTCATTACAGCTGTCAACATGCTGCTGTGATGAACTTTGACCTTTCTCCCTGACGCTGTTGTGTCAGCTCCAATTAAAACCTGAAATTTAAATAAATAATAAAACGAAGGAGTTCAGAAAAAGAGTGTTTATGAAATAACTTTCTGAACAGTGATCAGTGTGTGATACTGGCAGTCACACAGGAAGTGTGTGTTTGCAGCTGTGTGGTGCCGTGCACACATTATCTGCTGGTCTCGTTGTCTTGTGGTCTGCAGGGTGTAATCAGCCCGACCCACCGGCCCGCTGTGAATGCCCCGTGCTTATCGCCATATTTTGCAGTGTGTTAAGTCGACCACAGGCACACACAGTTTTCCCACTGTGGCTTTCCCACTTTCCCGTGTTCACATTCAGCACATTTACCTGCAGCCAGTGGCCGACTTCACATAAATCCACATCTCTGTGTCAGTTTGTACCTATAGTATGTGACCACATGTCACAGGTTCAAATCTACAAGTAACGAAGTACTGTTCCCTCAATGATGCATTCATGAACAGGGGCCAGAACTTCTGTCTGTTGTTCAAGGTATAGATCCTCAGCTAAAAGACGCATTAAGAAGGGGTTCAAAACAATTACAAAGAGAAGAAAAACCAACCACTGCAGAATGAGATGGAAAAAGTTCAGTCAAATAGAGAAATACAGAGACACAAAACTGTCAAGAAGAGACGCAAAACAACCATAAAGAAACTTAAAGGCAGTGAAAAGCAACACAGACGACTGCGATGTTACAAAAAGACTGCATGAAGGGAATAAAGATGACCATAAAGACAGAAGTTATATCAATACATATGAAATAAAACAGAAAATCAGAAAGTGACCACCAAAAATACAAAATATAAAAAAAGTAGTTCACAAAAACTAAAACCCCAAAAATTATCACAGAGAAAACGACCAAACGGAAACTGAATTACGCAGATGTAGAGAAAACAAAACAGAAAGTAAAGTTTGTGAGGTACAGAGAGGTCATTTTTAGTGGCGTCTGTCCTTAAATCAGTCAGACCTGTGTGAAAGAAGACGCCCTCCCCAAAGAGCAGAGTTCTTTAAAACAGTATTTAATATTCAAATCTATTTCTTCTTGGAGACAGATTGAGGCCAGCCCGGAGTCTCTGTCATCCTCCGCTCCAAACAAATCATCAGCGGGGGAATAACGCCGAGCCGTGTTTCATCTTTGTTATTCTGTTATTTCTTGCATAATTGACGGATATTAACTTCCCATCAAGCAAGTCTAATTACAATCAATCCCCCAATAAGGCTCGCAATTAAGAGAGCAACTTAATTGGTTTAAGGTTTAACCCCACAGCCTAATGAAGACGTGCACACAAACAAATCCATCAAGTTGATAGTGTGTCAGAAGAAACATCTGGAGCAGCATTTTGGATTCAGCCTCACTGACAGAGCCTTAATGGCCTTGAACGCACCGTTTATATTAATCAAGCTGACGCTCTGACTTATCAGTGAACAGCATCTTTCCCTGGTCTCTATTGTTTGATCTGATCAGTAAATTACTGCTTCGAAATAGATTTTTAATTGATTATGACCTGGGCCCCCCCACCCCTCTGTCAGTCCCACAGACTTTTCTATCTCTATTGGACTCTATCTAAATAGTAATTTATTCTGTATTTTGTGTAATTTCAGTGATTTTGTGCCTCATTGTCTTGGAAACCTTGTTGTTTTGAATCTTTCTTTAGTTGTTTTCCACCAGTTTGTGATTCTTTTGTGTTTTCTTTTAGTCACTCTGTCTTTCTAATAAAGTTTATTTTGATTCATTTTCAAGATTCAAGATTCAAAAAACTTTCAGAGTGAAAAATTGTTTTGCCTCGTTACAGTTGTTCTCAACACAGACAAAAAGAAAAAGCCAGCCCTCCTGATCAGTCTGTTCAGTCTGTTAGTGTCTGCCACCTTCATGTTGCTGCCCCAGCAGACCACAGCATAGAAGATGACACTGGAACCACAGACTCATAGAACATCATCATCGTCATGGTGCTGCAGACGTTGAAGGACCTGAGTCTCCTCAGAAAGTACAGCCGGCTCTGAGCCTTTTTGTACAGTGCTGATGAGTCCTTTGTTGTCCAATTACACTCCCTGATATTTATACTCAGGTACGACCTCCCCTCTATAAAGAGAGGGATGACAGGACTCCCAGATTTCCTGAAGTCCATCACCAGCTCCTTTGTTTTATTGATGTTGAGTTGCAGATGGTTGAGTCCACACCAGTCCACAAAACTGTCCACCACTCCACGGTACTCCGTGACATCTCTGAATACATCCTACAACTGCAGAGTCATCAGAGAACGTCTTAAGATGACAGGACTCTGAGTTGTACCTGAAGTCTGAGGTGTACAGGGTGAAGAGGAATGGAGACAGAACTGTCCCCTGTGGAGCAGCTGTGCTACAGACCACAGTGTCAGACACACAGTTCTGCAGGCGGACGTACTGTGGCCGGTCAGTGAGGTAGTCCATGATCCAGGAAATCAGGGGAGCGTTGACCTGCATGTTTTTAAATTTCTCTCCCAGCAGTGCAGGCCGGATGGTGTTGAATGCACTGGAGAAATCAAAAAACATGATCCTCACTAAGCCCCCAGGCTTGTCCAGGTGGGTGTAGATGTGATGGAGAAGATGTTAAGATTGTGTCATCCACTCCGACTTGGGATTGATAGGCAAACTGGAGGGGGTCAAGTGAGGGTTTAAGCAGAGGTCGGAGTGACTCCAGGATCATTTACTTTTGACTTTTGTCCTTGAGGTTGTTTTTAGTCTTTTTCCTGTGGTTCCACATCTCGTTTTAGTTCTATTACATCTAACTTAGTAGTTTGTGTCTCTTTCTGGACATTTCTCCATCTCTTCAATTTAACTTTCGTCTACTGCTGGTTTTGTCCATATAGTTGTTTTGCATGTCACTGTGTGTGTTTATATTAATAGCCGCTCTCTGGTCCTGGGGTCTTATGACCCCTTGCACCGACAGAGCCCAAAGTTTAGCTTCACTACAGTGATGTTCTTGATGTAAACTCTGTAGAAAGAGCGCAGGTTGGTGACTAACATGTAGGTTTAAGTTAAAAACTGTGGTGGATACAACAGAAAGTGGTGAAGTTATGATGCTAAAAACATTAAATCCACCCTGGACTGAGAAATCATGCAGAGAAATGAGAAATCTTTCTCTTTATTTCATTCTTCACACTTTTCCTTTGCAAAAACAAGTGCAGCGTGTTCCTTCCCAGAGAGTTTGTAAAGTGTTGATTTATCCCCACTTGATTGCTGCAACTTGTTCTTCTGTATGACAGAAACTCCTCATTCCACCTTCACGTGTGGCCATTAGAGCAGTTTGTTGGGCCTCACTTTGTCACCCTCACTGTCTTTGTATAGAACACATGATCAGTATACACAGAGGCACAGTAAAGGTGGCAACAGGCCAAAAAAACTCAGTTCAGCCTGAAATCCAACTAGAAGAGACTTTGCCACAAGATTATGAGATGAACATGATTTATTAATAAAGTTTTGGTGCAGACTCAGACTCCATTGACTACGTGACTGAGGCTGGAGCACATCCTGGCAGAGCGCTGTGCAGAAAGGTGTCTGAGCCTGCCCGTGCCAGGAGTCCTGAGTGGTAGGTGGGGCCGTGGTGGGTGTCTGCAAGAAAATGAGGAAACAGCACAGTTTCTGAATGAGAAGAGAGGCGAAGGAAGAGCTGAGCGTGTGCAGTAATGGGATGAAGTGGGTGGTCTTCATTGGTTGAGGAGTTGTGCACAGGAGGTGGCACAAAGCTGCATTAGAGGATGATAAGTGTGCAGCTGAGAACAGGTAGATAGTGAATCCAATAACATGTTTGGATGACGTTTGTTTTGTAGCTGTTGTGGAACAGGATGTAGAAATGTGCACATTTACCAGAGAGGAAGTTCATTTAAGTTCTGGGAGCTGCTCTGTGCTGCTACTTTCTCACCCTGAAGGATTAAGTGCCCGGCTCAAACACACTATGAAGAAGATTCATTGTGGGATATAGTCGAGGATTTGAACCAACAACTTTCAGAATTTTCATTCTTAAAAAACACCCATTGATGTCCGACTACAAATCCTCCTTCATATTTGGTGAAGGATATTTTCTCTCTGACATACACCGTATGATGGACAATCCTGCCTTTTGAAGTAAATCCTGCATTGTAGCTTGGTAACCTGATGACTGGAGCACCTATAAATCCTCGCTTCAATGAAACTGGAAGGAATAAAAGACAGTGGCCCGGTTTGATGTCAATGGCTCCCCGCTCACTCAATCAATGCCCCGAGCCCAAATGAAAGATGAAAGGCAGAGAAAGCGCCAGCAACTTTTTTAGCCAACAAAAGGATCACTGTGTTCTCAGACACTCCAGAAAACATCGATCAGTACCACTGAGCCACCCCTCCCCTCAAACCTCCACAAATGGATGTGATCGAACAGAAGCTCGGCTTCACGTCACATGTTTTATTCAGCATTTTGAGCTGCTATCTTTTGTTCTTCTGTAGCTACTTTTGTTAATGCGTGCATCGCTGATCATAAGTGGCATTTACATTGATCAGGAACGTAAAGAATGAAGTCCAGTTTGGTGATATGTACGTGCTCTTTTAGCTGCCACTCTGACAATCAGCCGTCCCTCAGGGAGACGTTAACTAGCTGGAAGCTGGTCCTGAATGCTTAGCTGTGCACTGCAGCCTGCAACCCTTCTTCTGACACTAGTGGTGCTGCAGAGTTGTTTTTGTTTTTCTGGCAATGCAAAAGGAAAAAGATTATCATGAAACTGATACACAGGAATAATAAGTTCTGAACTGAAACTGCAAATAACTGTAAGGAAGGTGACGCATTTCACAAGTTTGTTTGACACAAAACCTCTATTCCCAAACACCAACATTTAAAAAGTAGCATCTCTCCAAACTCACACCAACTCTCTGCACCTTCTGCAGATGTGAGAAATTGCTGCACGGTAAAATCAGCTCTCAACAAATTCACTATTTACAAGTTCAGGAGTTCAGTTATATTCTGAGAATCTAAATGCAAATGTGATGTGTGACCGGTCCTGAAAATTAAAGGTTGAAATCGAATCAGAATTGTAATAAACCTGGGGAAATACAGTATGAAGCAGCCTCCTGGCTCTCCTACGTGTTAAGTGCCCCGGTTTGCATGTTGTGCTCCACGCCGGCTCGTCTGATAACAAGGTCCTTCCCAGAGGGCAGTGGGATGCATGGAAATAAAAGTGAAAAGTCTGAGGCCGTGAGCTGCAAGGACACATGAGATATGTTTCTTAGCAATGGTGCATAACATTGAAAGCAGGGAGGGAGGAGGGGGATTAGACATTACTGAGGAGGAGGGAGATTTAATGCTGTGCCCAAATCAAACTATCCACTGTAATTACGCTGCCTTTTAAGGGACAGTGTGTAACGTGCGGAGATGTCATTTAGAGTTCCACCAGCGTATTTATTTTGGGTTTCTTCTTGTTTAGAGGAAAAACGTGTGACATTTCGACTTGCAGTGAAAGAACAGGCTGTTCAGCTGCAGAAAACAACTCATTTGTACGCTCCAGAGAGGAGAAGGTACTCTGCTTCCAAAAGTCTCTATTATCATGTCTGCACAGACACACGAGGAAAAGTCAGACCTCGGTGAATTTGAGCTGCAGTATCTGCATCTGTTGCCGCTCGTGAATCATCACTATGTAAAAACTAAGAGTAACTGCAGAAAGATGACAATAATGACATGGGCGATATAGATAGATCATGACCGTGTCTACACTGCACATACCCGAGGTGCAATCAGCGCTGGCTTGCTCCTCCAACATGTCCGACAGTCTTCACATGATATCACCGTCTCGCCTGCTTTTCACAGACATGCAGTGAGAACGTTCAGCCAGTTACCTCCTGTGCATCGGTTGTAAAATTAATTACACACGGCGTACGCACACTTTCACAGCATCTGGCATCCAATCCAGTCTGTGTTGAACTGTGTGTGTGTGTGTGTGTGTGTGTGTGTGTGTGTGTGTGTGTGTGTGTGTGTGTGTGTGTGTGTGTGTGTGTGTGTGTGTGTGTGTGTGTGTGTTGTTTTACAATAATTTAGTTTTTTCTTTTTCTAGATATATTTGTATCTGAGGTTGTTTCTTTTTTCTTTGCATCATCTTCCTGTGTTCATCATTTTGTCTCCTCACTGTCTGTCTTTGTTCATTCTGTCTCTTTGGTCACTTTTTAGGTATTTATTATTATTTAGTGTTTCTTTTTATCTTGTTCTGTTCCTGTTTTATTCATTTGACAAGTTTTTTATCTGTTGCTAGTCATTCGTTTTCTCATTTTATTTTATTTTTCTGCCTGTTTTGGATCGTGTGATGTTGTTTTGTTGTTGTTGTATGACTCCATTTGCTTCTTTTTGGGGATCATTTTGTGTCTTTTGACTATATTCTATCATTTAAAATAAAAAAAAGAAAAGTCGCTTCACGATCAGGCTCTGACCCAGTGGACGACTGACCCCGGGCCCCTCATTCTGTGCCTGTTAGGCTCATTTATTAATGTCTGAAATCGAGACATCACATCTCTCTCTTTTGGCTTGTGAATGAAAAAGCTTTTTTCTATTTTCCCACAAACTGCTGCACTAACCTGAAGGACAAGAATTTGTATAGCTCCTGCGACCATCATTATGAATACTGCAAATTATCAGTTTAGACCAGACTGCAGACGGTGAAACCTCGCTAATTTCACGACTGCTCCACTTCACTTCTTTTTGCCACAGAGTGGCTGATCTGAAAACTCAAAAGCTATGAACACCAGTCGGTTTTTAACCTCCCCCTCTGAACTTCCTATTAATGCATAAAATGAGACAGATGTAAATACGGCACATTATGTGTTTCCCAGTGAGAAAATAAATGACTGGAGGACACACAAGGATGTGGTTTCCCAACTCCTGACAACTAAATTGTCAACTTACTGCACCATAAGGAGAAAATGTTGCATTGTACTGTTGTCAGTCTTTGATGTTGAAAGAATGTCATCTTTCCATACTGTAATTTGTGTCCACATGCACGTGATTGTTTTGCTCCCTCTTACAAAGTGCCTTCAGGCAGAGCACATAAAGACCAGTTGCATTACAGCTCCAGGCCGTCGTGGATCTGAGCCCCTGTAACTGTCATGTGCGGTGGAGACACCGTCACTCTGCTCATGAAAGCTTCTCTACTTTTGTGAATGTGTTCACTGAGTGATGTCGAACGCATCAACAGTTCTTCATCCTGCAGATGAGGTGTTCTGACCTCGATGGTGCCGTTTTGATGTGTTAATCCTATTCTCAGCAGCACTTTCTCCACAGGCAGATTATGGATATTTCCTCGATTAACACCTCCTCTCTATTTTGGGAGCTCAGGGAGTCATTTCATGATAACCACATTTGCTTAATTACATAAGAGAGACAAAAAGAAACGGAGTGAAGGAGAAGTCTGGGTCCTGCGAGGCAGACTGCTGCGCTGCTCTTTAGCTCAGAGACGATGCCCTGACTCGACTCCAAACGCAATTAATGCTGGCCGAGCGCCGAGGGCACTCCAGGCAGATGAGGACTGCTGTGGAGGACAAAGCCAGCGTTCTGGCGCCTGACGGTTCAACGTGCAACTATCCAGTAACCAGATTTTAACATGAAAAACGCCGTCTGACAGTGTGAGATCTCATCTCATCGACACTTACTTTGTGAAGGCGTGCTGTAATTTACTGCACCTCTCAAGTCAACCAGCTTCCCCTCAACCTGCCTTCTGTTTCAGTTTGGGATTTCCTACATTTCCCAGAATGACTTGATCACAGTTCTCAGAATCTGTCTTGTTTGGCATCATTGCTCTTGTGCATAAAGAAATTGATCTCTACATCTCTTCCATATTTCCAACTACAACATTTTCTGATGGATGGACTCTTAACTCATTTTAAACATTACATTCAAAAAAGGGAACAATCAGAGATAGTTTAGACTTTTAAAAATACAAACATACACAAATTACAGCCGAGAGGAGTAAAAGTACTGAGTTACTGGTACTTCCTCCATCCAGTCGGCTCCATGCTGAGAACTGCAGCCAGTCAGAAAGACGACTGGACTTCTCAAATACATTATCTGTCTGCAGGAGCACACACACAAAGTACATACTGCACCACTCAGTCGGTCTTTCCTGGAAGGGTTTCCACACACACACACACACACAGACACACACACACACACACACACACATGCACACACACACACACACACACACATGCACACATGCAGACGTGCACACACATTACATTTAAGTATAATGCATCCACCCTCCTGTTTGACTGGTCTCTCTCTCATACACACAAACATACAACCACACTTTGATTTAAAGAAGATTCGCACACATTCACACATCCTTGTGTATTAAGTTCGATATTAAATCATATCACCCAGTTTTTTAAGAATGCACACTTTTCCCCTCTTTTTAAATTAAGTGGAGCTGCTCCATGAAACCTGCTCGTCAGCCAGCAGTCAGGAGAACAAATGAATGAATCATATGAACAAAACAAAAACTAAATGCATTTCCTTGAAAATGTAACGTGCTTCACTTGACAGTCACAACAAAAAGAAGCTACAGAATAATATAAGTGATGTTTCATCATAAATACCTGTGAAAAGAAAAAAACAGAGCGCTTTCACAACAACCTTGTTACTCAGACATAACAGTTACTTTATGTACAGGATGAAACCAGCGGCTGCTTCTCAGACTGGACGTGTGTTTTAAATCTGAACTTAATCATCTTTAATATTTGTGATAAATAATTTAATCTACTTACATACTTTATAAACTTCACACACACCGTCTATCTTCTGTAGACAAACCCACTCACACTTCCACCAGGTGCTTTCTTCTTGTCCCAGCAGCCGTGTGTGTGTGTGTGTGTGTGTGTGTGTGTGTGTGTGTGTGTGTGTGTGTGTGTGTGTGTGTGTGTGTGTGTGCGTGATCACAACTTTCTATGTTCTCCTCTGCATGTGACACACACCCTCACACACACCCCTGCTGGTCTGATGCAAACACTGACATTAATTTCAATTACTGCTGCTTTCTGTTTGAGGTGCCGGGTGAGAAATAAATGAAAACAACAGCAGCAACAAACATCAGAACACAGCCGGCGTCTCTCCTGCGAAGGCCGCTGAGGGAAGCAGATCTTTCAATACTCCTCCGACACCTGACTCGTTCTATTTTAGGTCGACTGTAAGTTTTTAATTTGGATTGATTACAGTGGCGTAGGTGTTGCAGCCGCCGCCATAATGAACGTTCAGGGAGAAAAAGAGCTGAAGCATTATTAATGAGATACTTAAAGGTGAAAGAACACGAGGAGGAGAGAGTTTGGAGCAGGGGCAGATAAATGAATAGTGAGGAGAACAGGGTGCAGAGATGGGAGGGAAAGGAGTGCACGGTATTTGGGGAAAGCACTTTGTCCAACTGTGTTGTTTTGAAAGTGCTTTATGAATAAAGGTGATTTGAAAAGAAAAGGGAAATGAACCAGGGAAGGTCAAGAAACAGATAGATCACTACTGATGGTTGATCTGCTGTGATGATGTTGGTCAGTTTGAAGGTCCAACTTGTTGATTTGACACTTTTGCATTTAGTGATAATTAGCAAATGTTATTTTGCTAAAAGACCAAATGAAGCACTCGTCACTGTGAACAACAACTGTGACGACATTCGTCCTTACCATCATTTAATACATGAGGTACTTATTCACATTAAATTATAATCATTATCATCTTTTCAACACATGTAACATATACAACCATGCCCATCACATGATTTTATAGGAGATACATAACACTGTATACAGAAGAAAGTAACTATAATAAACAGATTGTGCGACTCTCTTGTCCACAACAGCATTAAATCCGTCACTTTTCTGATATGAGACTCTAACAAACCAGCGTATTTACATATTACTATCTAGTGAACCATGATTAAAAGCACTTTGTGTTGAAATGATCTTTATCAGTTATGATTTATGATGATTATTTGCATTAATAAAGACATAAAACACATTCAAACCCTTCAGTCTCACACTCCAGTTTCTTGGCCACTAACTGCTGGCAGCAAGAGAGTTAAACTGACTTTTGCCACCTCTCTGGAGATATAACAATCTAAAAAGCCTGGTAGTGAAGCTTGTTTGCTTGATTGACAGAAGCCTGTTATTCTCTGCCTGCCCATCTCTAAGCTCCACTGAGAGTTTTTTTTTCCTTTTGGCTGCAAAAACTGACAAAGATGTTGGCAAGATGGCGAGAAATGAGCACAACTTCAAAACATCATCCCTCCACAAATCCATGAATAACGTCACAGACACTAAAACCACATTTGCAACATCTGTGTGATCACAGGTTTGAATGTTGCATCTGCTGAATTCTTCATTTTTTTTACAAACTGCTGCTATAATCAGCACAGTATCCTCTACTGAGCTCTTCAGACACAGACACAGGACTTAAAATGTTTATAGTGGCCTAACCAACCATTTCAACAGTTATCACTACTATTATGAAATTATGCTTCAGAAGAAACTAACTGCAGCTACCAGCTAACCAGAAGGTGCACATCAGCAATATGTGTTATAATTAAGTGACTTCTTGCAGCCATAGTAATTACAACAGGAGCATAGGTCATATTAGAAATATCATATAAACAGCAACAAAGTCCATGTAAGGTCAGGGTGGAGCACAAAACACAGGAGTCAAACCCATAGTCAAGTCATTTTAACCCAAACCATGATTTGTTCCTGAACCAAACCGAGACCTTTTGCCCAAACAAGTTGTTTTTGTGCTTTTATCATGGTGACCATGATAATGATCATGATGATAGCACCCTAATGACCATGGCACCAAAAGCCTGATTCTGTGGTCCTGATGACTAATGACTGATTGATAACAGCCATGTAATGACGTGATAACATTCAGAGCGAACAAAAAAAGGGAGACAAGACAGAAAAACAGAGTACAGGTGAATAAAGAGGGAAGAATGAGACATAATGTGGTAAAAATCAGCAGTGGAGTGAAGTAAAAGTTAAGAGAGACACAAGACAACAGTCACAAACATGGACACGAGGCAAAAACCAGAGGAACATTCATAGTAGACGAGCAGTTTTGCAAGCGTCACTTCCTGTATCTTATTTATATTCAAGGCCGTGTTCTTTGCATTGATCTTAAGCTAAAAGCAAAGCTTACCTCCTTAAAAGGTAAAGACTCTCACTGAAAAGCGGCGAAGCAAATGACACTGAAGTAGAGAGCTGGAAAGCACAGGAAGAGAGGAGACGTCAGATGTTGACTTTCTGTTGCTGCTTCTAACAACTTTACCTGAGTAAGCATAGATGCTCAGCCAAGCTGTGTGTTCTGGAGAGGCTGAAAACAATATTAATAAAAGTGATCCCTGTGGTGCTGCAGACGTGGTTCTCATTAGTCTCTGCTCTGCTATTGAAAGCTTAAATTGATTATCACTGCAGCACCTTCCAAATTCTGAGGTTGGTGTTGTTGCTGCTGAACAAAAACAGTCTCCAGACCAGATGAAGCACAAGGCTGAGAATCAATTTCCACTTTGAGGAGCATGAATTGGTGGGGATGCACCCCTCCTCCAGCCAAATGTTTATCTTCAGGGATTGATTTTAAAGACTTCAGGATTTGTTCAAAGGTTCTTTGCAGAGCCTAGACAGTCCTGGAAAAGCATGAAGGAGTTCCCCAAGGAACTCTCTCGAGATTCCTAACAACATCTGAAGGTTCTTTGTAAAAACAGTTTTTACTTTGTAGATCTGGTAGGGAAATGTCTGGTTTTCACCTGTTCTTTCCGGGGCAGGGAAAATGCGTTCAGTAGTTTGATATTCTGCAGTTATTGGATAACTAAAGTTTTTATGAGTCATTAATAATCAAAATACAAATCATGCAAATGATGCCAGAAAAAACTCAATTTAATTTTTGGTCATTAGGGTTAAGTGTTCTTTCTCAATAAAACATCACAAAATAAAGAACTACACACATATTTCAAAAAGTAATTCCTGTTCTGTAACACTACTGTATTTAAAGGCTAGGTTTTTGCAGCATAAGGGCTCGGATTACTAGAGAAGCAACACCAACACTTTTGACACAAGCTTTTTGCCTCAAAAGTGGCTGTTTCAGGATGTGTATGTGTGTCTGTGCCCATCAGTGCCTCATCTGATCCTGCAAAGCAGCAGTCATATCCTGAACACCATCAGTTCTGTGTCATATCCGTCAACAAGAAATTACTGTACTCTCAAATTGTTTTCACATCATTGTCCTCTGTTTCATCATGCTGCTCTTCTTAAAACCTTTTACTTTCCTTTTCAACATGATTCATCGAGCAGGCATGCTGCACTGCCACATGCACCTACATATATACCCCGCTTCATTATGCCAGAACCATCCATGACAAGCATTTTATTCAAACTCCACATATTCAAGGTTTTTGCCCCTTCGGTTGGCTCGGCAGGGGTCCCCGACACCTCAGAAAGTGATTGCTGGTGGTCTGTAGTAAGCCCAGGGAGGGTGTCTTATTTCAAAGGCATGGAGGGGAGAGATTTGTGGAAACCCTAAAGCCCTAAAGGCAGGCTGGCGCCTCTTATCCTCGATCCCAGTCAGAGGAAGCAAAAGCCTCCTGCTGAACCACCCTGGGTAGCAATTACTGCAGAGAAGCCGAGGATGGATGGATGGATGAGAGTATGTCTGCAGCTTCTGTGTGCACATCACCTGTGCTAGTGACGGTGGAGGAGATTTTGTTTCTGCCAGTGTTTGTTCTCTGAAAGTTGCTTACTGAGCTAAAATTTGGTGAAGTGAATGGGAAACAGCTGATCATGCCTAGTCTGTAATTCCAATGTTTCACCCGTAATTATTATGTGTGTGTCACAGTTGAGCAAAAGGTAACATCCAAGTGCAACTGAAGCAGGTGGAATTAAAATCAAGCTCAAAAACAGGATTAGTTGAGGAATTTGAAGTCAGTTCAAAATCCACTTTTTTACAAACCAGAACATTTTGAACATGTGTGATTGAAAAGGTTTCCCCAGGACAAGCGTTATCATTTTCACTCACAGTTTGAAACAACATGGTGCTAATATACTCTTATTTACATATAATGGCTTTTACATTGAAGGAATCAAAATGTTGATGATGTTATTTCAAACATAACAAGCATATGAAATTAAACTAGCAACAAGTTTCCCATCACTGTGCAAACAATCTAGAGCTGCTAATGGCAAATAAACAAGCAAAACACACATCAGATATTCTGATATCCCAACATGTTGTTCCTTATGTGCTGAACACATCCTGTTCATTACTTGCAGCCTCAGCTCATGCAATTCCAACAGTGAGCTCAAGTGCATGAGGACGTGTTGATAGTGTTGTGTTGTCACATTTCAAGTCTTTGTGGTAACAACTTCCTGCCTCTTCACATCACAGACAGATGTGGACGAATTACTTTAAAGAAAGAAAAACCCACAAAGGTCAGTGAAACAACTTGAAACTGACAAAAGTATTAATAAATAGAAATTTACTAAAAATGAACTCCTCAAAATCAGACATTGCTTTGCAGCAGATCCTACAGCACGACTCATTGACCTCAGTTGGCTTCATCTGTCCCACTACAACATGCTGGATGTGCTGCAGTGATGTTGTTTGCCTGTAGACAATTGGAGGAAGTTATATCGCTGTTTATATGGTTGAGGTGTTTCACTGTGAGCAAAGTTCTCCACAGGAACATCCTGAAAATGCAAATACAGATGCAAAACATTCTCAGAAAAAAACTGCTTTTTAAAAATTTAACAGCAAGAAGCAGCTTGCTGAGAAATAAACACAGCAGTGAAGGGCTGCTGTACGAAGGCACGGCATCATGTGATGGGCCAAACCAAATAGTTGCAGGAGCTGCAGTTTTGAGAGTTCATATATTTTAATTGCTGTTGGTTTCGGTCTAATTAGTGACTTTAATTAATTAATGCTGGTGAAGCCTTTTAGCTCCAGACTTGACTGACTAAATTCAGGAATTCAGTCGTCTGTGATGGACGATTCTCTTGTTTACTGTCTGTCCTTGTATCTTATTTCAGCCTTGTGACTATCATTATCTGTTTGTACTGTTGTGTACTATTTGGTTTCATATCTTTCATTGATTCCATGTTGCTCATCTTGATCATATCTCTTCTACAAAATAGGTTGGACTTTTTAAAAAGATTCAATGAAATACATTTAGTGAATAATTAACCTTCCACATTGTGATTTCAATTCATTTCACGGCTCTTCATCATGTAGACTATTGTAATTTAATTTCTATTTCCCACAAATCACTTTCTCTTTCTTCCCTCTTCATCACTTTAAAGCTAGTAGCCACAATGTTTTTTAATTAATACATCATCTGTTGGTTGGAGAATTATAAAACACAGAAACTGTCACATTAACTGTGGTTGGAAGCGATATTGAGAAATGTTGATCAGCATGTGTGCTGGCACCTGTCCTGGTCAAATCTGCTCAGAACAAAGCCAGCACACAGAATTTTTTACACAGTCTTTACTTTCATGCACTAAAATCAGCAGCAACAGCCCTGTCGCATCGCAGCCTTCGCTCTATTGTACAGGTTTTATTGGTTCAAACTAACTGCAAGCTTCCATTCTCATTTCCACCACAGTTTGGTGCTGGAAAAGGTGGCAACGTACAGAAAGTTACAGCTTTCAGCTTGAACTGTGGGCTGAGGAAAGGATTCTAATTAGCAAATATGTATTCGTAGCACCAAGAAAGTTTTGATTTACACAAGCTGAAATTTTGGCAGTCTCTGCTTCACCAGAGAGTCACACATTCTGGGCTCACTGTGAGCTAAAAGACATGCTCGAAAGTGAATTGTTTGGTAATAATTTCTCTGATTATATAATTTGTTTCATAAGTTTGTGGCTCTGCTTTGTGCACACAGTTCTTCAATCATGTTTTACCCCCAGAAAGCAACGATGCAGCAGCCTCCAGAGTCTATAGAGCAAGTGTGGTTGGAAAAAATGATGCAAACACACACTTACACAAGCTGTCACCCTAACACACACACACACACACACACAGAAGCTTTTAATGCTAACAGGGTGCTGCTGTATTGTGGTGGGTCAGGCCAGGACAGACTGTTCCATTGGAGGTGATATTATATAATTCAGATTCATACAGAGTGACCAGCTCTGAAAAGGTCGTCTGCGAACCTACGAATGACGACCTGAGTTTTATTGTTGAGGTGATTTCTAAGTGGCTGTAGTTACAGTGATGGGCTCAAAGAAGGAAGTGAGGTGATGCAGTACAAAGAGCAAGTTCACAAAAAAGTAGTAACCTACAATATATATTTACTACATTATTTACTTTGTGTCACTCTTGCAAAAGGTCCCCATAAACTAAAATCTGCCTCAGATTCCAGATTCCAATTTATAATCAGTGTTGTTTCTTTTGTCCATTACTGCTCCATAACCTCAACTACATGTTCATTACTGCAGCTATCTGACAAATGTCCTCTAACCTTAAAGAACAGTATTTTAATTCAAATCTTTGACAATTCCACATTATATAACATGTTCACAAAGGTCCAGTGCACCTATTGTATATAGATTGTATCCACAGACAGTATGTGGTCCGTTAGGTAGGAGGATTTGTTGGATATATAACACAAGGCTGAGCAATCCTGGAAGAAAGAGAAGAAGGATCTGACTGACTATACTCTACATTTTTCTTGTTGTCAGTAATTCCCAGGTACTAACAAGTATTGTGCATCTGTATCCAAAGCCGGATACTATAACCTCTGTTCCACAGAGCTCCATTGTTGTTGAAAACCCATTAAAAATGCATTAGGAAGACACAGTGCTGCAGTGAGTGACCTGCTCCTTCGTTAAGTTGAACGTATACCGTCGTTCATTTTGACTCAATATCACGTTCACTGTCCTTCTGTTTCAAATACTCACTAGAGTACCCACTGTGTAGTAATCTTCCACAGAAAATAGTCCCCCAGACATGTACTATTACCACTTGTTTGTTTGTTAACTTACAAACTTTTTACAGACCGAGGAAGCCTGAAAGTACAGAGACAAACACATTATTGGTCTTTTTATAGTATTGGATGAGAACAAAGGAAGTCCAGTGCATGTCACCAGATTTATTCTTTAAAGAAATCAAGTTTTAGAAGTTAAAGAAGTATTTGAAAGTACATGTAGCATTTAATGCCACATACACATGCAACACACTGCACAATCTTTACAGGAAGTGCTAAATACAATTCTTTATTAGTGTGTTGCACTGGATTGAAAAGGAAAAGAGTGATGATATAAGAAGTGCACATCCATGAAGACAAAGAGAAAATCAGCCTCAAAGAGAGTGGAAGAAAACAGGGCTGCACAGAAGGAGAAATGAGATGGAAGCCTGCATCCATCAACAAAAGAGAGAAATGAGCTGGACAAAAGCAGGAGAAACGTGCGAGAGATCCATGAAGAAAGAGCAATAATTAACTCGCAAGAAGAAGAGAGCCAGAGAAGGTCAGAGGGTTCGGGATCTATTAAAAAAAAAAGAAATGACGGAAAGAGCAACAAGAAAGAAAGAAAGACAGAAAGAAAGCGAGGTCGACATTCATAAATTATTCACAGAGATGTGTGGCTGATATATGGCTTTAAGACTCAGGTAAATACTTAAAGAAGGGAAGAGGGAGACATTTCATCTAAAGAAAATGAAAATGGAAGAACGTAAATTGAATTGAAAAGAAGGCTGATGGGGAAACAAACCATGTAGTGTGGAGGAAAAAGAGAGAAGAATAAGGTTGGAGGAAAGAAAAGCGACGTCTGCATACAGATTCTAATAGACTGGAAAAAACCAGACGCCAACATGGACAAACTGAAGTTTCTGCTCATCCAAAGCCTTGTTCAGTGTAAAACCCTGCCTGCATGGGGCCAGTGTTATGCTGGGATTTCACATAATTCATCCCCTAATCTCACGGGAAGGTCAGGATTTTATGAATCATCACACTGAACAGGCTTTCAGTCCTTTGGACCTCAGAACCAAAGAGTGAGGCTGCTTTTTTATTTCCATATTAAACTGTGTACAGTAAATAAAAAGGGTGTGAAATGAAAGAGTTGATGTGTCTGGCTTTTCCTTTCTTTTCAGTGACTGCTGTTTTGTTTGCAGCCTGAATATGCACAACCTAGTCTCGAGTTCCTTTTTTGGGGGGGTCGGTAACTTGGTTTGTCCGAGTCCATGCATTGTGTACAGGTGTTCATGAGCCAATAGCAGCAGCAAATAAAGAAAGAAGAAGCAGCAAAGAAGAGAAGAAAGAGAAGATGTTCCGAGATGACTGAGTTCATCAGTTGTACAAAGATCTCACCTTGACTGTCTTGACTAATAATGAGTGTTTAGACTCCTTTCAGACTAAAAACCTGACTGAGCTGCAGCTTTCTGCCGACTGAAAGAATCCTAAGTGGCAGAGATATTTTATTTTCTTGTTTTATAACATGAACTAATGTAAATCTTGAATGAGATCTCTTTTGAATTCAGGGTCGATTTTTGATAAATTGCAATGGAGGCCACCTTTTCATCTGTTTTTAAAAGTCTCCTGTCAGTATGGCTGCTGTACTAAATCTCCAGAACACCGCTTTAATTTTATTATAATTTGTTCCTGCAAGTCCTCAGGTGCAATTTTCTACTTTATTTTCAAGTCATTAAGTTTTAGACATCAACTTTTGATTAACCCTACAGACCAACCACACAGTGTAATGTGGTGCATGCGAGTGTAACTGGTTCCTGAATGCAGCACACTGTAGCTTCAAGCCAAGTGATGCCGCTGGTCTCTTTTTCTCCATTAGCTCTGACAGCTACATAAAGTTCTGTATCCCACACAACTGCAGTGGAGTTTACTCCGTGGTGAATGTTTCATGGCTTTTCAGTTTTCATTTGTACCTTTGACAGCTTGTAAACAAGTGAAAGAACAGCAGGATTTAAAGCAAGACGAAAGATTTACGAACGACTGACTGGTTTCTGTGCCTTCTGGCTGCTTGTTGTGGTCCTGACCGGTTGGGAGGATCAGGAGTCCAGGGCAGAGCCAAGACCTGCTGGAGGGATTACAACTCCCAGCTGGCCTGGGAGCAACCGGCTATCCCTGCACAGGAGGTAGAGGAAGTTGCTCTGGGGAATGGACATTTGGCCGGCAAAACAGCCTGATGCAAAGACAGATGACTACATTGATAGTTTTAAATGTTTAAACAGGTTCAAGCCCTGCAAAAATTTGCCAGGAGGCATTCTGCAAAATATAGGGAATCTCTAACTGCATTAAAAGTTTAAGGTGAACAAAATAAATTATACTTCTCTGCAAGAAAAGTGTTTCTTTTAAACATGACACACAGATGATATAGTATCAAGGAGATTGTCCCTGAAGTTGTGCAAAATGTCATTTAAACTATCTTCTATAGATCTTAGTCATATTTCACCACAAGGAGAAGAACAAGAATGAAAACAAATGACTTCTCAAGTTGTTGACGGGTGGAGTTTTTGTGCTGTATATGATGCATGCAGCACATAAGCAGCCACCTTTCTTCAAGAAAACATAATGATTCTGTGCAATAAAGTCAAGGAAACGCAATTATTAGGGATTATAAGAAAACAATTCTCTTTACAGAGGGCTGAGGGAGAAATTGATAAAGCAACATGAAAGCAATCTTACATCAGCGAAGCCGCGTGAAAATGAGCTGCACCAAGAGGAGAAAGAAAAGGAACTGAAGTACATTGTGCAATATCACCACATATGATTCATGTAGTATTTCTGTCAGCCCTTGGTGTGATGCATCACATCTTCTGCTTTATATTCTGCACAAGGAATCCATCTCATTTTTCAATCCTCAACCTTGACAGAGGGAAGGATGGATGCCAAGGCCCTCCACTGATGTAGCTGCATGGGAACTAAACAGCAAATACACATAAATCTATTTATTTAGACTAAAAGAAAAGCATTTGTTGTCTGTGTCGGCTCTGCAGCAAAACCACTTTATGTGTGCACCATAGTAGCATTGTTAAAACCTACATTTTGACTGTTGACAGTTAAAAGCTATTCTTAACATTCCTGCAAGAGGAATAAAAGCCATCAGTCATCATTTCCAGGAAATTAATGGGAATTGTTATTGATGTTATTGTGCTACTACCTGCAAAAGCAGTATCTATTATGTTAATGGGACTGTGTTTTTAGTGCCCCATCTTTAGTTGTATTGATTGTGTGCGTCGCCTGCTTTTGGTTCAGGTTGTCGTACCAGAGAAAGGCGACTACTACTTAACAGTGTGCAGAAGAACATATTACAAAAATACAAGCTATGGTTAGACATAGATCTCAGAGGATGACAACTCTCCGCAGAATAAAAGCACACATGGTATAGAAGTGTACACATGCAAATGCAAAACCATCACTAATATTTTCAGGGGGGTTTCAATCCCAGAGCTTTAACACCTCCACACAAGATGGCCAGGCTCGTAGGGAGGACGTGGAGGAAGAGGAAGCTGCACTCTTCCTCCTTTCGATAGTGCCGAGGCGAGGAGCAGATGGTGCGAGAGATTGGAAACATCGTCTGGAGTTGGCCAACCCTGGGCTAATGGCAAGCTGTGCTGGCAGTGCTGTGTGAGTGTGTGAGGGGTTGGTATTTTCTTACTATGCATAGCTGGCTTGCTAAAGTTCAATACTGTATGTGTGTGTGCATGTGTGTGAAGTTTAGAGTCATTTGTGTGGCTGGCTTTTTCAATTTCACTTCACGTTTACGAAGAGTGTGAAGCTTTTAGGGCTGCGTTTGGGTTTGTGTGAGTGACACTAATGAAGAGTTGAGCGGGGATGTGAGGCAGAGCTGAAGTGTCATTATTTGTATTCAGAAATCCTCCTTAAACTGTGTTAAACCTCCAAAAGCTTCAACGCTGCATTAACCATAATTTGGGAGCTTCAAAATAAGCATTTATAGTGCCAACATATGAGACGGTAAACAAGTTGAGGGAAGTAAACAAGAGTAAACGGGAAACAAACAGGGGTAGTTTATGTGTCACTGTTAAATTCTCCTCCTGTGATGTATCCTCACAGATGCTCTAAATGAGGCAAATAACTTCAATAGAACCAATTTGTTGCACACATTCATCCCTGTGTTGCTGCTCCGCCTCACTTGATTTCTGAGGGAATGAATCCCGCTGCTGCACTCGAAAACAGCTAATGAACACCTTAAGGTTCCCGTCTGAGAACCAGTGAGCAGCTGGTGCAAGAGCCGTAGCGTACCGAAGCTGCACCTTCCTGTCCCAGACTTCGAATGCTTTGATGCAAACAATCTAAGGATTTCCAAAACTCCTGTCAGCAGCTCTTACATCACCGGGATCAGACCACATGGTATTAACCTGAAAATGCCCCAGTGTCACAACTGATTCCCCACAAGACATCTTAGGTTGAGATTGATCGAAGTCAGACACACATGGTTGTAGTAGAAGGTAGAAGTAGAAACACAAAGCTTAAGACAGCATAGATTGGTGAAACTGAATATTTTTGTGGAAAAGAAAAACAACAATGGCTCTGACCACCTAAAAAGAGTCTATGAGGATTCAGGAAATGCCTTTAGTGTTGTGAAAATGAGAGTTAGAAAGGTTTACCACGTACTACTTCCTGGAGAATCTGGAGAGTTAGCCTGTCTGGATACAGACAAGCCCAAAAAGCCCAATAGATGGAACAACGTGTACGGTTCCTGTCTGTAAACAAGTTCATCGTAACAGCTGTGATATGGGTGACACAAAATGATAGTAAGTGGACTTTGAGATGGGACTGTTTCATCAAACAAGTTTGACAACGTCTGGAAAGTGGCCCTTAAAGTTAGGACTGTTGCTGATAGTGGAGGTTTATCTCCAACCTTTCTGTCTGATCATAGACCTTCATAAGCAAGTTTAACCGGGTTTAACTTATCTGACATCTCGGTTACCAAGTCACTGCAGGAGCTAAAGTCCCTGTGATCACCTAATCTTGCAGCCACTATCTTTAAAAAATACCATCATCATACAGTCTGAAGCCAGCATCAAGGAAATCGTTACGGTTTGTGACTAAAACAAAACAACACAGAGAAGAAGAGAATACATAGAGAAGAAGGAATGTCCTCTCTGAGAGTACACTTATATCGTGGACATGAAAAGGAAAGAAATCCCATCACAAGATGAGCATGTAACAAGCATGTGAAAAGCAAGTTGCCCGAACGTGGCTGGAGCGGGTGGAGGTGATATAATGGACAGGATTGATGTACCTGAGACTCGAGTTTGACTCCAGAATCTCATGTGAGGTGAGACAAGAAAAGCACTTTGGTTAAGGTTAGAGAAGACTGTGGTTTGTTGAAGGGTTCAGTAACACGCTGTGTGGGTTAGGGTTAGGGTTAGAAGTGAAGTACCCCAGCCCACAATCAGACCTGAACCCAGAGCTGTGAGTGTCTGAATCCAACAACAAGCAACTTTAATAACAGTGGAGTCGATCAAACAGGATCTTTTAAGGCAACACTGACTTAGTAGTTGTAATATCATTTGTCTGGGTACGTTTTATTCATGTGTTCAGTATCAGTGCATTTGCCACTTTCTCTCGTCCTCATCATGTTACCATAAGATGTCATCTGTTTTCCATTCACAGTTCAGTTGTATAGAGAATAAGGTTTAAGAGACAGACGTGAGCTGTCAGATGTGCCAGTATAGTTTTTACCTATTAATTCAAACTAAACTCTTCACTTTCCATGTAACCTTTCAAAACCCCTAAACTTGGACTTAAACACATGAAAATACAGCAGTTAAGATAAAGAAAGGACTGTAACTGTTTCTAATTTAAGGTGACAAGTGAGATAACAATTTTTCACCCAACCACAACAACATGTACGCCAGTGGGAATGTGGAATTAAAAAAACTCAGTGCTGGAAACCACACTCTGAAAACTGTGGATCTATCTGGATACCAACGTGCAAACACACACACTTCAGGGTTCTTAGTTAATGACAGAAACCTGGAAATGTGGCTGCATGAATCACTTATGATCATCATAGTGTGTCTGTGGTTTTTTTTCTTGTGACTCTGAATCATGTTGTGTAAGAAAAGACCAAATGTTTCAGGGATTTTCAGAAAAATCTCCTCAAAGGTTCCTTGAATCACTTTAGTCGGATGGTGTGTGGCCTGTTTCAGGAAATGCCAGGGCAGCTGGGGAGATCCTGCAGAGATAAGTGGCGCCAAAGGCACGGCTGATGTCACTGTCTCTGGACTTAAACCTCTCCTCCCTCCCTTCCTTTACCTCCTTCACTCTGACAGAAAAATGTCAAGTGAGGAGTTTGGTTCCAAAACAAGGTAAAGCTACTCCTCCTGACACAACGAAATCCTTATGGAAGTTCAGTCAAGTGAGAAACTGCAGACACTCACTCACAAAATACAGTAGCAGTTTACTTTTTTTACTTGAAATGTTGCTTGTATTGAATTTCAGCACCACATGAAGCGCAGTAAAGTGACTCCACCAGATTCTCGGGAAACTTGAGCTGCACCTAATGATTAATCTTCAAGTGAGTCAATTAATCCTTAAGTCTTTAAAGCAAAAACACAAGCCTTGAAATTCTCCTAACGGAACCCACAGATATTTTATATGTTATATAGGAAGCTGAAAACATTAAATGATGCTTTGTCGTCTTTTCAAACACATAATGCATCAGTTTACTTTGTAATATAATATTATAGTATATATAATAAAACAGCTCAAATCAATTAATAGTGTTGCTTCTTTTGACGTCAGAGATTGTGACTGGGTCGTTTTCATTATTGCAGTTTTGTTTTTTATTCTTCTGCCTTTTTCTCCTCTTCTCCTACAACATGATGTAAAGCTGATTTGACTAAGACTTTGTCTGTGTTTGTATTCACAACAGAGTTCCAGCAAGTTGTTACTAACAATCGTAACAAGGTGTTCAGTTCAGCACAGAGTCGGTGTGTTCCTTATGATACAAGCAAGAATATGTAAATGTACTGTACCAATATATAACAGTACAGGTGAGATGTGTGTGTATCTGTATATAGAGGCCATGTTATTGCCTGTGCTTACTTCCCACATGGGGGCCCTGTGCATTGTGGGAGTGGGGGTGGCAAAGCACAGCCATCTGCTGCAGGATACTGTAGCTGCAATGTTTGATCTACAGTAGGGAGAGAAAGAGTGAGGGAGAGAAAGAACGAGGTCGACAATAGAGAAAGCGAGAGACAAAGATAGCTGACTTCTCATCAACGTCGGGAAGAGTTTTACTGAAAGTGCAGCTTACAAATACAGAAATATCACACGTTAGGATGAAGCAGAACAGTAAAACTGATCACTATCAGGCTGACTTGAACTTCTGCCTGCAAGGTCATGTTCAGGGTGACGAAAAGGAGCATTGCATTTGTGTCTCTATTCTTTGTGAATGCTTGGATCAGTGTGTTGCTGTGCGTATGGGTTGTCTACAGTGGAGATCCTGATGCACAGAGCTCCAGTATAAAAACTCAGGATTGTACTGACTTGACTGTTGCTGCAATGTACACTAATGTAATCCAGCAACTTACTGTATGTTCTAACAGCACAGTCATTTGTGGTTATTAACAAAGTGCCATTTTCAGTCTGAACATAACACATGGGTCCACTTTACTTCCCCAAGCGATGGTAAAAGTTGTTGATTCTGTATGTACATAACTCTCTGAGATGATTGTGTGATGATCAGTTTCCACTGCATGTTCAGAGTAACACTTTTCATTTCACTTGTGTGAAATGTCCAAACTTTGACTGGCGCAGTGTTTAAGTGTTATTGGTGGTTAGCATGTTCGATAAAGTGGACAAAACACACGCTTATTTGAACTGAATGTACCATCAAACGGATCGTGAATCTTTGGAGTTTATTTTAATGTAAAAATGTTTCATATTTGGGCTTATTATTATTTCACTTATGAAGACATTTCTGTTTTTCTCACTCTGACTGTGCCAGTTCTGCTTGTCCATGTGTGTTATTTGCTTCATCTGGATACACGCTGCTCAGTGGTAAAAGCAGAAGCGACAGAGTGAAGCCAATGCCTTAAATTCACCTTTAAATGAATTAAGTTTTGAATGAAATAAAACAATGAAACATCCAGGAGAGAGAGAGCGAAGCAGGAGGTACTTAGCAGAGCTTTGCACAGCTGTTGAGTGCCGTCACACTGATCAGGAAGACCAGAACTATTATCTATGACCACACACACACCCACAGAACAGGGATTAAGCCAGCGATGACACTTTGAATAGGTCTCCACACTGTCTGACTGGACACAAAACAGAAGGCGGCAATCCATCCCCTTTTAGTTGTGTAAACATGTTCTCTGAGTTTCTCATGACAAGTGGCTGTGAAGCCCCGGCTGACAACCAACTTTGTGCAGCAGAACAACTGCACAAACTGTGCTGGTTGAGAGACCACTTGTCCACCGGTACAGCCGTGCATTATAATGAAGTGCGGTGGTAAATAACAGAATTATCTCTCATGATAGTTTAGATCGTTAGAACATTTTATGGATAATTTTACACATTTTATGTGATTCTTAAAGCTGTCGCACAAGAATATAGTTCGATTTGATTACTGGGAGAAGTTCTCTTTCACACCTACTGCGCAATATTTAAAAAATGCAGTGGTAACATGAGCATAGATGAAAATACTGCATTTCTTTTAATATTCTGCGAGATATATGAGGCAGAATCAGCAGCCTTAAGAAAAACACACAAGCCACTGCACACCAGCTCTGCATCAGCTGCACAGCTTGAAAACAAAGAAACCAAAACTTGAGTTTTTGTCTTTGTTTGTTTGTTGTTGTTTTTTTACATAATGTATAATGTATACATCAACTGATCAACTGTGCAGTATTTTTAATTGCAGCATATTTCAACTCATGTAGATTTTTTATACCTCTGTCAGTGTGAGCTAGATGCCTGGCTTTAAACTTGCAATCTATGTCACATATGGTAACTTATTCGCTGTTGATGCCAGGGTTTTAAAAAGGTGCAGACCACCAGCTCCTCCAATGTGACTAATAGTAATTAGCGTTAGCATATGTGGCAGATACACTTTGCCTAAGCCAACAAAAATTTCAAAGGAGAACATACAGGCTGTAGCTTCATTATCAGGCTCTTAACTCAGCATGTTTCTTTAATCTCTGATCACTACACATGGTATCAAATATTGTTACTTTAAGCTAAACATCTAATGTAAAGAGATCCTTCACAATAACCTGACAGTGTTGTACAGTAATGTATAAAGAGCAAAGTGTGTTTGGGGATCAATAAAAAACTGTGATCTAGTTTTAGCAAAGCTCAACATGGAAGTTATTAAGCTTTATTCAGACAGATATGGAACGTCTCAAGTGGAAAGATTATAGTGACAGTGAAAATGACAAAAGGCAGGAACACAGCAGGTGAGTCTTACGTCTTCTGTTGGTAAAAAACCATTGTGGAGGTAAAAAGTGTTCAGTGTCATGTTTTTTCACATTTACTGTTGTAATGTGCTTTAATTTAAGTCAGCCAGATAGAACTGACTCTAATGTAAACGTAACATTTAATTTGAGGTATCCAGAGATAACCTTTACCGATACCATTTAATCATCAAACAAATATTTAAATTATTACACAGAATTTAATATCACTTTATGAACTTGCAGTTGCTTATCTACAAAGTCTGAAACCAATTAAATTTTTCTGGATATAATTAAAACACAAAAGTGTTGTGCTTTCGACATCTTAAGAGAATTAGCTTGAAATAAAAGAACAAGTATTGATTGAGGGCCTTTCTGAATTAAAATGTGTGGATTTGATCAACACTAACTTTTATTGTGAAATCTGCTTCAAGTTGTGATTTCACCCTCCAGGAATCCTGGACGCATCTCGCTGTGGAGCCCTTCATGCGTGCACTTTGCCTGCACAGTTGCCTTCCTAAACGTTGGTAACAACTTGTCTATAAAGGTTTTGGGGTGTTGAGTTACATTTCCCAAATATCTATGTCTCATTGTGCGATTGCATAAGAGTCACGTCATGTTCGGAGCATGGGCCGCATCAGCTTTAACGTGGTGTTATTTTCAAACCAGCCTGGTCATGCCGACGCGTATTTTTGGGCTGCTGGATATTAAATTTAGAGCTGTCAGCGCCACGTCACCTCAGAGTCCCTCCGGAGAGAAAAATAAAGAGGACATCAAATCGTATTTCAGGAGAGGTAACTCAGTTCAACAATGTTCAGCTGCATGGTGACTGATCCTAAACTCAACCTCAAAACATCAAACTCCATTTTCTGAGCAACTGATCAGGGTTTAGAGGATCCACCGCTGCTGCTTGCTGACTGGAAATGACTACACAGGAACATAATCCGGGAGGAAATTCTGCAAATCTGACTGCAAACAACTGTTTAGTGGATAAGAATAAGAGGCAAAACAAGGAGATGTACAGTAGTCATCTAACAGTCTGGCAAAGGTCAAGATTTGCATATAAATGCAGCAGCAGCGGGCCTTGATATGAGTACATAGAGCGCTGAGCTCCGAACAGAAAATAATGAAAAGCAGTCAATGCTGGAGCTTTAAGCCTCACAATAAGTTTGTCCTTCACTGAGTTTATGCCATACAATGTGCATCTCTGCTGTATGCGTCATCATCTGGTCTGGTTCAATTTGTCTATCATGCAGGAAAATAGTCACTGCTGTACAGCAAATCTGGTTTATTTGACCTTTATTCAAGCAGAGAAGGATGCATGCTCATTTTTCTACACCCACATGCTTCACATACAGCTACATACAGCCATGCTGGTATTCAACCAGTAAAACTGCTTCCTCCCACCTCCCTTTGTGAACTGATTTTCTGTTTCGAGGTTAAACCCATCGACCTTTGGACCATCAGCAGCTCTTTTCTCCCACCAGTCGGCCTTTTTAGCCTGATGCATGGAGGCTCTGCCGCTGACAGCTCTTGCATGTCTTGGCGTAAAAACAGTAGCTGTTACAGATCACAGCAGGCATGCAGGGGATTAAGAAGACAGTGATACCTGCCTCCATGACATAAGCGTGAACTGTCGTCAATAACTGACAGTGTAACTGTAGATTTAGCGTGTTCGTTCCTTCCTCTGCTGATTCCATGTGTCCTCCTGACAATGAAACCTTAAAACCCTTTCTGCTCAGCTTTGGAGATACGTGGTTTTCACACAGCAGCTACAGCTATGAAGGCTCATTTTTAACTCGCTAATGCCTCCTCTTCTGTGGTTTGCTGTATGGGTTTGGTATGGGTTCGTGCAAGGACAAGGAAGGCAGCTGGGTGCCAGATGAGAACGGTAATTAGGCCGGTATCCACCGGGCTTTGGTTACAGGTGCAGATTTGCCTGCAGGGATGAACAAAGCTGTCAATGGAAAAGATCATTCATGCTGAAACAACAGAAAGGTGGGAGGGGGAGGTTGGCCAGCTCCTGCTACAGACAGCCAAAGCCAGGACAAGATAAATCGCTCTGAGTGGCATCGCGACAAGCCAAAAGCAGGCGTATAAATCATTTTCCTGGGCGCTTTAAGAGGAAAAGCAGAGGCTTTGATTTTAGCTGGAGAGCCTCTGTATAGATAGAGCCTCTACCCGCCGTGCTGCGAGGCCACTGAACTTCATGCTTACACTGCTGTTTTTAATCACAAGTGTTCAATTAGACAAGAGGGACTTCTCAGGTTTTAGTGGAACACAATACAGAAATGATGCCTAATTGCTGTCTTGCTGAGTTTTAAAGTGATGCTGAACAATCTCAAAACATTTTAAACAGTTTCAGTCCACAAGGAGGCCGCTGATTTGATACTGGACTCCTGCCTGGTGAAACGCACACTGGTGGAAATGTTACCTCACTGTTTCTTTAATGTGACTTTGATTCTATTTTTCCTCTTGGCTGCATATTTTCTCTGCAGTTTTGCAGAGTTTGTGTTTGCCAAGCAGCTTCTTAATCTCAGTGGTTTAGTCCATTTATCATAACAGAAACTGGACGAATCTCTGTAGAGGGAATTTTAAGCTCTTTTTTCAAGTTTAGTTCAGGAAGTGGAGAAAGTCTAAAAACATGTCCACATGCTTTTCTTAGGCTGTTTTCCTGGCTTGTTAAAGGCCGCTTCATTCTATTAAATGTAAACCTTAATACACCAACACACAAGGATATCTTAGACAAGCATGTGTCTCCAACTTTGTGTGAACAGTGGAAAGATATTTCCTGTTTCAACACCACAAAGAAATTGTTTCCCTAGTTTGGTGTGGTCACAGAGTCCTGACTTGAACCCCATCCAACATCTATGGGATGAAGTGAAACAGCAACTGTGAACCAGGCCTTATCACCCAGCATCAGCATTGGGCCTCACTAATGCTCTTGTGGATGAATGGTTACAAATCCCTGCAGCCGGGTTCCAAAATCTGGTGGAAAGCCTGAAACCAGAAGCGTGGAGACAGTTGTAGGAGCCGATTAATGCCCATGGTTTTGGGATGCACAGGAATGATGTGTTATATTGTAATATTTAACATAAAGTCAAAAGGACCCTAAAATGAAAGGGTGCTGCCTGCAATGTAAAGAAAGGTATTCACCTTTTCAAAATAAAATGATTTACACACTCTCATCCTTACAAACCTGTAAACGACATGAGCAAACATGAAGAGTAATAATAATAACGATAGTGAATCATGATCTATTTGTCTCTTGAACTCTTCAGATTGTATTTGTGTGGCACTAGTGCATGTTGCATATACAAATGCATGTTCTTATTCACCTTACTACTTTTTAAAAGTTCTATATCACTTCACAGATAAAATTATACATGCAAACCATAGAAAGAAAGTATATTCCATTACACTATACTATAAAGTTGTAAAGTACTCTATGTTATATACACATTAATGCATCAGTAACATTCCAGTATTATAATATATAATGATGAATGACACTTACAGAGGCATTTTCAGAATTCTAAAGTACATTTGGTAAATAAAGTTACTCACTCAGCTAATCAAGACATTTTTTCAGTGTAAGACACCTTAAATGAAGCATTTTTATATTGTAGTATTGTGTGATAAAAATCATTATCCATCATAACAACCTGTTTGTGAAGGTGAACGTGACTACTGAGTGGTTTTACCCTCAGCTGCTGCAGCACAGACCTAAAGGAAACACTAATCACACGTGCACATAAATTTCTAATGACTTTCATTTTCACAGAGTGGACATATCACCTTTTGAAAATGACCCTTTCAGTTGCTGCAGCAGCACAGCACGGGACAGCGACAGCCTGATTTGAGGTTTTTATGAGAAACTCAATCCTTCCATTCATCATTCATGCTTACATCTTGAAGTGTCCACTTGCCCTTGGTGTTGTCCTGCAGCTCTGTTTGTCATGCACACCCCCACACATTAAGAAAACACTTCATCTCTACCCTTACTATTAACATTTGGGGGAGTTTGCTTGCAGTTTTAGATGTATGTGCATCCTTTGTTTCTCTGCAGTGTACTTTGTGAGCAACCTGCTTTTTGTTAAAAGCACTTTGTCAATAAATTTGACTTCCCTCGACACTCAATACTGAGTCCATTAAGCTGCAGAGCCATGGGGCTACTCTGTGCGCAAGGGCCACTGGTTCCAGTAAGGTATATCTGCTGAGCTCTCATTAGCAAGCATCATCATACGTAATTCTGGCACGTGTAATACCATTAGAGGGGATTTGGCATCTGATAGTTGAGTAATGGGATTAGCTGGACAGTAAATCTCCAGGACCAGAACTGTAGGTCTTCCCCACTCAAAGGAAGACACACAACCTGACTTCCCCACATGAGCGTAATGCAAGCTGTCCCACTGTCATGACTCCATGATTTCTGATGTCTTTTCGTTTGAAGCACTTTCTACATTAATAAGGAGGAAGATGTGGTTGTTAGTGCAGAGCAATGAGCTGAACCACGCCGCTGCAGGCCTCCCTGTCTACACTGTGGTTCTTCTTGGACTCTGTTTCACTTAAGAGACTCTTTTACTGCCACTAATGCGAACACTGATCTTCCTTTCATGTTATTAAGCCCCTCTTTTGTTCTTTTTAGCCATGCTAGCAGCTTGGCTTTAAGGAACACGGGTTTTTATTTCCTTACTGTGAAATGCGGCACAAGTATTCATGTTCCCCTCAGGATGAATTGTAATGATTTCTATCATCCTCTCATTTTTTATTTCATTTTATTATATTTTGATCCAAAACTAAGACGTTTGTGTTTACTGCTAATTAGCACATGCTAGCATGCTAACACCCTATGAAGGAGGATCAGCATGTAACAAACCATATAATGTGATTTAGCATTAGGGCCTCTGATCCCAGTCATAACAATACACAGGAAACTATTTAAATAAGAAAATACTTGTGTGTCTATATTTACCCACATCACTAAAGACGTGAAGGATTCAGCGTCGTCAAAGCAAAGTTACAAACAGACAAACGAGCCTGGATCCATCATGAAAACTCAACGTACCTCATTCAGCAGGCGAGATCATTGCATCCTTCATCATCTGCATCACCAGCAAAGGGCAGAGAACAGGAGAAGCACGGATGCTTCGATAACAAGGTGGATGCACTTTTTTTTTCTACGATAAGATGATCCTGGAATCAGGCTCATGTTTAATTTAGGTTGGATAATTACCACAGTAATCATCCCGACTTGTTGACAAAGGATACATAGCTGCACTGGAAACCAGACTCCAGAAAAACAATAGAATGTGAACCTGTGCATGTTTAAGTGGAAGAAAAAAGCCTTTGAAGATAAATATTGATGCTGTTTTGTTGCTGTTATGCACCAGATTCATGCAAAGGTCACTGTGGGTTCATCTTAAATTCCTGTAACTGAACTTCTAGCATGACACAAGACAAAGAATTCTACCAGTAAAGTTGACAACGTCCTGCTGTATGCATGTTTCTAATATTTTCCAGTGAGTAATCTATGAAATGATAAACAACCCCCACATTTCCAGAACAGAGCTGGGCTGTGCTTGCTCTTTGCAGAGAAGGTTCATTTGTGATGAAAGTTCGAAATCGCTGCCAGGGGAATAACATCTACAGGAACTGAACTCCTCACCCGGCCTGTGTTAGTGCCGCAAGCTCTAACCATTAAGCTATGTACAGGACAGTGTGTTTTGCTGAAGATGAAAGCCAACGCTCCAATATAGAACAGGTGACTCAGCTTCCAGCTTGGCAGAGAAATCCCCCGAGACCTTTGACCTCCTAATCGTTTAGCAGCTCTTATGGTTGGAGATCTGCTCCAGGCTATTAGAGAGATTAGTGTCACACAGATTTGGGGATGGGCCAAGCCTATATCTGCACTTCATGGTATTCTCAGCATTTATTACTGAGCACCCAACCCACACTGAAATCCGATAGGTCACCATATAGTAGCACATACTACACCGTGACCCTTTATGTGGGTGTAACATGTGTGGAGTCATGGGTTATAGTGCATAATTATCAAATAGATTTAAAATGTGTTTTACAGTTTAAACCTCATTTCCAGTAACTATTGTGAGCTATGAATGCTGTTCAAGATCATCCTGCAGCTTTATGTTTGTTACAAACAGTTAATAATACAAGATACCATGCGCACATACTCCCAGTTTGTTGTCTACAGTAGCTTTTATCTTCAAACATATGTGTAACATTACGTGTTCCACAGTTTTTAGTTATTTCTTATCTTAAAAAGATAAATGTCTGATTCAGGCCGCCCCTCCCTTTCTGTCACAGCACATACAGGAGGATAAAACGAGCGCTCCTCCCGAACAACAACAATCCCTGGCTCGGAAAGAAAGTTCATCAAGCTGGACAGAGGGAGCCAGGGCGGCCCCGGAAGTCCACGAGGGCCGGCTTCAAAATAAGAAAGAAGGCTTGTGGACTGATTTAGAACGTGCAAAGGTGAAAACTTAATGCAGAATAAAGGACCGAGTGGAATGATAATAAAGACTTATTATTATGTCAGGAACACCGAAAGAGTCCCTATTAAAAATATGATTACTGCAAATATAAGACCCCAAGTGGAGCTAAAATGACTTGATTAATCACATAATAGATTAGTATTAGATGGTAGAAATAAAATGTGACTACAATTTTGATACTTTCATAATGGCTTCAGTTTTTAAGGTCCAAATAGGTTAAATGTCTGCTGCCTCTAGCTTCACAAATAAGATGATTGGATGCTTTTCAAAGTATAAAGTATACTGCGTATCTTTGCATTTGAGACAGTTGTTCAGACAAAACATAACATATATATCAACATATAACATATCAATAACTCTACAAACATTTTTTCCAACTTATTATTTTGTCTGCGTGAAATTAAAGCAGATATATTCTGGCATTTTACAAACAAATCTGTCTAATACAGCTTTTTGTAGCTCTCTAATCGAGCTCCAGTGTAACATCTTATTTTGAAATCCGTCACCGGAAGCTTGACTTGTCAGTTGGGCTGACTTGACGCAGCAGTGACGCCATCTTGAAATTGTCCCGACCAGAGGAGGCGAGGAGGAGACGGATTTGGGAAAAAGCAGTTCAACCTAAAGTCGGTAGCTGCGTTAGCAACACGGATTAACGGCAGCGTTAGCGGCCACTGCTATCACACCATAGTGTTTCCACTTATTCAGTCAACTAAGTTCGACTGGGGAAGGCTGTTTGACCCACTTCGGAGAAGGCGAACGCACCGGAGGGAGCGTCAGACGCGGTTATTTCCCTGCTGGAGCGGACCGAGCTGTGGTTGTGGCCGGGCAGCCCCGCCGGACTGTCGGACGACACCGACGCTTCTACACGGAATATAAAAACAACAACTAACGCTTCACACCTGCCTTTTTCACAACAGGAGAGTGTTAATGCTCATTTTTTGCGCCGTTTTGATTTTTTAAAGATATGCGACCGAGTTCACCGAGGAGAAGTTTGATTGGAGAGCGGAGTGCGCTCGATTTGCAGTCCGATGAATGTTAGCCCTGCCCGGCTGTGGCTCGGCTCTCTGCCCCGCGGGTCTGAATATAACAGGTTAAACACCACACGGGCACAGGTGAACACGTCTGTTCATAACAATGCTACAGACTTGGCTCATACATGACAGCCCCGGTTTGAATGCCAACAAGTCGTCCTCCATTGCTCGTCTGTAAACCTGGAAATACCAGCAGCCATCCCCTCCTCTTCTTCATCACCCTCCTCTTCCTCCCCTCTTCTGTTTTTGGACTGGCTTACATTACCTGGGATATTTAGGATTCTGCCTCGGTCTCCTCATTATAAAGATGTCCTTTTTGCAGAGACAGTGCTCCTCGGGGCAGCAAGACATTTAATTTGACTCTTTCGTTTTGAGATTTTTTTTGTTGTTGTTCAGTTTTTGTTTTTAATTCTCTTTCTAGTCGGAGGATCAGATTCGGATGGAAAATGGGAGACGCCACCAAACTGGCCTTCGCCGTTTTCCTCATCTCCTGCTCTTCAGGTGGGTGTGGGGTGTAATGCATGGCTTGTTGTCAGCTGAGGAGAATTCAATGCAATGCTTATTGTTACCTCTGCAGAATGCAATGCATAGCTCGATGTTGTGTGTGGAGTATGCAATGCAATGCAATCCTGTGGAAAGGGGATGGTGGTGGTGGTGAGGGGGGATCCCACTTTGCCTCATTAGTGGTGCCCTGTCTTCGCATCCTTCATCCTCCGTGTGTGGACGTGCACTGTGCATGTTGTAGTTGTCATTAGTGAGCCTAAGCTGGGGCTAGGGGACCTCAAAAGGCCCTTGAATGGCTCCTAGTTGGACATATTGTTAGAAATCAGGTTTTTAGTTATATTTAGAGATTACACAGACATTACTGGGTTGTAGTGTTACTTTACTTTTTTGCAGTTTAACTAGATTTTTCATTAAATACCACATTTAGGCTAACGTCAGTCAGTGCCATAAGAAGCATGGTGTAAACACATGTTGAGTGGAAATAAATAAAAAAGAAAAGAAAAGCTGAGAGCACCCTAAGACAAAACTGCTTTTATGTTATGTAAATGAAAAGTTGAAAGTTTAAATCAGACACAGAAGGCAGGTAATAAACCAACTTTATGCGTGTTTAACCCTTTTTACAGTACACTTAGTATCATAACACTGTAATGGTAAAATCTCATTGCAGCAAAGCAATTTTCAGTCCTCACGGTGGTGAATATCCATTATATGTCCTCATTTCCCAAGGGCGGATGCATAATGAATGTCACTGGGGTCAGTGAGGTGATAATAAGGAGAGAAGGGTGAACCCAGGAGTGCTATTTTTCTTGCAGAGCATATTGGTTACTTGGATGTGGGTGGACTTTAAATGTCAGTTGTGTGATTGGAAGATACTGGTTAATAATATTGAAAGGCATTTTCATCCTGCTTGCTGCCAGTAGATATTTGGTATTTTTGCCAGACTTAATAATGTGCACAGCATAAAAAAGCATCAGTTTGAAGCTTGTAAACTTTAAATCACTGTTTTTAGTTTAATTATACCACAAGTGATCCAGTGTCACCTCACACAACACTATAACGTTCACATTTATGGTCGTGCAGTTTATAAAATGGGTCAATGCCAGTGTGCATCTATGACAGGTGTTTCTTGAATTTGTTTTGATGCACGTCATCGCATGACACAAAGGTGTCAAATACTAAATCTGTGTTTATAACTTCCATTTTTATAACGCCCTAAAAAAAACATGTTCGTGCTGCAAACAAAAAGAACCTTACGCCCAGCAATAGTTTCACTTTGTGTTATATGCCGGTTTGGTTGTTGTCTAATACGAGGCAGCGCTTAGTGTAACCACAAAGATTTGTTAATGAAAACAAAAACTGGACCTGGAGGCGAAGGTTTTTTAATCAGTTTTTGTTTACAAGTAGAAATTAAAATTCTGCAGCAAATACGCTAACTTTTAAAGTTTTAAATGTTTAAATGCTTGTGCAGCTTCACAAAGGGGCGGCTGTTTGGATGTAAGTTGCCGTGAATGTCCTGGCTTATAAAATATCCAGTGCATTTTTTTAATAAGAGCAATTAAGACTTAAGTAATGGAAAAGGTAAAATAAAACCCTAAGTCACAGTGGAATTGTCCTTTTAACAGCGAGCCCTGGAGTGTTTTAAGCGTTTGAGTAGAAATTAAAAGGCTTCTCAAATACAGTGATGGTTGGGTTTGGTAAGAGGGTAAATCAGGTGCTGTTTGTATTTCATGCTGCAGCAGATGAATATTCCACTTGCTCATTACTGTCTGAAGTGGGGAAATGAATGGTTCCTACTTGAGGTGGAATAATAATCCTCTATGAAATCCAAGTTGAATTGGCACAGCTCAAGACGACACTGAGAAACCTCCGATAAGGGCAGGGCACTTAGCCCGGAGTGGTTTATTTGATGAGGCCTATTGCAACATGCCAAAAATTTAAGATGATAATAATGACAAACTTTATAACGTTGAGATTTTCACGCATAGACTTTGAAATCCTGAGTATCCTTACTTATCCTTACTGTTAGTGAAGCTGCAACTTACAACTCCTTTAACACAGTCTTTTTACTTTTGTTCTAATTAATTACGGGTGTCAGTTATGTACATTTCAACACACAGGAAGTGATGAAATAATAACAGCTGCGAGTCAGTACTTGTTCAGCAACCAGAAACTCCTATATTCTGTTTATGGTGGTATGAAACTCAGATATAAACATGAATACAGCTTCAACAAATAGTCTATTGACAGAAATCCACTGGCAGCAATTATTATTTTTTCAAGCCAAAACCCGAAAACAATTTGCAATTTTCAGTGTCTGAAGTGTGATAAATTCCTTTTTTAATACAATTTAATTAGTAAATGAAACTTGCTCTTTCAAAACAACCAATTAGAAGATATAAAAATATGTCCACTGAAGGAGTGTTTGTTAGTTTTTGCTATTTTGATTCATTAGAGCAAGCATGCAGATAAATAAATAATATAACTAATTTTGATATTTCTGCAGATACATGTTTGAAAGTTTTATTATCAGATTCTGTTTTTAGGATTTCTAGATGAACAGGGATGTTCAGAGATGCCAATAAAGTCTTAAAAATAGGCATAACTTGCATTGGTTTTATCTGGGGCTCGGCGAAATGGAAAAAAGTTTGTCTTAATAATTTTTTCTCCATAGCAGTCAATATTGATATTCATCTCCATATACGTGATATCACTGATTCTTTCAAGGCTTAAAGATTCCCTTTTACTATAATAGTACTCTGTAAATAAGATTATTCAGCCGTAAGACATGGCGCTCTAGAAAGTGGACACTATCAGGTTTGTTGATGTTCAGAAGGTATCCCGGTAGTTGTTTTAGGGGATCCACCATGACTTAATTGGGTCTGGAATTGTAAAGTATTGCATTGTACACGCTCTAAATGATGGTACTGCTTCAGTCTTTGGTGCACACTGCTCTGCTCCTCGGTCAGACATTAATTAGCCAAAACATCTCCACATTACCAAATTCTTCAGATCTTTCTTATCAACAGTCTCTTGTCTTTTGAGCTTTGGCCTGTGTCCTTTGGGATCTACTTTGGTAACGTCATCGCTCAGGTTTCCATTAACACTTTCTGTCATTATTGTCCCTTATCTTGTTCCAACTCCTGACCTACTGGTGTTCACGGCTGCTGATCCCAAACATTAGCATGTGTGCCGATACTGGTTGACGCTATGCTCATTGCGTTATGCGTATGACTGGTTCATGTGGTGCAATTCTCATTATTACTGGTTTTGTTGTGTTGTCTGTCAAAACATGGATCCAACAGGTTCTGTCAAAGTGCTGTCAAGTAGGTCTCCATGTTCTGTTAAGAAAAAAGTTTTTTCTATACAGATATCGTTATTGTTTTAAGCCATTGTTGTTGTTGTTGTTGTTTTTTAAACAAGGTGTCCATGTTAAAAAAAGGTACATACAGTACTTGTGAAATGTGACTTGGTTTAATGTTGCATTCAGCAGCTGCACAGTGTTTTTATCCATAGAGGCATGTCTAAATACTGCTGTAACACATGGTGGGTCAAGGTTGTCCACCAAAGTGTTGATGTGACAGGAGAGCAAATGGGCTTCTTGTGTATGTTTTGCTACTTTGGGCTGAGTTTGAAAACACCCCTGAGCTGAACTGGAAAGTGACATTTTACTTCCCTGGAACTGATGATGTGGTGTTGCAACTAGGCGCGTGTTGAACCCAGGTCATCTGCTTGAAAGGTGACCTCTGCCTAATATCTCACGTGAACTTCACCTGCAAATTGGTAAATATTTACTGTGCTGCCCCATAAGTTCTGGCCCGTTCAGGCCCTGTGATATCTGCAGTGAGGATGAAGCTGAGAGGAACTTAGCTAATAATTAAATATGTTGAATTTCAGTTTTTAATCTTGATGTTTATCAATTGTGCTCAACATCTTTGAGTATATTTCAATATATGCATACTGACATCAAGCAAGATCTGCTGTATTTTATATGGTTAACATCAATATTTGCCTGTGGTCCAACCTTTTGACTGAATGTCATCTGCAACAGGACCATGCCCTATTTCTCCATTTCTCCTCACATGATGTGAATGCAACTCATGTAATCAGGCAGTGGCTGTAAAGGTCTTACTCCAGCGTATAGTTATTCAGAGAAAATGGCTGTTTAGATTTTTGCATGTATGCACCACTGAGGCTGATGGATGGATTAGTCAAGTCTCGTGCTCTGCTTATGCATAGGCCCTCCTGTTCTGTGCACTGCAGCAGTTTCACACAGACATTGATCCTCTTGCATACCAGTGTAAGGTTACATCAATATGGCGAGGTTGAAGCAGCTCTGGACTTTTTTTTTCTAAATCCTCAGCAGCACAACCGATCTGATGATTCAGTTTCAGCTCTGCTACTCATCAAGCTCAACTTGAAACAGTATCTGAACTCAGTCGATCATCAGCGCTGGGTCACTGTGTTCTGTCCCATTGAACTGGAGAAGTCTAAATAGGTACATTTATTTGCCTCCAGAATAAACCTCTGTCAGCAAGCAGTATGTGCTTTTTAGCAAGATGCAAAATCCATCATACCTCCGACCTTGGTGTTGACCGTGACCTCTAACCTTCCTGTACAGGATTTAAAGAGATAAGAGACTTTCTCCTCCAGTGTCCAATTAAAAAAACATATTATTTTCCCAAGATTGCATTACTTTTATTCATTTGAACACACAACAATGACGCTTTGTGATGGCGCTTTGTAAAATGTAAACTATGTGTTAAAAAGTGAAACATATTAACAGTCATTTACAGTTGTACAGAAACTATCTTCTAACCTCTCCTTAAATAATTAATTTGATGAATTTGTGTTGTTGACAAACTGCAATTGTCGCTGACTAAAACTGTTTACTCCAACTGGTGGTGCAGATTATGGAATTGTTGTTACAAAATATTGATAAATTAACTGAATAAACAGTAAATATAAATATATGTACTTAACATTTCTTTGACCCTGTCTAGTTTACCAGACTTTATTTTAAATATCCTTTTTAATTAGCTACAAAGTCTAAATTCATCGAGAGATTTACACAAAGTTGTTAGTGTAAAAAAATTTTTGTTAAACACTTCGGACTATCATTGTTTTGGGTGTTTTCTGGAGTGGTCAGAGGCCAGCTACCAGCTCTGTCCCATTTTTCCCCATATCTATTTCTAATATGTTCTCTTGCATTATGCATTAAGCTGCAAAAGCACAGGTGTATTTGTTAAGGCCAGATGTAGCCTCAATTTCCCATTGGGCCCAACTAACCAGACTTCTTCCTTCCAGAGCCGTGGATCATCCTGTGCTTGAACATAAAAAAACAGAGCGCTGCACCAGTTCATGTTCAGAGGTAAAATGGTGACCAAAGACAGCGTGTTGCTGGGTCCAGCTGGGAAAATTATGACCCTCCACCAGTCAGAGCACTGGTTAAATTTAGACTGTGGCCAGGTGTTTTGTGCTTTGTACACACTGCAGGCAGCATGCATGGTATTTGTGTGCATTTCACTCATCAAGAATGGTTGCATTTGTATTTATACATGCAATGCAATTTTCGGTCATTTGACTTTTCGGAAACTGCAGTGTTTTGATTTTGGGGCTTATAGCACCACTAGTAATTGGCTAAAACTTGATGTTGTAGCACACTGGTAAAGTTTGACCAACTGCACTTTATTTGATCTCCAATAATTCACATTAGATATGTGTTAATGAAACTAAAATAACAGTGAAAATAAAAAACTGAGGTGCAGATGACCTTTGGAAAGTTCTGTTTTCTCTGCTTGTTTACATGTTGGCTAAGTTTCTCTGGTCATTGAACTATAGCGAAATAAATCAGCCTTTAGAGTCTTGTGTGTATCATGTGTGGAAGGCATGGCAGATAACCTTTATAAAAATGACACAATGGGGATTTTAAGTGGCTTCGAAGGCCTAAAGCATCTTATAACACACTAGCCACATAAATGACTATCTAAACTTTCACTACAATTAAGAATCATCAAAACACCATAATTGCCATTGAGGGGATTTTCTCAACGCAGCAGCGATTTGTCATAACCTGCTCCTGGTATCACTGGGTTGATATTGCCACACAAGACAGCATACTTAAAAAGCACCACAGAGCTTAAGTAATTAGAGGAAATCATTTGATTGCCAGTTTGTCTACTTCTCAGAGGATGACACCATCTGATGCAGTAAATCTTAGATACTGCAAACGGGTTAAAGCAAATGCAAAAGAATGATTTGCAAATGCTGTGAGGCGCCGAGTCTTTTTATAACACTAGTGTAGAGGCAATGAAGGGACGAAAATAACATACATATTTAATTCAGCTTTCACCTCCTTAGAGGAAGCTGAGGTGAAGTCTTGGTAAAAGACAGAGAAAGACATTTCAACTGCACTGTCCATGGCTGAAATAATGAATGATTCTGCTCAAACTGTAACTGCTGTTAATCACATGATAATAGACTCCATTACTTTGAGAGCATAATTCTGTTCACTTTTTTGTATCTTAATAGTCTTGTTTATTGTAGCTGCAGTTGGTCTAAATTAAATGACACAACATTTATGTGCTTTAATGGAACAACATATTTATTTTGGAAATTTTATACTTTGGATCTGTGACTGTGCCTGGTTAATTGTGTAGTTGTACAAGACACGCGGGTCAGCGAGGCTGACGAGAGGCCATAGAGTCCACCCTGTAGCCAAAAGGTCACATGTTTGACATCCGCTGCAGGCATTCATCCTGTCTGCATGTCCTTGAGCATAACCATACCTGCTCGGCTTTGTTGTAAGTTGTACTGAATGAGAGCATCAGCTAAAGGCCTAAAATGTAAATGCAGACTGACCTCTGTAATGGGGAGTCAGTGAATTACCCTTGTAACCGTTACTGACTCAAATTAAATCAAATGATAGGGAGGATGGTCAGATCCAGGGTTGGAAAAAAACATAAAACAAAAAACAGCATCACCCTTAGTGTGGATCTTTATGTTTTTTAGATGCTGGTGAACTATTGAAGATGTAGATATGTTTATATGTCTTGTTGGATGAAACACATATACACAACTATTTAATCTTAGTCTAGACCACTTGATGTGTTAGTACCCCAGAGACCGGTCCAGAACGGTCCTTTACTGTAATTAATGCATCCTGCAGATGTTGCTTTATGTTCTTGGGAGAGTTTCAGTCTAGACAGGCTGGCTGCTCAGATGGAGAGGCCCTGCTTTGATCCTTGATTAAAAACTGCGAGCTGTACATTCATCATGCTCTTGTTTCAAGCTCTCTCAAGGGTCCTCGCCTGCTTTACGCTCCCTCCATCCTCCTCCTCCTCCTCTTCATCTTCGTTCGTCTCTTGCCAAGATTCCTCACTGTCATGAAGGTCGCCCTAACCTCTTATCACCAAAACCACTAAAGGGTAATAGTGTCTCAGAGACTCAGAAGACCGGGGTGAACACTGCTCACTCGTGATATTGTGGGGTTGTCATCCTGCGTTTATTGTTTCTGTCATTTTGCTCTCCTTTCTAATAAAGCTCAAATGTCATTTAGGGTACACTGCACAGCAGTCAGAAACTGCCAAAACATTAACAGGTCTTTGGCACACTAAATAATACATTTACAGAATTTCAAAGTGGAATAAGTTGCCAAATCACAATATAATTCCAACAGCAATCTGTGCTTTTTATCTTTCTTATTTGGCTTTTGATACTGGTGGCTCACTTCTAGCACCAACCTTTGAAATACCGATGAGTTGAAGAGGGGATTTGTTCAGTCTTGAAACTCTCAATTGTTGACAAGTTTTTCCTTCCAAGCAGTATTGACAGGAAAGAGAATTACCTGGCAGTGGTGCCTGGGAATCTGAGTCATCGTCATTGGTGATAAAACTGTAAACCCTGCAGAAACATTATGGTTATTCTCTGCATTGGCGGAGTCAAATTCTTAGCTTACTGCACCTGTAATATAATCTCCATTAAAAATACACAAGTGTTGGTGTTTTATTTTGGCTGTGGTGCCTCGTGATCAGTATGTGTCATTAGTTTACACTAAATATAAAGATGAGCCAGGAGTCAGCAAGGTCATTGGATGACTACATGGATGAAAGAGGGGGATTTATTGACTCCCCACATTTATTGGTTTGTCTTGTACAAATGCGAAGCCAGCAAGTGCAAACAGTGAACATAATTGAACGGCAGACATGTCTTGGAGGGCCATGTGAGATTACTCGGAACGGGGCGGTGTATTAGTTACACACATCAGCAGCAGTCTGGGTTCTAGTGTGGGCTAACCTTGACCACAGAGTGTATTTCTGTGCACTTTCAGTTTTCTCTCTCCTCTTTTGGATTGTAGTGTAAGCAACGCTGCAGAAGGTGAACATGATATTGCATTTTGATTACACTGAGTCGAAGCTTGAGCATTTGCAATATGAATTGTGATACCATTTTTAAAGGATTTATTGTAAGACAGCATTACCTTGCTATAGGTGCTTGGACTACTTTCACTAGCTTTACAGCAGTGGATTATAGGAAATCTCTCTCACTGAACCGAACCGGACTGGACTGGACTCACAAAGGGCCAATCTCCTCATATATATAATGGCCTGTCTGCCAGACTCCCCTTCTCTGTCTCACTCTGTCCCTCCCCCACCCTCTGTTCTTCTCTCATTGATTGCTTGTTTTATAAAAATGAATTGAAATGCCCATGCTGCAGGCTTTGTGATATTGCAATATCACTGCAAATTCAATACACAGTTCAGCTTTAAACCCAAGTGGCACTTAACACACCCTTCAAATAAATCCAAACAATTCAAGCACAGAGGGGATAGGGAGAAAAGGGGGAGCTGGAGGGGCCTTTGCAGATCCTTCTACAGTACCCTGTGAGAGATAACGAGACGTTTTAAATTGCTCGTCCTGTAAAGAATGTACGGTATGCAGTGGCCGACTCCAGCCCATTACGCATGCTGGTATGTGCTCTGTGTGCAAACGGTACAGTCGGCGGTGATTCACGGTGAGAGACCCAGGCGTCCTCTGACCTGTCCAGCAACTGGCCCCATCAGTGCTAATTGAGGCAAAGACCAATGGGCGTTTGTCGCTCGGGCATACCAGTGAGGATTAAAGGGATTGGGTTCAGTTGCTGAGTGCAGTGGTTTTTAATGCCGCCTCGACCATGTCCCATTCTCCTGGCCGTGGAAAGAGTGCAGTCTTTGTGACTAGTTCACCCGAGCCAACCTGACCACCCCTGCCATGTCACGACACCATCTGATTGAGCATTAACGCAGCACTCCAGCTAGATCCAGGCTGCTCTGTAAAATTACTGTCTGCTGTGAAATGGTCTCTGTCTGTCAGTTTCTAAATACACAGACAAGACTGTTACCTCTTCATTCATTAAGAAACAGCAAAAAGATTACCACAGCTGCTGGAGATAAATGGAATTAATATAACATTGTCACATTTTCTTCTACAGTAAATAATTTCAAATGAAGATTAAAACTCATTTTTCTCTTGGTTTAATCTATAATCCTATGTGTTTTCACACATCTTTTTTTGTATGTCGCCATCAGATGAGATAATAAAAGTTCTCTCAGGCCACAGCAATACTGATTAAGTGCCAAGGCTAACTAGTTATCACATTTTTACGAAGGAACTTGAGAATCTGCTGCCAGGCTCTGAAATGCACAGAATACACTCTTCTGCTAACCTTGCCGTGGGCCAGTGGTCTCTCATGCTGTCCCTGGTGCCTAATGCCTGTGATAATCAGCTATAAATGATGTAAAAAATCTTTATCCAAGCCAGCCAGGAGCTGCCCTATAGGCACATGCGGGTGTTTTTAAATGACAGTGCCCACAATTTCAAGAGGAAAAGGTTGTTGACTGTGGTGCAAACAGAGAGGTTGGATGTGGAAAGGTATAGCTACACTTATTAAAAATGATCCTTAGCTGGTTTAGACCCCCTCCCCGGATATTCTAACATTCTTTCTTGCTCCTGTTGACATACCATCAGAATGCAAATTTTATATCCTTCTTGTCCCCCAACACTGTCGTGTTAATGACCCTGCAAGGCATGTGTAGCTGTTATGTTTTTTCAACCTAAACAAATGTTGTAACTGTTGTCTGTGTAATATATTGCATTTGAAAGATAAGTATTTCAGCCCAAACCACCTTAATATTTTTTAGCGCTATAGCCGATATAGGCTTGTTTTTAGCTTACAAAATTTTGTTGCCTGACCTCAAAACCATGTCTGATCTTTCCACTTTCATCCCTCTGCATATGTCAGATACACAGTTTTTCTACTGCACAGTATACAGTGGCAAGAAAAAGTATGTTGGAATTTTATGGATTTGCATTAATTTGTCATAAAACATGATCTGAAGTCAAGAGTATTAACAAATATGATGTACCTAAAGTAATAACAACAAAATAATAATTATTATTATTTTAGTTTTCAGCTCATTATCTTTCCCCCAATCACTGGAAGCTGGCCAGGCCCTGATGCAGCAAAGCAGGCCCAAATCATGATGTTTCCACCATCTTACTTTACGATTGGGGTGATGATGTCATGATGACATGCTGTGACCTTCATATGCCAGATGTAGTGCTGTGTGTTCTTTCCAAATAGTTCAATATAGTTTAATTAGTCCACAAAACATTTTGCTAATACTGCTGTGGAGTGAATTACAGGTGTGCAGCAATGTTCTTTTTAGTAAGCAGCAGCTTCCTTCGTGGTGTACTGCCATAGCTAACCTGCTTGTTCAGATTTTACATACTATAGACTCATGAACACAGATGTTAGCCTGTTCCAATTATGCCTTCAAATACAAGTTGTATTTGTTAATACTACTGACTTAGATGAAGATCAGATCACATTTTATAACAAATTAATGCACAAAACCATGAAATTACAAAAGATTTACATACTTTTTCTTGTCACTGTACAATACTTCATAGGTTTGGTAGAACTATGATGTTACTACAGCTTTTTTTCAATGGGTACAGCAAAGTGTTAACACTACTATTATTAGAAGTTTTCTACTCAAGGTATGTGCTTATTCACACATGCAAAAGCTGTATTTAGTTGTGTCTTGAGTCAGTTATGTGGGGGAGGAGTGTCAAATTGCACCAGCAGCAACAACAAGCATTGCTGGCAAGGCAAGAGGCCAGCTCTGCAGACAGCATTATGACCCCTGGCCTCAGCCTAACTTCTTTATTCAACACTATTCAAAAATCATCACTCATATTTGTTTTTAGCACTACAAACCAGCGCCCAAAACAACCATACATCACCTCAAATCTATTTCATCTCTGCCCGGACATAAATGATAAGTTGATCCTTAGAACAAATTCCATCATAACGAACAATCCCCACTCCTGGCAGGCACACAAAAAAAGCCTTGATGAATGAGTTGTTTACCTACTTGGGTGCACGCAGTGTCGAGTGCAGGCCTGACCCGCCAAAATGCCACTTCATTATGAGACTACAGAGCAGAGTGCAGCACAGCCTGCCCCTGTGACCAGCCACACAGAGGAAATTGGATATTAGTTCCTGTATTCCTCAGCAGTTGTCAGGCAAACACACATGATGGACAGTTTCCTGAGCCTGAAATGTCACATTATAATTTGATTATTGACCGATTATGAACTCACCTCTGCTTTTTTTTTCTCGCCTTTGTAATTCTTTAATTTTTTTCCACATTTTTGTATCTAAGCACCTGCCACTGCTGTGGTGTTTTCAAATGGCACAAACCCTGAGATCACCTGTCAAGTAAACCAGAAACATGCAGTCCTTATTTCCCATGTGATGAAAAGGAAAAAGCTAATTTCAAAGCTCTCTTACTCTCACAGTATAGTTCAAATCATTGTGGTGTTAATACATCTGGCAATCGTGAAGACCTAAATATAGTTCAAAACTGTGAGGCTTAAGTGTAGCCTGTTTGGCAGGTGTTGTTTTTTCTCTTTTTACAGTTACTGTTAAAACTCAGAGGAACAAAATCTTTCTTGCCTTCCTGACACACAAGCTCAAGAACTCCTAAATTAATCAGACACTTTATCTGTTTTACCAGCCAGCTTTAGTTTTTAGAGTAGAGAGAACAAAACCCCGGGGCGTTGGTTGGCTAACTGCCAGAGTGGCTTAGTCGAAATTTCTCCAGCGTTTGGCAGGTGGTTGGTGGTCATTTCCCACCCAGCATGCACCTTACTGGCCTGGCCACAGATCAGACCAGAACCATCTCTGCTGCGTGGCTCCTACCTAGTAGCCTTCTCACTTTCCTAATAAAGAGACATGTGCCAGTACACAGGATCTGATGTAGCGCTCCCTTGTGATTTTTTTGTTTCCTCTTTGGAAATCTGGCTTGTGTTTTAGATAGAAGTGGTGGTGGAGAGACTGCATGTCATTTGAGTACAAAAGTGAATTTGTTCTGTTACTTCGCCTGTGCCACTGACTGTCTGATAAAAAGAAATGTTTAAAAGAGAAATTGCTTATGGTCATATTTCACAACTGGAGAAATACACTTTGTCTACCTAATAGAAACAATGAATAGTAATATTTTTCATTGCAATGTGAGGAAAAAGTTTGCTTTTTAACAACAGAAACTTTGAGTCTTCTGTATTTAGAGAGATATTCTTTCTTTCTTGTCTTTGTTTCTTACCCTTTTTTTCAATAAACATACTTCCTGCTGCATTGAATTATTTGGTACCTTTTGGTACTAAGCCGCTGTTCAGACAGACATTACAACTCGTACAGCCTCTTCATTCAGTAAAACAAGAATGCAAGGTTATCTGTCAGGGAAAAAAGGTAATATTTCACACCGCTCGGCATGGAATTTAAGTTCTCACTTTACGCTGATGATTTACTGTTGTATGTGTCAGACTTAAACCACTTTATACCAGCAATTCTATTTATCCTTGAAAGATTCTGCTCATTCTCAGGTTATAATGTGAATATCAATACTCCAGCTTTTTAACTTCCCTGGCTCTTCACAGTCATATGTTTCATCTTTTAAAATGGCTATTTTCACTTTGTCTATTCCAACCAAACCCCTGGCTTTACAAATAAATGGTGAGTTTCTCTCTCCAAATATAGAAGCAATGCTGGCAGTATTTCAAATTAATTTCAGCATTCGCTTAAATTGTTGTTGTTGTTGTTGTTTTTGTTTGTTTTACAAGCAATCATTTGTTTCAGCCTAATTTCAGTTACTTCACCTTTTCTATAAGGCATGGTAAAGGTCAGAAATATTTTTTACACAGAATATATTTCATAGATTCTCAGATCTGTTAAGTAAATTTAATCTCCTACACAGTTGTCTTCTACATCTCATTCATCGTTATTATTTTTAAATTTGCCATGACATCTATTTCGATTTTTCCCTTCATTACCTCAAAATCAGCTATAGGATGAGATTCTTTACTCTGACCCCCCTTGAAAAGTCACTTGTCACTTCGTATGTGATCATTCATCTAGGGCTGTTGTGGAGGATGGCAGGTGAGATATTGCTCTTAACAAAACTTACGCAAGCTCAGGATCAATTTTTTACAAAACCTGATGATCACAAATTGCCCCCAATATTACAGACATCTGTGATAAATGTCATACTTCGTCCTGCAACTTAACCCATACGTTCTTTCTTCTCCATAATTTCTGTTCTTATGCTTTTAGCAGATCTATTTTTATACCCCACAAATATTTACCGTTCATCATCAGTGTCTCTGTATGTTGCCATATTTGGATTTCAAGAAGACCTAGAACTGATACACATCACAACAATAAAACATTCCTATCCTTTTGTTTCTCTTCCTTACTGGCAAGTTACTACCAACTAAAGTCCCTCCAGTCCATTTTGGACTGTTTCAAATCTTTTTAAATCTTTGTATTAGCCTTATTTGATTTAAACACCAAAGTATGTAAGTCATGAAAAGGTTATTCAAATAGCTTCTTAAAACACCTTCTGCCAATTGTAACATAGCTCCACAGCAACTTGTGTAGCTTCTTTTCATAACTGTGATTTGATTATTTACCATGGCATTGCTGCATATTAGCTCACAGTACATCATAATTGAACATAGAAACTCTGAGAGCTGGAATCAGTTTCATGCATATGATTCTTTTTAGAAGCCTCAGGTGAACTCTGGCCAGGCAGCACACTTGCTATTTGTCAGCCTTCAGGTCTATCACAGTGCACTTCACTATCAAAGGGAATAGAATCAACCTCTGCATCTTCCTGCTTTTAGTGTCAGGGCCTCCATTGTAACTCTCAAATTCAGGTTACCTGAATTGCCTCTGCCTAACATGACCTCTTGGCCGCCATACAAAAGATTGAATTTTCTGCCTGCTTCAGATAATCAGTAATCTTCTTCAGTCACAGCATCTCTGCCAACTTCACTATCCTTTCCATTTTCGTGTTGTGCTCTTTCCAGTGAATCATGTCACCTGTTTGCAGTCTTAACTGTACCTTGTCGTAGTGGTCACAGGAATATCTTGTAGCCTAACAGTTTAAGTTAAGTGCCACTGGAACTGGGAGCTTAATTACTGTGACTTAAGAGCATCAGCTAAAATGTAAAATTTTAAAAATGTCAGAGTGAGTTTTCAGAGGTACCGTGCAGCTAGTGAGGAGTGAGGAGGGGTGAGAAGCAGTTTTTCAGAAAGCCCCAGTGGATTGAGAAGTGGGTCGGGTGTTTAGACGTTGTGCAGGCAAGGCACTGCTGAAATGTCCGCAGCTAAAGTAGGTCACGGTTAACCTTGATAAATCTCTTATATGACTGGAAGAAAGAACGGAGCCTCTATGAAATGTTATGTGAAGGAAACAAAGGATAAGTAGGGGGGAAATATGTACTCTTTAAGGTATTGCTGTGATTTGATTGATTGTATTTTTATTGGTACTTTGGTTCTGTCCTTTTGTGCAGAAGAATCTATTTTGACAAAGTAGAAAGGAAGCTTTCCTTTTGTGGGAGACAATCAATTAAACATAAAAACTCTTTTTCAGAGTATGAGTGACGCATGTCTGCACGTCTGCTCCAGATGAAGTTTAAGAACATTCTTTTCTTTACCAGTTTACCCCTGCATGAGCTGACCTTCCAGGACAGCCAGCCATTATTATTATCATTTAACTAGACATGTTAATTTCAAATAAACAGTATATCATTACTTTTGGCACTTTATACCCCATCCTACATTCATCACTTAGTTTTTTTATTTCCCATTCTTTTATTTTGACACTTTCTTTTTTAGTATCTAATGAATTAAATGTATATTGCTGACATCATTACTAAGAAAACTACCTTGAATTAAGAGCATGCAGCTGCAGTCACCAAATGCTGTTTTTCGTACTGGGCCTTTCTCTTTTGCAAACCTTATTACTGCAAACAAAGTAGGCCTGTGCCACTCATGTTTGACATTTCCATGCGTGAAATATCTTTTGGAGACAAAGAGGCTTCTCTCTTCATTGCCTGGATGTGTGCTTGTGGGTGGAAGCCCTATTGTATGTCCTTGCACAATCACTCGTGTAGGTTCTGCACTCGGTGACATTATCCGCTTTAGTGAACTCTGAGCTGCGACTTAGTCAGAAGATTGATTTCTCTGCTTTATATCCTTCATATCCGCCATAGTGCCAGCCTTCTTTTGCCCACCTTTGGCACACGGAGCTATAGGCAGCCTGACTATAGTGTCACCTAATTTCAGAGAAGTGATTGATTTGAGTTCTTAACGGCTGTATTCATAATGGGACGCTGTATTTGCAGTTCACATGACTTGCAGCTCCTTCACACAGCGTAATACTTGAATGGAGGCGTTATCAATGAAGCCGCTGAGGTGTTGCAGCTTGCCTTGGCCAAAGCATAAAGATAATGGACTTTTTTTAGTCTATACAATAGTCTTTTTTCTGTAAATTCTGGAACTATCTTGCAAGGCTCTCCGCTTTATGTAGGTTTAGACTTAGTGGAAGAAGCTCAGTTGTTGGCAAAATGCAACATTACAGGCTGTCATTTTATGTTTATTAAATTTTTCCTACACCTGTTGTCCAGCAACTAAAACATGCAACATTTGTTTTACCAGTTTTTTAACTGCACACTCATTATTATGACTTGCTTGTAATGAAGTTGATACAGGAACTTATCCTGGTGCTGCATTCATTGTAAATCACTCCAAGTAAAATGGAAATGCGGAGACCAAGCACCTCGACGTAGCGTCCGTGGGGATCAGCACTAGCATGGCTAATGCTGTTACACCAGAAGTGGCTAATGAGCTAACCTTCCGCTTTGCCTCCACATACCTCTCCATCATTAGCGCCTTCAGCTCCCAAGAGTGCCAGTGAAGGGAACAACACATTCATCCCCATCTATGAAGAATATAACAAATAGAAACCAGGCACCATACAATGGATACTTAAACTGCTAAGAGACCTGATGGAGTGGATAAACTTACCAAATTCATAGAACACATCATTATATAGCAGTATTACACCAAGTTAGGTTATTTGAGGACACTGGCTCTTAAAACAATAACATTGAATCTGCTTTCTTATATTTTCTTGTCCTGAGGTGATTTGTGGTTGGAAAATATTATCTACCTACCCACTTTTTTTAAATCTATTGTTTATTAGTGTTAACAGTAAAACACCTTTATTGTAAAACCCTCCACGTATGCGGTTGGAACTACACACCCTAAAGGCACTTTGCAATATCATGAGGTTCAAACCAAGCACTCAAGTTCAATACATTATATATTGTTTTCATTATTTTCTTAAGGGTATTTTTCTTAATAGCTGTGACAGGAAGAGCTACCTTTTCAACAATCATGCTTCACACCTAATTTCTTCAGATTTTAATGTCTTGCCCAAGGGCATCTTGGCAGTAGTTTGTTATGGGGGGAAAAAGAGAGTTAATTTCCTTTAGCTTGGCTTGATTTTGCCAGCTGAAGCAGTAATTTGAACTCTTAAAGCCTTCTCTCACTTCTTAAAAGTCTTGTTTGTATACTTAAAAAAAAAAAAAAGGAAATAAAACTAAAAACAAATCTAGTTATTCAACAATGAAAGAGTGAAATTATGACTATAAGAACTACACATCACGTGTACATGCAAATTGGTCCATAGATTATTTTTTTATATGCTCACTTGTAAATACACATGCTTCTTTTAAACCTGCAGGTTTTCTTGGATGCCGCACATTCAAAATCTCCAGACCATTTTTCTCTCTCTTTGCTTCAGCCATTTGCTCTCAATCTTGAACAGTTCACAGTTGCACCTGTTGCTGTGAAATAGTTTGGGGCTTCATGGGAAATATATTTGACGAGAGAAAATGCCGTCAGTGCTGCTAAGAGGCATGGTGACCTTGTCTGCCAGTGAAGTAGCCAATCTCCACTTCTCTTTTTTCATCTGCAGCTGTTAATGTCGTTGAAAAGAGACCCGCAGTGCTTCCAGGGCTTGGGTTGGCTTTGCTTGTCGCAACCCTTTTATTGAAAAATACACGATATTCCTGAAGTTAACCGCCATCTCTTGAACTAAGCAGTAATTTATTGAAGCTACTGTGACTTGAGACACGATCAGGACGGACCAGACACGTCTCCTCTGCAGTTCTGTTTCCTTGGCAGATGAAAGTGGTTAACAAACAACACAAATAGATTGGAACATTATCCTTTTCATCACAACATTATTCCTTATTTGTTCTGCACTTTTACATAAAGTTACATAGCTTTTTGAACAATAAATCACAGGAGTTCAAATTCTGGCAGGGTGGAAGAATTTAAAAATGGGAATTTAACATGAATAAAACAGCAAAGGCTGTTTGGCTTTTTTTTTTTTTTTTTTTTTTTGGCCTGTCAGGGTTTTTTTTTTAATAATGTTTCTGTGTGACAGACTCTTAATTGGGTTACAAAAGACTCGCTACTAACGTCACTAATCGGACATTAGACCCAAACTGTAGCATTTAACTCAAAATTGTAATGCTTCAAGTCTAAAACAGGAAATGATGGGCAGGCGTCACATATAAAATCCCTTTTGTACACAAACCAGTAGAGATTGGTATCGTGCCGTGTAGATATTTACTGAAAATAAAAAGTGATGTTGCTGCTGTTGAGGCCCTTAGCAGCTTCAGTAAGTGCATGGCCATTTGACCTGCACATGCACTGCCTTCTCTTTCCAGGACACGATGAGCTGTCTTTCACACAAACAAGTCACATTTTCACAGTAGAGAAGGGAAAGCTGGCTTCTGAAGTGTGGAACTCAGAAAAAATGTCTGAGTAAAAAAAAGGAAAAAACTTGATCGATACTGTAACAGTAAAACAGAGTTGATATTTCTTAGGTCAAGACTTGAATTTTCTTGTGGTGTTCGGCTCTACACTCAAGCAGATGACTGAGAGTCAACATTAACATCTTGGAACAGTGAAGACCTACTTATTGCACCTTGAGGAGCACAAACAAAATGATGCGTAGGAAGCAGTCCTGGTTTCCTGTGTGGCTGAACTGTTTGGTTTGCAGTGCCAGGAAGCAAGCAAACGGAGGCTGACTATCAGTCTTGTCAGCAGTCTAAACTGGACTAACTCACCGACAGGTGATGAGAGGCTGTAGCAACGCTAAACTGACAAGCTGTCATGCAGTCATTTCCCTGGATATCGGTTTGCGAAAACCTGCTGCCTGCGTTCATCCGCAGGAAATCAGAGTCTCCTTTATTTAGGCGGGGGAGTGAAGTCAATTGGCTCAGTTCAGTTGTGTTTGTGAAGAAGATTTTGGTTTCTCTGCTTTGCTTGTGTGTTTCTCTAAAACCTTATTTTTGTCAGTGATGCCTGACTGGTTTTTATTGTTCATCTTAAAAGTCCTTCCATTTTTTTATTGGTGTATTGACTCTAAAGCACTCTGAAACTCTTAATTTCAAGTACAGCAGAAGTAGATTTTATTATTGCTAAATGTTTTATGACTTCACTGCATTTTATATTATGGGCTGTAAATAAATGTCCTTCCACCAGTTATTGATACAAAACCAAATATTGTCAATGACAGAAGGGAAATAACTTTTTCATCTCTCGGCCAGAGTGCCTTGTAAATCCACAATGTCAGAAGCTCCATTCACAAGTTTCTGACTGTTTACCTGTCAAAATATTTGATAGACCCTACCTAAAAAGTGAACAGTTCGTGAATGGATGATGCCACTCTCTTTTAAATTGAAAGAAGATTTTAAAAATGTCCTCTTTGCCCTCTCAAGGTGCCATCCTGGGACGTTCGGAGACTCAGGAGTGCATCTATTACAATTCCAGCTGGGAGAAGGATCGCACCAACCGCAGCGGCATCGAGCCCTGCTATGGCGAGAAAGACAAGCGGCGGCACTGTTTCGCCACATGGAAAAACATCTCCGGCACGGTGGAGATCGTCAAGCAAGGATGCTGGCTGGACGACGTCAACTGCTACGACAGGTATGTGAGTAACAGCAAAAAGGTGTTACTCCTGAAAAGAGAAGTAATCCTTGTTTGTGTTGTTATTTTTTTACTTTTCCCTTTTCAACCGTGAGTTGTTGCAGCATTCCACTCATAAATACTGCATTTTATTTTATTTACCAAAGACAATTGGACTGCTGCCCACTTTACCCACTGCTGAGCTTTAAAACTTGTTTTTGTATTTTTGAGATTTTCTATTTGTAAGTTGCTTTTTAAATTGAATTCCAGGCAGCATTTAAAGTTCCTCAAAACTCCTACAGCTGGCTTCCTGTGACCTGCAAATACCCATTTGCATGTGATATTTGAGTCAGTGGTAAAAATTTTAATGAAAGTTTCTGGTGTCATTTTACCAGACTGTCAATGAAAGTTTGTAATAGTCCCAAGAATCTAAGACTTGGGAGTTCAGACAACTATCCAGCTTGGAGTGTATTCAATACTACAAGTGTATTCATACAATGGTGGTTTTAACACTATATCATTCATTATTAATGCCAAAAACTTGTATTATAACTTAATTTCGAACAAGTAGTTCCAGCACAGGCTCCTTAAACAAAGTCAGGTCAAAGCCAGCCCATCATCAGGAACTCTAAGTACATTTAAAATCACCTTGAGCGCAGTTCTTGTCCCCTTGTGTGCTTCCCCATATGAATGACTTGCACAGGGCTACGTTTTTAATTAACACAGACCGATGAAATTTAAATTGCTTTGTGAATCCTGACTGAAAGTGGATTCGGGCTGATATATGCAACCAAGTGTCCAAACTCAGAGCAGTCAACACATATTAATAGATGATATTATTATAGTTTCTTCCTTGATAGAACATCAACCTGGCATCATATGCTGGTTTGAGCCTGTTCTGCTTGTGCTTTCCTTTGATTCCTGAGCCATAAAGTTGCTGTAGATTCAGCAGCCCGCACAGTTTGGGTACCTCTCCTCAGACGGCGCCGCCTCTCCTCCCTGGAGAGTCCAGAGCAAGTCGAGGGCGGCTGCCACTTCCTTTGGCTTTTATCTGATGACTGTGTGAGTGTGAAAGAGAGAGTGAGTGTGTGCACGTTTGATTGTTAGTGTGTGTGTGTGTGTTTGTTTGCATGTCTGTATATTGGCGTGTGTAGGAGTTATTTTATAAATGTTTTTCTTTCATGTGTTCTGCAGCAGCTAGGGAATGGAGAGGAAGGAGAGGATGTGAGTTTGTGAGTCTTCCTGTTTTTTAGAACACATCTTATGCACCGTGTGCACAGAGAAGCAATCGTGTGTTTTCTCTGGGTGCACATGTAGATGATGTGTTTGTTCGTGTGTGCACTCAGTCACACTCTTGAAAAAAATAAATTGCTTCCATGACCTTTGCAATGTGCAGAGAGGAAAGAGAGAAGAGTGAGAGTCTTTTTTTTTTTTTTTTTTTTTTTAATTCCACCTCCATGTCCTCCGCAGTAATGAGTGTGTGGAGAGGAAGGAGAGTCCCGACGTTTTCTTCTGCTGCTGTGAAGGCAACATGTGCAACGAGAGGTTCCTGTACGCCCCTGATACGCCTCAACAAACCGACCAGCATTCAACCGCCTACAGTATGTACACTCCGACATGTACACACACAGCAATATTCCACTAAAATTACCTCACCTCAACATCTTGTAAATATGTTTAAATGAATAGTGTTTAACTGACATTTCTTAGATTGATTAGCTTTATATTACCCTTTACTTATTTTTGCCTCTAACATCCAGCCATTCACTTGGCCACATGTGAAGTGTGTGTTCTTAGGTTGGCTTCCAGATGTTCAGGTTTTAAAAATATTAAAATATTTAAGGAGCGATAAGAAGAAAGTTTTTTCCAGGTTTGAGAGAGACACATCTGTACCTTATTTGGTGCAGTCAGACTCAAAATGATGCAGAAGAAAAAGCTTGTGCTGTCATTCAATCTTGAGAATACCTCATAAGATGTTGCAGACAAAGCAACACAAAATTAGGCAGCACATTATACATGATTAAAAGACAGGTAATGATGCTAAAATTACAGGAGACCAACTAGCAAAGGGTGGATTCACCACAGTGAATACAATAAAAGGACTCTGTGTTTTTTAGAGGGATTTAAAAACTTTATCGAAGCTGAACATCAGGGAACACAAGTGTGACTGTTATCAATGCAAATATGTGTCATTGCCTCGACCAGCACATATTATTTTTTGTGTGTTTGCCAACTAATGGCAGTTGTAGTGTCCTTTCACTTTGCACTTTACAGCTAAATAGTCCAACAGGCCAGCCTGTCTCTTTGTATTCCTTTAAATGTGACTTTCTGAAACCTGCAGACAGCCTGTAGAGAAAACTCTTCACAGTCTCTCTGACAAACGCCCCGAGAGTCCCACCATGCAGCTGGTGCTGCCCCATCGGCCTCTGCCTCATCCTCATATTCCCATCCCTTCTTTTCACCCCCACCCAAAGGATGCCAGTGGTGGTCGGCGTCCGAGCGTCGGAGCTTTGACAGCAGTGCCGAATCAGACTGTCACACCTTGTGATGGGAGGACAGGTTGAGCCAGCAGGCGTCACCCAGCGAATCCTGCAGGGGTCGGACACAGTTCAGAGCTCTGTTATTTTTGGCAGGCAGATTACGTTATGTCACGAGATGGATTTGCTAATCCTGCTGTGTGTGTGTGTGTGTGTGTGTGTGCACACGCGTATGTGCATTGATATGATCCCTAAGCACAGAGGCAGTAAGCTGTAAGCAGGGTTAGTGTGCACTTAGAGATGATGTAGCACAATGTCAAGCCAATCAGGCATGCTGTTTTCTTTTTCTTTTTGTGTTTCTGTTTTCCGTCTGACACTGTCAATAATTTTTGATATCTCATAGCTTTAGCTGTGTTTCTGTGAAGATAAAACACGCCAGTTACAAGTCCTATCTTGTTCATTTTTTTCCTCTTTTTTCCACTATCCTCACTATTTCTCTCCCTGCAGCCACTTCCAACCCATTTTCCCCGAAGCCCCAGCTCTTCAGCACTCTGCTTTACTCCCTGGTTCCCATCATAGGCCTGACCGCCGTCGTCCTCTTCTCTTTCTGGATGTGGAGACACCACAAACTGGCTTACCCAGCTGCACTCGTCCCCACGCATGTAAGTCAGTCATGTAAACATCAGGAAAATGACCACTTTATTGTCTTCTTGTCCTCATTTTTGTTTCACGATGCTTATAACTGTAGTGTGTTTCTAGACTTCACCTGTCAGTCAAACTGTGCAGCAGAGACTGTGGTGTCCTCTTTCTTCAAAGTTGCTGTTGATGCAGTTAGAGTTTCTCTTTTTGTCTGTTCAGCCACAGTGACCACAGGGCCTCACTTCATCCAGTAAATGCAACAAAGGGGAAATATAAAACATAATTTTGCACACAACAAATCATCTTATTCCTGGTAAATTGCAAATTTAAATAGAAAAAGGCAAGAAAACCATGTAGAATGCAGTTTGGTATTGCTACGCACAATGTGCCACATGCAGAAAGCAGCTTAAGAAATAATAGATAATTTATTGCATAAAATGTCTGACTCAGCTTTGGTCGATTTCTGTTGATACCTATTTCCTACATGAGTCAATGCTCATTAGTTGCTCCCAAGAAAAGACTCTTTTGCAGTATGAGACAGTAAAACATGTGCTCTGCCTTCTCTATTTAACCAACCTTCAGCTTCACCACTGATCTAGTTTCTCAGTGGGCTGAAACAGCCTTGGCCTTTTGTGGCCCGTGCAGCAGAGGGACAGAGCCACGGTCAGCCAGTACGGACACACTGTGCACAGAGTTTACGTTGGGATAATTGCTTTTTCAGTTTATTCTTTGAAAGTTGTGTAGAAGGAGAAGAGCACCCCTGGTTCTGTCTGTTTCTTTTTCCCCGAGTCTCTTTTATAGAAAACACATTTTAGACATGTTTAAAGCAGCAAACTAGAGCGTCAGGAGATTAATATAATTGGGATATAGTATGTTTTGTCAGACTGAGTGAACCTGTGAGCTCATAGTCTGCAATTTAAAGAACATGTAAATAAGTCAAACACAAGCAAATTAATCCATCGGTTTTAGTGGTGCAGCATTTAGGAAAAGCACTGTCAACACAAAAAAGCAACTAATGCAGACATTTCAGTATGAAGTGCATATTGTGCCGTTCAGGTTAAAATCATTCAGGCTTGACCCACATCTGAGCATGTACTCGTTCACCTTTTATTACACACAGTCATTTCTTCTTTTTCTATTCTGTCATGATTGTTCCATAGCTGCGTAGTGAAAAAAAACTCATATCGACGCTTTTGATCATTTTCATGTCTTCACTTGAATCGGCCCGTTTCATCACCTTTAAAGATTTTTCAGCTCCATTCTTGTTCAAGTGAGAGTAAGGCTGTTTTTCCAAGTTCCTGATTAATTTAGTTTTTATGATTCTGAGGTGGTTTTTACCTGACGGCAGTACAGCTATATTCTGTGCTGCTCAGCAGCAGGGGAAAAAGAAAACCCGTGCAGAGCCTCCACAGTATGGAAGAGGAGTCAGGGGCCTCTGCATTATTGATGAGGCTTTATATAGGCAAACAAAACTAAACACAGAGACGCTTGCAGCTCTGCCTCAGAGGACGGTGGTGGGTGGGTGGGTCGGTGTGGGGGAAGTGCGGGGGAGGGAGTGAAGAGAGACATGCAATTCTCTCAACTTAGTTACTGTATTTGCACAGCGCTAAAGCACAGCTGAGAAGAGATAAAAAGACACTGACACAATACAATCGGATGCTAATGTGCATTGGAAAGACAACACTGCTCAGAGGCTTATGAAACATCATACCTGCAAACAGATAAATGAATGAATAAACAACATAAAAGAAAATATGATCATTGCCAAGAAGAGTGTATCCGATAACAAATGATGGTACAGTGGGGAAAAAACGAACAGTTAAAATCACAAGGGGAATAAAATGAAATAAAATAGCCAGGATGGAATAAATGAAGTCATGGCAGATGTGTATAGCACGTGAGTTTGTGAAGAAGTGGCATGTATGAACTAGTAGGTGTACAAGGGCAGTAGAAGTCAGCTTGTATGCCTTTCTGGAAGGAGGTGAGGCAGTAAACCCCACCTGCTCTCTGCTTGGACACGACTAAGAAATCATTTTAACTGCTATCTCATACACAGATGTACGCCGGTGTCTCTAGCTTGTTTTGTAATTGAACAAACTTGTTTTTTCAATATAGAATATGAAGAAAGTCATCAAGAGGAGATAGATGGATGCAGCAGGTGGGGAGCTATAGAGGGATTCATTTTTGTCTTTTATTGTTCTGATTGTTGCTGAAGAATGTGTTTTTGTGTTGCACCACAGGCTGGTTTTATAAAAAGCAGAGGTGACTCTGACAATCACTCAAACAGCTCACTCCTGGAGAGTCATTGAGGACAGCTTCTAGCAATTCTTACACGGTTTTGAGTAAAAACACACCACAAACACCTTCTGTTCCACTGCAGATTACTGTATTAGGAGGTGTGCAACACCTGCCTGATGAAATCACTTATATAAGAAGGCATTTCAGGATATTTCAGGACAGTAAGAAATCTGAAATTTGAAAAATGAGCAGTATCTTCACTTCGAATCTAAAACTCTAATATCTGATACTCAGCAAGTAAACAAATAGGCCCATTTGCAAAATAAACAGTTTTTGAAAATACTATTTTAAGTTGCTCTCTGTGGAAAGATGAGTACTAATTGGGAACAACTTCTTGCATTTTCTTGCATCAGCAGAACTAAAACACTGAAATCTCTGTGATTTGTTAGTTTTGAAAGAAATGTCCGCTGCATGAAAAGTTCAGATAATATGTTTTATATCATTTGTTAGGAACTTTAAAAACAGACAATATTTGATAGATTTACTGCAAAAAAGTAGACTGGACTTCAATGTGTCCTTTATCATGCTGTTTCTGTACTATGCTGCATCATTAGAGCATAATGCATTATACTTACTCATGTATTTTTAATGTGACAGTAACAAATTACCCACACCTGTTGCTACTTAGAAGTGCACGGTGTGTATGGGAAGTCATTGTAGTAGTTCATCATAGGTGTTGGTAGTAATAGACTACATTTTTCCTGTTCCCTAACATCAGTGAGTACTGCTGTATCTTCTAAATGGCAAAGCTCTGCATCACACTGCGCACATTTCATCTAAATCCCTAATTAAAAGGAACAGTGATTATGTTATAAACAAGCAACCAGAACACAGCCAGAGACAAAGAAGCAACATATACGCTCCAGCTTTTGTCCTTGTCAGAAGGACCAGAAGTTAAAGGACTGAATTGTGAAATTCAACACGAAGATATGTTAGAAAATTACATACATACATATATGTGTAGAGGACCATTATGCCAAAATTTCTTATGCTGTATTATTGGTGCACATTTTCTACATTGAATTTGGTAGAGTCTCCACAGTGAGTGGAGTTTATAAGTGAGTCTAAGAAGAAAGTAAATTAAGGTAATGAAACATGCAGTTTTCATGATGCAAAAGTAATTGTTTCTACTTAATGATCATTAATAGATTCATTATTACGGCTCAGTTCTCTAATTTTACATTGCAAGGCACTAAAGAACGAGAAAGAAAAACACAAACTAACCTAAAAGCTCCAGCTGCACATTCACACACATATGTCAGCATTGAGTTGATCCCGGCTGGATGTGGGGGTACTGGGTGGAGTTCATAAAGATGACTTGTTTATACAACAGTGCAGGTTTAATTTTGTTGCACACATTCCTGTTTTATAGACTCTATAACCCTCAAAAAGATAAAATCCAAACCCAAACATCAAATGCGTAGAAAAATATATGCAGCAAAGTAACTTTATTGCACACCATCATTATGTCATTATGATCGTGGTCCATTGCAGACTGCATATTTGCCACCAAGTCTCCATTATTCACACCACAGTGCGAATTGGAGGCAAACTGGAATTGATTCTGTCTGAGTACACAGACCCACAGCTTTCACACGGAGAGGCCGGGAGCACTTAAACATAAGTCTGGACATTTTCCTACATGGACCCTATTTTCCTCATCTTTATCCATCTTACAGATCGATTCTGACCAAAATCTCATCAATTGCTTCATTATGGAGCTACTTACATCTTCTTTGTCTGTGTGCAGCTTTACAAAGAAGTCCTACAACTTCCCAGTTATATGCTACATGTATTTTTAAGCAGTTGTGATTTTTGCTTCCCCACCTTAAATTTTTATTATGCTTTGAAACAGTTGCTACGCACGTGTTGCTGTGCAAAACCCCAATGCGATCCCCACATTTTAGAGTGAACTACAAGCAGATGCAGAAGTAGAAGGGTATACAACAAAGGATTTAAATGTTTTCTCACCTCCATATGGCGTAGAGTATTGAAAACCACTACTCCATCGTATAGATGCTGATTTAAATTGAAATACTAACAATTTTAGTCACTTTCCTAAGCAGCTGTTGTACAGCTCCTTGCGTTTTGAAATTTGAGGTCATAACATCTTCAGTTATATGAACATGAATACATTAAAATATCTGAGCACTAGTCAAATTATTACCCAGCGTCAGCTGACAAAGGTTCATTTTCTGTGTGTGAATTTTGTACAATCTGTGCTCTGTTAATCTCCTCAGCAGTGGGGTGCTCATTTTCATTCACATTCTTAACCCAACTTTTCTGTCTCACATGATTGACTTGGTTTGATCTCACTTTAATCTCTGAAGTTATTTAGATGCCTATTTACACATTGTTTAAACTTTTTTAGTTGCGCTACCTAATGCATCATTTCATCTCCTAAAATGTGCCATCTTCTCTTAGGTGCTGTGCTTATTAACACTTTGTATGATCCAGTCGGGATGACAAACATCACAAATCAAACCATAGCTTTTAAAGCTTTATTCATTGGTCTTGAGTACAGGGGAGAACAAAAGGTTGTTCCTGGACAACCCATCATCTCGTACCTTTTATCTGCTTCTATTTCATTCACTAACAGAAAATAGCAATAATTTCTCTGTTTGCTTCTTATGTTCCTTTTCAACAAGCACGCCTTTCACATTATGGTGGAGGTAAGAGCGGTTTAATTGAAATTGAAACACTATTAATTTTTCCCCTGTTTTGGGTTCAGAGCTTGGTATGATTCTCCACCTCAGTCCCAGATCACCATTTATTTTTTTCTTTTGCTTTTTTGACAGTGTCTTGTTCACTCGGTTCCTAATGCATTTTGTTGTCTTTTAGTTGGGTTTTTTTCTGCCTGGGTTTATTGCATGGATGGATGTCTTTGTGTTCTCTGCTGAAAATGTATTTGCATGGTGGAAAGTGGCCAACATGGCTCCGAATGCAGCCCCCTCTTTTGTATGAATGTCCACCTGTGATGTTTATGTAAAGAGTGTGTGAGTGTGAGTGTGTGTGTGTGTGTGTGTGTGTGTACTGTGACCCAGTTTCTAGAACAGTATCTACTAGACTTATGGCTCACGATGTTTCCCATGCAGACAGACAGAGCAGAGCAGAGAAACTGAAACTGCAGCATGCTTTTCCATCTCACATGCAGATTGAGAAGGAGTGCAGATACATTTTGCATAAGTAGGAGCATTGCCACTTACCTGGAACAGATTTCATTTCAGAGAGTGTACGTTACTTAAGCATAAGAGGAGGATAAGCCTTTGTAAATGTACTTTGCTGAAAAATTATCAAATTGTAGTACAACTATGACTGTAGATATCACTAAAAATTGACACGTAGGTAGCACACAAAATAAAACTCAGACTGTCTAAGAGAGTTTAGATTCTGGTGTATTGTCAGTGCAGGATTTCAGGTTAGCTCTTTTTAAGGTCATGTCAACAAGTTTTTCTGTTTTGATATGACCTCAGGTTTTCTGGTCATATCAACAAAATATGACCTTTAGATATGAGTTTTGGAGGCTTAAGTCTAGAATAACGGGCCATTGTACTTTTATGACTAAAAATCAAACATGCCATTTTGATTATGTTACGTCTGCGTATATCAGGACAAACTAAACCAGACCTAAAGGACCTGTTCTGATGTAATAGATGAAGGCGTAATCCGATTAGGCCATGGGAGATGGTTGAGGGTTGGAAAGAACGGCGTGAAGCAGCATATTCTGTTTTCCTGTTTCCTGTGGTCTGCTGACTAAGTGTAATGCGCCCCCATTTGAGGCAACGGCGCCCTGTGATCGGACAAGAGATCCGGTGACTCCCAAGGGAGACCGAGCCAGGCCAGGCCGGTCCGCCTTGTCAGGCCAATTCCGGAAGACAGACAGGAGTTTTCAGAAACGAGGCAGAAACAAAGAAAGAAACAAAGACAAGAATCCCACAATAAATAGTTTTAAGAACACATCATCATCATCATCATCAAGATTATCTGCGATGCCATATGCAGTAAATCTACAGAAGGCTCTTTGAAATCTTTCTATGTGTTGATCACGTGCAATGTAACATGACGCTGTGCTAGTGTGGAGGATCAGGCCACCACCATCAGATCAGTCACTCATTTCTGTTGCAAGGCGTAGTAGCTGTGCAGGAATTCACCTTGGTCTTAGACGATGACTTGCATTGTACCCTTGAACAATGCTGGTATTTTGAGCTCGGCAAAGTCGTCAGACTATCAATCTCTTTAATCTCCAGTCAAAACTAAATGTACAGGAAATCTGTCTTTTTGACAATTCTGCAGCTTATTGTAACCCTGCATGTTAAAATGCTCTTCTTATCTCAATAATAAAATCAGAATGAAATTACTGCCATGCACAATACATGCAGTGGAACTAATAATACTTTTCAAATTATTAATAAGTTGCTGGGACTGAGCGACTCTGAGCAGTGCCTACACTGGTGGATAAAACTTAATACTTGCATAATAATCAGCTTTTTTTTAACTACTCATCATTATGATCATAAACGCCTTAGACAGCAAGTTCAACAAATGTTTTTAAACTGGTTTTGTTCATTATCTGCATCTGAAATAGAAATGGCACTAAGGGAGTCCTCCAGTAAAAAGTGTTGCCCCGTTTTCATTGACAAGTATCCTCAGGATGCAGGTAGACCATTCGGGTTGTTCTTCTTCTCACACTTCTCTGTCACATTTAATTGCTCTTGAGACATAAAAAATATTTTTGTACCTGTTGTAAGGTCAAAGTTGCTTCATTTTTACACACTTCTTTGTATTCATTACTTAGTGTTACTTACATGGTGTTGGTCATCAGGAAAAAGCACATTTTCTGTCACAATTATAGCCAAGTGATGTGAAAAGGGTTGGATAAAACGCAAATTCACATCTTGCCTTCTCTGAATTTCTTCATTTTTTTATAATGGGGGCTCCTAAATGGGTCAGGCAACAGACATAAAACACAATAAGGTGGTGAGAGAGACCAAGAGAAAAGACTTGCTCCCTTATTTTATCTCTGGGAAATGTTAGTGTTGTAAGACTGACCACATTCTTTGCATGGGAGTATTTTCATTTTTTTTACAAGTTCTGGCCCCAATCTTTCACCAACCAAATACCATCAGTTCTAGGTGGACCTGTTTGTTGTGTGCATACAGTGTTCTGTTAATTGACATGTTGCAGCATTGTGCTGTGTTACCTGTGTAAGCCTTACGAGTAAAGGTCATGCAAGCTTGTTAAATGCATTTTCTTCTATTTGCGTTGACGGACAGACCACCGATGTTGTCTTTTGTCCAGTCTGCTGGTACAGGTTTATTTGAAAGGTTTATACTACTGTGATGAGTGTTGATGAGTACATTCAAGGTTGGAAATTGCAGCCTGCCAAGCACCAAATTCTTGGACTTTATTGGGTAAATCAATAAGGGTCATTCACAAAACTGGAAGCCGCAAGTTTCTGATATGATGAAGTGAATATAACTTTTCTACAGAGCACTCTTCCTGAACTCGAGCCAATGAAATCCAAACTTAATGTAGTCATTTAAAATCATTTGTGGTCTGAGTTGTTAATGATAAAAATGACAAAAAAAGGCTAGTAAGCATGCCAGGAAGTGTAATGAAATGCAATCTCTCACGTATACAAAACAGCATTAAAACAGATGTAGAGAAACATTTCCATAACACTAAACATTTATTATTTTGGTTAGTACAATGTGTTCTTGAAGATGTTTTTCAAGGTGCCAGCTTGGGACCATTTGGGACCTCTGTAATCCAACCTCGGCACCATCATGGGTAATTTTCCCCGTCATTTGGCTGGCATTCGGTGTGAAAGCAGAGTGTAGAGACATCAGGTCTGCCTCACAGCTCTCTGTTAGGGGGGGAAAAAGCCTTAAGTAAACATACCAGCTCCCACTCGAATGCCCCATTCCCCCCTGCACTGCCAGGCAGTTAGTGAAAGACATGGACAGCCTGCTCCGGATTTATACCAAAAAACAACAGCAAATAGTTTTTCCTTTACTCGTACAAAGCTGCTTGTTAATTCAGCAGATATGTGCAGCTGCTTCCATGTGTACTACTACAACCTCCACTCAATAATAGATTGGATTGGATGGTGGTTATTTCAGTGGAGCAGCTTTTTTCTGACTCAAATAATGATAGAAAAATTAGGTATTTAAAAGCAAAAGCATGACTGTTACCAAAGAACAAGCAGCTAATGTAAGAAATCATTCCAAGATTACAAACTAATGTCAATACATCAGGAGGATATGTTTATTGTACAGAAGATAAAGTCCTCTTGCAACATAGAAGTGCTTATCGGCTTTATTACACCTATTTATAGTAGACTGCATGGTTTGCCAACAAAAACTTTATTTTCCTACAGTTAACATTTCCATAAATAAATCCTAAACAAGGTGAATTTTGTTTATTCCTGTGATTTTATATCAGATCCTTTTTCTCGTTCCCCACTATAAGTTCGTCATACGCATCAGTGTCTAATGACACTGACTTGCTGAATGAATATCAAGTGTTCAGTGGCAAAATCCTTTTATCTAAGCTTTTTTTTTCATTCTAAGTTAAACAGCATTGAAGGCCAAAGTTCGTGACCAGACGTACAGTATCCGCTTGATAAAAACAAATCCATAAAAGCTACTAATGATACACAGTTCGCTTCTGTAGTTACAATAATCTTGTCAAGACAGGTGGTAAAAGCTGAAGCCACTTCTCCCTGTTTTATTACTCATGCAGTTAAATGCTTTTTGGCTTCGCCTGGTAGCACAGCTTTAGCTCATTTTTCACAGTGGGAAGACTTGGATATCACCAATGTTTGTCTTTAACAAAGGGTGAGTGCCAAAACCTTGGCAGTAAATTACGCAAAGGTAATCTGTGTGTACCTTTTTTTTATTCCTCACACAACCACACAACACAGCTCACTGGTGTGAGTGTTGTTAAATCTTCTTTGTCACTCGTATCGGTCACAAACTGAAAAGAGCATTTTAAAGGAAGTTGGGAAAACGGAGTTGGATTGACAAGCATGAACTTTTGATATAATATCATGGAGTTTTAGTGGATCCTGTGGGCCTTAGGGTGTTGAAACTTGCTTCAGCTTATCAAGCACCGTGTAAGCCTTCAGTTCAAGTAAAAACATGAATATCACCAGCATTGCAGGGACAAAGCTTTTTGCTTTTTTACTGACGGCAGCGATACAGAGGCATGGAGGTAAAGTCGAGATTTTACAGCAGCATATCTGGTTTCATCAAAGGCCATCAGTCATGTGCTAGTCTTTCTCTTCTACCTTTTATCCTCTGGAAATGTGACTCCCCCACTGCATGCGTCTTTCGCCCTCTCTCTCTCTCTCTCTCTCTCTGTGCCTCTCTATCCTCACTCGGCCTCTGTCCATCTCTGTGAAGTCACATGTGAAAGTGATCAGCTTAATCCCAATCACCAGCTGTGTTTAACCTATTTTAGATTTGGAACACTTGGCTTCCTTGCTTTTACTTTTGTTTGTATGGGATTAGCATGACCAAACTGCGCACGCATGATTTCTGACCTATCAGGGTTAGAAACAATGCTTCTTAAATGTTTTTATTTAACCTTTTAAGCCTGCCCTGCTTCATATTCATCCATTTTAAAGTCTCATCTGCCTTGTGCCTTGCTCAGGAGTAGTAAAGGTTTCAGATCTTTCTCTACACAATTTTCCTCATTGGATTCAAACTGGCAATGTTCCAGTTCCAATCCTGCATTTGTGAACTCAAGCAAATGCAGCCCTCAGGGTTTTAATTGAATTTTAAATGAATTAGTCCAAACTCAGCTTGGTTTGCTGTCTCCTCTCTCTTTAAAAAAAACCCACTGTAATAATGATACTGAACTTAAATATGCAGCACTTCTTTAACCAGAGTTTCGAAAGTGCTTTAACAATCAAATCAAGCAAGCAGCAGAGCCATAAAATAAATAAAGTAGAGGGGGGTGGCACAACATAAAAGATAAAGAAAGAGGCTAAAAACAGTATTATGGCAAAAAAACAAAACAAGATAGCATCACCACATAAAAGAAAGTCTATAAATGTACGTTGTAAGATGTGATTTAAGATGTGAAGATGATAGTGATTCTGCTGGCCTAAGCTCCTCAGGCATGTTGTTGCTGAGCCAAAAGCCCGGTCACCTTCAGTGTAAGCCAATGCTATTTTAATGCTCTGCAAAAAGATGAAAAGAAAAAAAGAATAACATTGTCCTCTGTCTTTTTTTTTTTTCTTTTGTCTGTCCTCTCTCTGCAGGATCCTGGACCCTCACCCCCGTCCCCCGTTTTGGGACAGAAACCACTGCAGTTGATCGAGGTGAAAGCCAGGGGGCGCTTCGGGTGTGTGTGGAAAGCCCAGCTTCTGAATGACTATGTGGCTGTTAAGATCTTCCCGATTCAGGTAGGAAACGGCACTCTGTGGCTCCTTCAGTGAAGTGTGGCGCTAGATGTTAGTTTTTCATTGTTTTGACACCACTTGTCATCTACGTTGCTTTTCTCCAGGCCATATTTGCTTCTTCTGTTAATTAGTCTCTTCAGAACAGAAATAACATCTGCATTTGTCTTTCTGCTTTTGTTTAGGACAAGCTGTCTTGGCAGAACGAGTATGAGATCTACAGCGTGAGCGGCATGAAGCACGACAACATCCTCCACTTCATAGGCGTGGAGAAGAGGAACAACAACCTGGACCTGGAGCTGTGGCTCATCACCGCCTACCATGAGAAGGTATGCTGTCGGAGATGGAGATGTACCACCAGCAAACTGCTAAATTTGTTTTTTGATTTATTGACTCATTTTTTTGTTTTATAAAAAGAAAACATCAGTTTTTGAGCTGCTTGAACAAACTCTGCAAGACAAGAAGGGGAACAAATGCTGTAATGAGTATTGTGTTATCCACAGTATGCATAATACAGTGCATTAGATTTAGCTGCCTGAACATGAGGCTAAGGCAGTAGCTAATATTTTCATATTATTGTAACTTGAGCACTAGGAAACTATTTTCCAACATTAGCTGTGTTTACATGATGCCTAATATTGAACTAATAATCATTATAATTGTTTAATCAGAATAAAAATGCATCATTTGAACAGACTTATCCAGTCAGAATGAGAGGGAATAACCTAAACCTTTGAGAATCTGTTCAGGAACAATTCATCTGGTCATTTCTTCCTTGTTGGAGTAAATATATTTTTTCTGCACGTTTGCCCAAGCTCAGGGTAACATTAGGTGATGTAGCAAGAATCTGGGAGGGACAGAAATATGATGGCAGCTAAACGAAACTGGTCTGTGGCTGATGAAACTTGTTTAGTTGGAAACATTGCTTCTGAGATTTGATTTGAAGATTTGAAGTCCTCAAAGTTAAAAAACTATTACTATCACTTCACAACGTGTGGAATCTTTGCTCATCTTAGTGGATCAGTGCCAATGTAAACACTTCAGTTGGATCCGTGGGATTGAAGAAAGATTGTTCATGTAACGACAGCTGTTGAATATATGTGTTAGAGTTGAGTTGAATTCCTGGAATCATTAGTGCCTGCATCTTTTTCATCTAAACAGTACATAAAGGGAAAGAAATATGAAGCTTCAATGTTAAATCTGACTAAGTTGAGTGAACTGAAACTTCAAGTCAAAGTCCAAATAAGTTTCCACAGTTAAATAAAACGTCATTTGTGAAGTTGCAGCACATTAACGCAGCAAAACCACAGTCATAAGTGCAAAAAACAAAGACTTGCCTTGGTTTAAAAATACAGTATCTTGGTGGGAAAATGTGATGAAGCATGTGTGTTCAGTAAAATGTTTACTACAGAGAATACTCTCCAGTTTCTTGCCTGACTTGTTCACTAACCAGGTTGTGTCCATGTACTGTAAACACACTGAAATAGAGCTCTCACTGTATTGTTGTTGTGCACTGATTTAATAGCCTCCCAGGCAGGAAGCTAACATTGTTGTAAGCATTGGAAAAGGGGGTAACGGTCATGAAACCTCCACGTTATATTGATTGTTTTTGGTGCCTTAAGAGCTGATGTATAATTACAAAATCCTAAATGCTGCATTCTTGGTCTTTTTCTAAGCCTCGCTTTTGTTAGCCTTGCTTCACTCACACTTTCAATCACACGTCTTTTAGAATCTAGGCCTGTAAGTGCCTCTGTGTTTTGAGGGTCATTACCAATGAAGTATGAGGCAATTCTTTTACACTTCACTTACTTGAATTTCCCAGCAAGGCCACAAATTTGAATTTGCGTGTTTAAGAAACCTTCCCTTCATGAATAAAGGTTAAAAAAATTGAACTTGTGGCTGTGAAGCTTCCACCCAACAATGAATCTCTTGGCTAAAGGTGCTATTTTGATTTGTAGAAGCTCTACAAAGTGGAAATAATATTACAGGGATTTGTTTTAAATGAGTTTTAGGAAAGGTCATACTACCAGCAATAAATCAGAGTCACAGCTAAGTGCCTTGTCAAGCTTGTGCTGTAATTATTTTGTTAGAAAGTCTTATGATTCATAACTGAGACTTTGACCTATAAAGAGCCTTTTCTCCCTGAACAGGTGTCAAAATGTTGGACACCTCAGTTTTGACTGAACCTTAGCTTGTGTAACACAGCTGGAGCAGTGACTGCAGAGTTAAGCGTTTCCTTGACAGCTGATTTATGCCTCGCCGTTTGATGCACCTAAGCTCCTCGCTGTGTTAGGATTCAAAGTATCTGTAGCATGCACTGGCTCGCCTCAAAGGATACAAACCCCCCAAAACTCCCTGCATTTGAATCCTTTCATATCTCAGATAATGCTTGGATATTAATAGCTGTCAGTGATTGCCTTTGAAGGGGATGTAGTCTGATTTATCATATGACCAGAAATGAATACAGCATTTAAACTGCTGAACCTACATGGAGATAGAGACAAATGCTGGACAACAGGACAACCAAAGATTCAATTGTTGTTTTGTTATTTTGTTTTTCCTCATCTGTTGGAGCTGCCTGCCATCTGGTGGTCTCTCCTTATAACTACATCTGTCTTTGGCCTTGCCACAAGTGACCTTCTTTCATGTTGACTTACATTATATAAGAACAAAGATGTTGCGTAAAGGGCAAGGCGTTAAACATTAACGTCAAAATCTTGACCATACATCTCTCATGCTCTTGTATTTATATGTGTATTTATCTTCGCTACAGAATACAATATAAATGCATGTCTTCAAATGCGATGAGTATCTTGGAGCTCAGCAACCACGCATACAATAGAGCATTACTAGATGTATCTGTGCAAAGTAAAATGATACAAAAACTCTCCGGAAATTGAAGCCGGTCTTTGCTGATAAAGAGCCTGTGTGCTCAGGAAGCCTTGCTTTGATAAATAGAGATTAAAGAACAGTGATCAAACACCACAACAAGAAGCAGATAAATGAACAGCATTTATCAGAGCTCTGTTATTTACCATGAACAATAAATGTGCAGGAAATTTACTTTGTGACGGGTGAGCAAAGGACTTTACTGTGCTTTTATGAGGACACCGTATAGGTAGCAAATTGTATTTATCACTGAATTGAAAATATCAAGCTGCAAAAGTCAGCTCCCTTTTTTTTCTTAGATAATCATCTAAGAAGAAAGTTTCAATTTTAAAATGCACAGTCAATCAAAACTTGAGATATCTATTCCTGTAGAAGCTGTTGTGAAGAAATTGTTTTACTGCTGAGTCTTTTGTGAAATACAATACTATCCACAGTGAATTTCCACCCATTAGGGGTATTGGTGTTACCATGGTAACATTGCATGGTCTAGAGAGGTGGGAATCATCACAACTCAGCCGTCACCATATGATTATTTATCATTATTTATTGTGTTGCTTAGGATTAGACGACTGTTGAATCACCCACTTTGTTTGATGCGTTCAGCAGATGATTTCACCATGAAACTATTAAATACTTTTGTCTCAGCATATTTATTCATTTGTTTTATTCTCATATTCATGGTTTCCTTATATGTTTTTAACGTTTTATTTAAAAACATGTTTTATTTTGGTAAAATGTTACAGTGAACACTTTCAGTGCCTAAACAAGAAGCTTTGCGAATCATTACACATGAAACCTTTTGGGACGTAGCCATGCGTAGAGCACAGTCATAAAGTTTGGAAACTGTACAGTAATATTAACCATATTTTGCTAACAGTTGTCAACATAAGCTTCCTGACACACAAGACTAAATATAGGTATAGCTTAAAACGTTGTGATCTATCCAGCTGTGGTCATGTCTGCGATGGCTGGTTTGGTTCAAAGCGTTGCAGCATTGTTTTAAAAAGGTGCAGAGAAAATGGAATTCAAATGTTATATGCTGACGGTGTCTTTCGTCTGTCTTTATCTTGCAGGGTTCTATGACGGACTACCTGAAGGCCAACGTGGTGTCCTGGAACGAGCTCTGCCACATCGCCCAGACAGCAGCCCGCGGTCTGTCCTATCTCCATGAAGACATCCCAGGACACAAGGAAGGACACAAGCCTTCCATTGCTCACAGGTAAACGGCTTCTGTGAATGTACCGGCCTTTATCATTTTGACACAATTGATCTGTGAGATAGAATGTATTTTATTTTTGTTCCTTTTTGTATTTTAGGGATATTAAGAGCAAGAATGTGCTGTTGAAGAGTAACCTCACCGCCTGCATCGCTGACTTTGGACTTGCTTTGAAGTTTGAGGCTGGAAAATCAGCAGGAGACACACACGGACAGGTACAGTTTACTCAATAGAACCTGTAGAGTCCTGTGCACTATAAGGAATGGTACCGACGTATCAAGACAGAAGTGTAAAACAGAATTGTTGGAACCTCTCAGTGACAGCAACAGTCCCGTAGTGGCAAGGCCACATTTAGGCTTATGGCATCATTTCTTGGTTTGGAAGTTGGAGCTATCCTGGGATAAGGTAGTTATCTCCTCATATACACACCCTTCCATGATTGCAGAAATAGTGCCACTTGAACTAATTAGTTGAACTGCTTGCTGTATTTGCCAAATAAGCAACAACACCCTCATGTCACCCTTCATCACCAGCATCACATTTTGCTGTCTCAGCCCATCGCTGAGCTGTGTCATCACATCCTTCTTACTCGCTGTTTGTACTTGATTTTCCACTCATGTTTCTCTCCTAATGCCAACTGAACCTGCAGGTAGGAACACGGCGCTACATGGCTCCTGAAGTTCTGGAGGGTGCCATTAACTTCCAGCGTGACTCTTTCCTGCGTATTGACATGTACGCCTTTGGCCTCGTGCTCTGGGAGCTGGCATCGCGATGCACAGCCGCTGATGGTGAGACTGACTGCTGCTAGTTGTTTGTTTTATTATCCTTATCCTTAACTGAGTAGTGTTACTACAGATTCATTTTTATTTTGGACACGTGGTTGTACAATAACAGGCCCAGTGGATGAGTACATGCTCCCGTTTGAAGAGGAGGTGGGTCAGCATCCATCTCTGGAGGACATGCAGGAGGTGGTGGTGCATAAGAAACTGCGGCCCTGCTTGCGAGACTGCTGGCAGAAACACGCGGTGAGCAATGGTGGTTAGATTCACACAAGAATTAGTATCAGATGGCTCTAAATTTCTGTTAGTAAAGACGCTGGGGATATTTTCTGGTCTTAAAAAAACAAATATTTCTTTTAGAAAACTTTAAGATATTGTTCCTCAACTGCTGTTTTGTTTCAAGTTTGTTTATTTATTTATTTTGTATATGACCAAAGATTAATTAATAATGTTACTTAAAAATGACGTTTTGAGGCAAATAATGAAATGTAGTGACATTTGTTTATGATAATTTTTCAATGCTGTGTTGCAGAAAAAGGCATAGAAGAGAATTTGTCATCAGTCATGTTGTTGGACAGAAGCTAAATGAAAAAGTTTGAATCTGTTATGCTCTGCGTAATGTTGTACTTTCTAAGCACAAACCAAACAAAAAAAGAAACAATAAGCTCCACGGTGAAGCTGTGACAAGCAGTGATGTTGATCTGTTTCTCTCAGGGTCTGGCCATGCTTTGTGAAACCATCGAGGACTGCTGGGACCACGAGGCAGAGGCTCGCCTGTCCGCCGGCTGTGTTGAGGAGCGCATCGGCCAAATGCAGCGCCAGGCCCCCATCATTGGCCCTGAGGAGATCGTCACTGTTGTCACCATGGTGACCAATGTGGACCTCCCTCCCAAGGAGTCCAGCTTATGATCGGCCAAACGGCTAAAACCGTATGAGCTTGCAGAAACACGGATCAACACGAGGGGATAAACAGCCGACCCTGGTTGGTTGGCGTAGTGTTTTATTGTTTTTCTTTCTTTTTTCCGTTTTTGTCTCTATTTTTTTTTTTTTTTTTTTTTTTTTTTTGTCTTTAACTGTGGGCCGCTACTCGCGTTCAGGAAACACCCTGTGCCCACTTCACTACATCAGTTTATATCCACCTCATTTTGATATGTGTGCCTGAGGATTTTAACAGTCGAAACTCTCATCCCGAGATTCAGGATATTTACGACGACAAACGGCGTCACACTGACAGTTCTGACACACTGGGACGACGACACTCAACAAACACTTTTATCATGTATTGTTTTTATATACATACACACACATAGGAGGGCGACCTGTTCTGCTCGGTTTTCTACAGAGAGAGAAAATCTTGCGGGGAAATCTCACAGAACTCTCAGTGCATTTTAGTGTAAAAAAAAAAAAAAGAAAACTAAAAAAGAGGAGCACCGGGCTCTTGATACATTTGCTGTTTTCTTGTGTGCGATTTTTCTTTTTCTTTTTTTCCTTTGAAGAAACGACTATCGTTCTGCCAATAAGCAACGGCTTCTGAATGTTTATAGTGTAATGCTGCTGTACATAATGTATTATGGACCCACACATTGGTAATCAAGCTTGTTTTAAAGGGGGGAGGGGGGAGGGCGGGGGTCCATTTTCAAGCATTACGACGATAAGAACCATAAACCTCCTTCAACCAGGTATACCTCAGTTCAGATGGACACAGTTTAAATTAGTCACTCTCCCTGTTCACAGTCATTGCTCACACTTACCCACAACCTTGGCTCTTCATAACATCCGAACAATCTGCTGTCAGCCATGGCGCTCATGGGTAATGTAGTCAGCAACGCCTCGAAATTCTTGCCATACACACTGAAAACACCTGTTTCCTCCCCTTTCTCAGTTTGCTTCACTTTTTACTAAATAATAGCTTTCTCCTGTTGGTAGTTTTTTTTTTATTTCCTCTTTGAGACTTTCTTCTGATAATAGGGAAAAAAACACACCCCCATGATGAAGTTGTTGTTTAAAGTGATTTTTCTGTTTTGGTTTGCCGTGTCAACTGTCAACGGAGTAATAATATCTGTCGCTGACAAGCCTAATTTTGGCCGTGAGATCTGGATATACAGTATATGTAAGTATATTTCTCTGGATTAGCGCTGGGTACCGACTCATGATACCTTTCATTTTCGGTATCGGTACCAAATCTGAAGGTGTTAAAACGCTTCATTCTTCATGTTTTTATTTTGTGAAATCGGTTATATGTGCTCTGACAATGTTCTGTTTAAAAAAGACAAATACAGTCAACAAAGGAGTTTATTTTAAGAGCGGTATCAGATTTCAAGTGCAGTTTTAAGGATGTTTCCAGGCGTACCCAGCCCTACTTTGGAATTGTACCTGTATTTAGCTGAGCCAGCTTGCTTTTGATTTGATTGCACACATCTTTCGATAACTATCAAGAGTTTCTGCTCTCTTTTGATACACCTCAGGAATCTTTGCTACTCACCACTTGCTCACATCCTCCACCTCTTCGTCCTCATCCTCACCTGTCTCGGAATTGGAGTACCTCCTCTCTTGCTGACTCTTACGCTTCCTCTCTCTCTCTTTCTTGCCTTGTCTCTATTTGTAAGGGTTTAGCCTTGTTTAAAATCAGTGTGTCTGCTGCGTTTAAGGCCAGTCTAATTCTGTTGTTAACACTAAGTCGGTTAGCTAGCTGGTATCTGAAGCCTCTACAGTATGAAACATCTGGTTTTACCTTAGCCCTGAGAACAGGATCAAATGTTGTTCAAACATTACCCCCACCCAACTTATTTATTGCCTCATGTGTTCACCCTTTTCCACAAGCAAGTTAGATAAGGTCTAATTTTGGTCAACTACTTAAACAGTCTGAGAACTACTGTAACACCAACATCTTTGAGGTGAAGTTAGTCTGTGTTGATGTTGTGTTTTTAACTAGACAGATTGCTTGTGGATAACTAGATCGATAGACAGAATGTCTTATGTCTTTCTTTAGAGTTGGACATAATCTGGTCTACACATTCAACAGACTGCTAGTTCTGTGAATGGAGCTGAAATGAATGGGTTTGAAATCTTGTTGACACTAACTAAACGATCACTCGGCTAACCACAGTTGAACAAGTTGAGACAAGCAACTTCCCTTTCTCTCTTTCATCCTGGTGCCATTTGTATGTACCCATATTAGTTACACTTGTAGATGTCAGGCAAAACGGATGTATCTGTCGTCGTTGTGAAGGCAACAATGACATTTTTGAGTCTTTATTTCCTCTGAGGGATATTGAACACTGGTGCCGGCAGACCTGCAGTCTCTCCTCAAGCTTTGGGGCGGTTTCACAGGATACAGCTTAAAATCAAGTGGCGTGCCTGGAAATATTTAAAACATGGAGAAACTTCTTCCTTCCAAACCATTTCACATTCAGGACGATACATGATTATATTTTCTTTGTAACATGCTTAGAATCATAAGCAAACAAAGTACTGTAAAAATGAAACTGATTAGTGATTATCTGCACAGAATCTGGACAGGGGTGTCAAAGCAAATCTTCTCATTCTGCACAGCAAACAGTCAAGTTTCTAGTAATGGAATAAGCCAAATAACCATAGTATTTACATATTTGTTAGTTGGACTAAGGAAAAAGTAATTTCCACCCAAAAGAACTGAGGAACTAGAAGAACTAAAAAGTCAGATACTGTAGAAGTTCCTTAACTGTGTTTGCATTTGCTTTTTGCTACACCTCTGAAACAGTAAAGAGTAGGTAAATCAGGAGAAAGTAAGTACAAGTTAGTAATGAAAGATTATTGCAACACCACAGCAAACCTGAAGGAAGTTAAAGCCATCATCTTATTTACTTACTGTAGCACGAGTATGACATTTGCATTGATATTTCTTCCTTTAGCTGCTGCTGTTTTTCAGTTAACTTCAATTCAAAAACTGTCTTCACAAAGCTTGAACAGTCAGGGACGTTCAGTACTGCAAACCCCAGCAGCCCTTCAATAAGTACTACCTCACTCACAGGGATTTCTTTGGGGTAGAAAGTATGGAAAATAAACCAAAATCTGAACCCTTTTCCTCCAGTAGAAAAGGGATTAAAATTTCCAAGTTTGTGAATTAGGCTCAAGTTCAATTTTGAGGGATTATTTCTCTGAGTGAACTCCCATTTCATCCCATAAGAGGTACAATAAGGCTAAAAATATGTTTCCTTGTTTCTGCAATTGCTTTCTGCAGACAACTGAATAGCAGAAGGAAAGACATTAACATGTCAACATACGCTGACTGAGACAACTGTAAAGGAAGAACACCAGTATTACCCTTTATTTGTGTCTTTAAATGCAAAACCTACTCACCAGTATTGCAGCAGCCAAGTGGATTTTTAAAAGCAGCCTCCAAATGTTGGTTGGTTACCTGCCAAAGTGCTTGGTAGAGTCAACAAACCCATCAGCCACAGCAAAATGACCACCAGCGTTTGGTTGGCGGTCACATCCCAGTACTGTAGTTGGGCAAGGTGGAAGATGTTCTGTGTTTGACTGCTTGAGTTTAAACTGTACCTGAGAAACCGACTCAAACTGACAAATACCATTCAGGGATTCAGTACTATGCTTTTCTAAGTTCTAGCGAGTTATATGCAACCAGTGCTGCAAACTACCCTACACTTCTGTAGGATCAGCTGCAGGAGTGACTTTCAATATACACACACACAAATAACTTGTAGCATTTTAATTTTTTTTTTAATCCGTGACCTTGCATATTGATATGTTGTATTTATTTTTTAATTAACAGGCCTGAGGTTTTGGGGATCAGAGCTCAGGTGCAACTCGGAAAAAAGTTGTAAGAGTTGGCACGATTTATGGTTGTTGTTATTGGGGGGAGGGGAGGGGGGGTGCTTGGTAAATCAGGAAATACTTTCAGTAATTCAAAAAGAAAAGATATAAACTGTAACATGCTTGTTTCTATTCAGTCTATGGACAAACGACCAAGAATGAATGTTCCTCAAGACTCCTGGATTCCAGTATTGTGTGTACTTTGATGGATTGAGCCCGGCCCTGTGTACCTTTAGAGGGCTTTGCGTTTGGCTGGTTTCGTGTGATTGTGCCCCGTTGCTGTAGAAACTAGTAAAACTGCCGCACGTGGAGATCCATTTGTACACCTGTTGGTTGTACAGAACTGCTGAAGATGTGAACCAGCAGGCTGAGCGTACAGTCCAGCTGGAAAGTGGATAATAGAACAGGCCTGAAAGATTGAACCTCAAGAGCTCTGTTATCGAGCACCTCAATTTTAATAACCACCTATTTCGAAGGCTCCTTGATCTTTCAGTTTGAAAAAAAAATCCTAAATAATTGCTTGGCTGTGTTAGTCACCTAGAAACACTTGGTTCAGACAGTTGCAGACAGAGCCTGACCTTTTGCTTGTCCTCAGGTCTCAACTATCTAAGCAAACCTATTCTGACGCAAGTGAGTGTTGAATCTGAACTTCATTTAAACGTGTATGAATGGGCATCCTCAGCGCGCAGGCTTTACTTTTTTCCATCATGACTTCCTCCAGCCCAGCACTTCACATTGCTGTGCATATAAACTACCAGTGAAACATTTGTGTCTTGTTGCCCCCAATATTTTAAGCAGTCTAGGATCTGTACAGACATGAGAACATAAATACCTGTATTAACTATATACTCTGAGCTGAATATTTATTAGTGCGTGTTGAACTTCAGTATTTCCTCTACATTGATTTATACTTTACTTGTATTCTGACTCAGTGGGGCCTGGCCCAGCTGCAGAATTGTCCTTTACTATGCGAAAAACTTTTAAGTTGAGCTTTGTGTAAGCTAAAAGCTAGAGGCTCATTGGAGTACTTAAGGAAAGCAAGAGAGCACTTAAGGTTTCATCAGCAGAAAATTATTTAGCCATTGAGGAACGTTCAACCTACGGTGTTCCTCAAGGAGCCTTTTTGGGTCCCCTAGCATTTACATTTAATGAACCCCTGAAGCTCTTTTAGAGCAGTTGCAATACTCCATATGTGATAATACAATCATCTGCTTTAGGTATTTCATTCCAGCATCTCAATCACCTGCTTTTTCCCACTGTTGGTAAGAATTTTAGAGGAAACATTGAACTCCAGTGACCTCGCCACCAAGACTGTCTTGGCAGAAAGACAAGTCTTGTTGCCAGGCCTGAAATTTCTATAAAACAAAAACACTACAAGCGTTTTTGACCCCACATTTCTTCGAGGCTCTCGAGTTGCAGCGCTGATCCAGGATCTGCCAACACAGCCTGTAAGAATAATGATGCTCTCAGGGTTTCTGGGTTTCAAGGTTAGAAGAAACATGCTTTTTTTTTTTTTTTTGGTCGTGAAGGTTTAGTGGGTTCTGTGTAAAAACATCTCTAATGAAAATGTTTATCTGCTCCTGATACATGTGATTGTGTTTTATGTTGCTGGCAAAAATGTGAAAGCAGTTCTGGAATATCAAACTGGAAAATGTGTAGGAAGTACAACAAAGGCATCCCACTGGGTTTTCCTGAGCAGGAGTGAGTCTTCACCAGCTCCAGGAGTTCTCCCCTTGACCTCTAACCTCCCAGAGAAGGGAGGATTGGAGAAAAAGATGATAGCAAAAACCAGAAATAGAAAGCATTCAGAAACCCTGGATACATTATCACAGAGGAGACAGGATTGATCCCTGATCAGCGCTGTGACTCACGGCTAATATTAGCCAGCCATGGTTTTTATCAGCTGAAGTGATCCACGTGGTGTAAATAAATGTGTTTTTAGATTGTGAATGCTGATGTTTTCCTTTTTATTTCACTGACTGACTATTTCTTTTTAACTTACAACGGCTCTTACAAGTGACAAACACTTTTATTATCCAGGGTTGTAAATGTTTCTGTAAAATTTCCTGAAAAAGAACCAAGTAACTTGGTAATAATTTAAAAGAAAATGTAATTTCCTTTTTTAAAAAGCCAAATACACCTTCTTTCAGTATTAATTTACTGCACTTATGTTTAATAAGCACAATACAAAGCAAGTAGAAGAGGTTGAAAATAATGACTTCTGAATTATGTGGAAATTATTTTAAGCTTTACTATTAGAGGTAGATACTGTGAAAAACATAGCCTACAACAACTTGTTAAAATGTGAAATCATTTGTTTAAATAGAAAAAGTAAGCTACAAGCTGCAGATGGTTTTCTACCCTTTAATTTAGCCATTAACACTGTAGGAAACCTCTTCTGTAAGAAAGACCTCTTAAGAACAGAGTGCACAAAAATAAGAGTATTACACTAAACTAGCTTTAAAAAATGAATGAATAATGGTACTGAAGACTGAATTATGAATCTACAGGACACCATACTATAGGGAAGTTAAACAGAGTGACATCATTGTTATTGGCCCTATGCAAATAAAAAAAATAAAAAAATAGATCTGTTAAATGCGTACAAGGGTAGAATTCCTTTTAAAAGTCATTGCTGTTAGTTTAAACACCACCTATAACAAATCCTTTAGTACAGTTTCTATTACTTTGGTCCATGTAGGGAGGTCAGACCTCCCCACTCGTCTCTCCTATACAGGCTGCTGCTGATTGCAGAAATGCACCACTAGATGGGAGCATTCAGGAGTTGGAGATGATCAAATCCAAGGTAACATTTGTCTTGTTTTATGAACAGTATGTCACAGTTTATCAGGAAATTCTGGTGTAATCCTTCATTTTTTCGTACACTATTCTGACTTTTGCTTCTAATCCAAAATGATGGACAATTAAATCAGTTCTGCAGGTGGTGTTGCATTTAGAAATGAAAATCATTGTTAGAAGCGGCCACACACAAAATGTGTTTTAGCTTTATTTTTTATAAACAAGTCTTTAGGTTGAAATATTTAACGATAAATACAATTCTTTGTGTGATAACCTGTAAACACTGCTCCAGAACAAACTTAATACTCCAAACACATGAACATTTCGATTTAACTGACTGGTTTCTAGGGTTAAATGATCTTTCCTGTCTCTTTTCTCTTCTTCTGCCCGTTTCTGCTGAAAACCTTCAATTTATTTTGATTCGATAAGACGGTTCGACGTCTGTATGTAAAACATGGCTCAGAAACGTCATTCTTCTCTACTGACTGAGAGCATGAGGAGTAAACATCTACATGAAGTCCAAATGTAAACAGAGTCCTAGCCGAACGCCGACATGGCCCACTGCTTGACGTCCGTGGGACACTGTGGGTACTTCTGCAGGGCCTCCATGATCTGACTGTGGTCCAGCATCAGTCTCATGAGCTGGTACTCCCTCTGAGTTTTGGCCGAGGAGCCGTCGACCGGCCGGATCAGCTCCAGCTGCTGCAGGTGCTCAAAGGCCTGAGGATGATAAGAACTAAACGTTACCCGGGACAGCACGGTATAGATATCTTCTTCTAGGCTTTTCTTTCAGTTATGATCAATATTATCAGCTTCAGATGTCGAAGCCGTTATAGTTAGTGGACAGAATTCTCTTGAAGCAAATGAAAGATTTTGTAGATGTGTTCGTGCCGACCTTCATGATGACAGGCTGGTCGAAGTTGTACATGGAGTTTGACTTCCTGTGCAGGAACTTCTTAAACTCTAAAACAACAGGAACATGTCCAAAGTCACATTTACAGGCAGGAAAATGTGATACTGACATGTGGTTGTTTTAGACTAATGATCCACTTCAGCATCAGGCCAACACTTCCTTGTTTCCCTTGTTAGGGAACTAGGTGATGCTGTATTCGGCCGTACCGTTGTGAACCATTTGAAGGTTGAACGGCTCTCCTTCGTAGACGTCATTGAGGTGCTTCATGGCGATGATCAGGCACAGCTCCAAGATGGACAGACCTAAAAAACAAAAGAAAAAGGGAAAAGAAGGCACAAATATAACTGGTGGAAACCGTCTGTAGTGCATCACCGAAGACACTTCTCTTGAATTTAGATTTTACCGTGCAGCATGTTGGCCTTGGCGTCAGATAAACACAGTCTGCTGGCCTCCAAGAGGTCGGCAGGTTTGATGGTAGGTTTGGCTACAGAGACGCGACTCAGACACAACATCTGCAAAAAAACAAAGAACCCAAAAAGACGTTCAGCTGGAGTCCACTTGTTTTATAGTGTTTAACACAATAATATGTGTGTGTTGGTCTCACCAGCAGCATTTGGATTGAACGGAAGTCTGTGCTGGAGTTGAAGTGTCTCTGCAAAACCTCCTCGACCGATTTATCTTCACACAAAGTCTGAGGAAACAAAACAAAGAACACAAATAGCTCCTTTTAGTTTAAACTTGGCTGTGAACACCTAGACTGCTGTGTTTGATTCAGTGATACTCCTTGATCCACCTCGATACCGCCGTTCCAGTCTTGAGCAAACTTGGAATCAGGAAAACTTCCCGGCAAGCTGAGCTGTGCTCGGACCCGCTCCAGGTACTGAGAGAAGGTCAGGCTGCTCAGGAGGTGGATCTGACGGTGGGAAAACCGCGACTTTACGCGCTTCTCCAACAGCTCCAGGACGTCCTGAAAGGAGAAGAACCATAAAAACGCGTTGATGGGATGATGAAGATATTTTCTTTCCTCCTCGGTAAATGAAAGGAGAGTCTGACGCCCACCAGTCTGCAGGTGAGTCCGACCACAGCGACGGGCGCCTGGGCAGACTGGGAGACATCAAACAGGTTGTAAAGCAGAGTTTGGTTCTTGTGGTGGGCGAACAGGTCAAACTCATCCAGGACGAACAACACTGGGCGGCTGCTGCTGCGATCACCTGTTCAGAACCAGAGGAGAGAATGTTCCACCTTCTTCTAATGGCCTTAAATTTGATAAAAAATGCTCCGATTTCAAACACACACAAACCTTTCTTCAGTGCCTCCAACAGGAAAGCCAGATTCTCTGCAAAACTTCCCTGAAAGCAAACAGACACTGGTGTTCTGTAGAAGTGTACGTGCATTATTAATGACAAAAAATACAACTCTCTCATTACTTACAAATACTTTGTCGCCGACGGCATTTTCCAAGTGCAGCTGCCGAGTTATTTCCTTTAGTGCGATCCTGTCATCAGTCTGCAGGAGACCTGGAGAAACAAAATCCAGAAATGAGCGCTCTTACAAATCCTTAAATTGAGAGAAAATAAAGTGAGGTTTGGTGAGTAACTGGAGTCTGTACCGTTAAGATGAACCTGTAACAGGTTTTTCTGCACGTCTTTATCCTCCAGCAGGTCCCTCAGCACACAGTTCAGCAGCTGCAGACACAGAGACACAACACAGACACCTTCAGACGTTACAATCCTCCAAGGACTGAAGACATACTTCAATACAATTCATCTTCTTTTCAGGCATTTCTACACATAACCCCATTTTCAGCCCACTGTGGAGGCTGACCATTGTTTTTCCCGCTCCTCTGGGGCCGACGATTAGCACCGAGTTACTCTCCCCGTGGATGGCCGTCCGCTTCAGCAGCTCCAGGAGGTGTCTGCAAACACATCAGTTTGACTACAATGACCATGATTCAACTGCAATTGCAGAAAATAAACTGAGTAGTTTAAGTAGTAAAGGTCATATTTTGTCGTTGTGTCTACTTTTTAATGAGTAAAAATGATTAAATCGTGTGTTGGAGGTGGATTTGAGCCACACCTGGGATACTCATGTTGCATCTACTGGGAACTTTTCCAACCTCCAAACTGGGACAGTGCTGTCAGCCAGGTGAGACTGAACTGGGTCATCTAAACTCACAGTGATCTCTCTATTACAGACACTTATACTACTGGTTCCATTTTCAACCTCATTGAACTGCATCATGTAAGATGTGAAAATTACCAACGTCCTTTGGCTTATGTGATGTTTAATTGCATTTTTATGGATTTGGATCTGGTCAAAACCAGATTTGTAAAACTGTTTTCCTACTTTTACTCATGTGAAAACAAAGCAACATTAATTTCTGAATCACACACACATACGTATATACTTTTTTTTTCTTCTTCTTCTTCTATTTAAGCTAAATTATCAAAACAACTCATGTAAAATACATGAAAAGAAATCACGATTCTCCACAAAATAAACCTACTTGTGTTGAGCTTCGACTCCCTCCGGCTTCTCTGGGAGCTTCTGATGGCAAAACCGTTCCCTCAAAATCTTTTGAACCTGAAAATGAAGGCGAATAAAAACACAGAGCAATAAAAACGCCGTGTATCCTGTTGTCATCCAGTAGCTCTCGGTGTGTGAGTGATGTTCATGGAGGATAATGCAGATTGAACAGAGGTGGATCCAAACCTGTGTGATGCTGTCCCCAACTGGAAGATGATCATCTTTGAGCTTCCTCTTACTCATGATGCTGTATTGTACCAAAATGTATTGTTCATTGGTTAATAGACATTTTGTTATACCCTAAATATACTGGAAGAACTATAAGAAAACTACTTTAGTTGTTTTTACTGAATTCATCAGAAACATAATAATATGTCACAGTGATTTTCCTTCATATAGTTACAAACAATACAACTGTTGTGTGAATACAATTCTACATGTAATCTACTTTACAAACAACATCTTTAGTAAATACACTTCAATACATCCTAAACACAGTCTCAGCTCTGATGACTGATGGTCTCCTCAACGGTAACAAATTTACGCCAAACACCGATCAAGTATTTCTCAAAACTGCAGATTATCTTAAATGTTATACATGTGCGAACATGCTGCAACGGTATTTAGGGTCTCAAAATGATTAATACAACCATCCTTTGGATTCGGCATGTAACTAATACAACAATAAATATCTATTTTAATACATTTTCCACTTTAATAACAGGCCAAGACTGTTCACATGCAGACTCAGATGTGTGTTTAGAACTTCATAAAACCACTAACATCTAACTATATTTTTTATATCCCGAATTTTAAAGTAACACTTAATAATTGAGACACCACCGCAGTTTCTTATTTAAGATCAATTCAATTTGCCCAATAATCCAGAAGAGACTATTCTCTCACAAACTAACAATGGAGTTTGGTGTCACTGTCTGCCCACGCTGAAGTCAACGTGAACGTCACCGTCAAGAGCAGCAGTAGCAGCACGGCTCATTTTAGCGAGGCAACACTTCTTATTATAATGTACACTTGGATTATGTATCGACGTGTACATTAGTTAGTTTATCAAGAAACAGACATCAAAATAAAACCAACACGTACTTTGAGAAAACGGTGAATCAGTCCTGAAGCGCTCAATGTTCGCGGGAACGCTGCTCGGACAGCGATGACGACTTCCGGTACTGACTTCAGCTCCGGCCCTGATTGGTCGAGGCTCAGAGGAAAACTACAAGAATAGAATCGAGAAGAAACTGTGGAGTAAAATGATCGCACGAAAACAATAACAACAACAACAATAACAACAACAACAATAACAATAATAAAACTAATAAAATAATAAAAACAAAATGAAATGATAAGAGGGTGAACTAACAGCTGCAGTTAAAACAGCGAATGCTGCCACCTACAGGCAACGAGTGGTACTGCAGCTACAGCTCCTGAGTTGAAGGATATTTATATTTTAAAGTATAAACAAACTGTAAATCAAAATTGTATGACGAAATAAAAAATGTAAGTCTGGTGAAGATCTATGTTTTTTTTCCTATTCTTCTGCGTCACATAGCTCGGGTCCTCGACCATTTTTCTTAAAAACTTGGTGAAACCCGCAAAAGCAAAATAAGTTAAAGGGAGTCAATCCAACAATAAACTATAAAAGAAGAACAAGCATGTAGACTTTTAGTTTCAGTATGGACACCTGCTGAATTTGGTTTGGTTTGTTGTTCTTCTGCTTTGTGCCCAGAGAGAGGTAATGGTTCCAAGGTTGAAGTCATTTCAGCGTGTTTGGTTCTGTGGTCCCTGAAAGGAACTGGTTCACAAACAAGAACTAAACTGGTTCTCTGTTAGTCAAAAAGCCTTAAAATGTTTCCAGAGTTTTCAACAGGTAACCGGTTTTCACTAAGTATTTTAAAATGCAGGCTGGATATGAAAATTTAAATGTGTGTAAAACATCTGTAAAACTAGATTTTAAAAAACAGTACTGATGGGGACAATTTTATAAGTAATCGTAGAATTAAAAATGTTTAAATCTGCAAAGCCATAACTGCCACCACGGCTCATGTGAAAGGCTCGAGGCTCGCCTTCATAAAAACATCTTTTACTCATTCGAGATGATGCTGAAGCTCTTAAGCCCTTCCTGTGGCTTTTGGTTGACTGATGAAAAAAGCACAATAAACCACCAGATATCTCGCAAATCATCTCCCAGTCGCCGCTCGCATTTAGCCTGTCACATTATTCTAAAATACAACTCTCCACTCACACATTCAGCTGTGTGTGTTTGCCCTTAAAAATACATGAAGCACTCCTTTTACAGCAGCCATACACTGAATTAATTTAACATCTCCTCAGGTTTGACCTTCAGACAAAATTCAAGCATTTCCACCCTGAGCTGCATCTCTTTTTCATTTCAAATGCGTGCACTCTTTTTTTTTTTACCGTTTATATAGTGTATGTATAAAAGTAAAAAGCATTTGTTCACACATTGTGGAAAATGCAACATCTCCAGTATTATAACTATAATACTGTGAAGAAGTGTAGCTTTTTACATGATCCTGTTAATAAATGTGAATATTTTTTAGCATTGTTTCACAGTGGTTGATAAAATAATAAAGAGACTGGAGGTGATGCAGGCTCTGTTTAAAGTTTCATTGCGAAACCTTCCAATTAATGTAATTAATTATTGACATTATAGCAATTTACATGTCTCATTAAATATGACTCAGTACCTCCTGGCTATTAGCAAAATAACTTTGTCCTGTTGATTGGATTGTTATTAGTGAGTTTTATTATATTACCAAGGGGTGATTATTATTTTTTATTAGTTTAACCCTGACAATGAATAGGCCTGTCATCAAATAAACAAACGCTTGCTACTTTCTCTTATTTTTAATATATAATTTCTTTTTCATTTATAATATCTTTTGCTTTCCCCCATGTTACCAACAGTTTCTTTTACATATACTTATTATACTATACTATTTACTTTACATTATATTTAATATCTACAGGCTTAAAATATCTTCCAGTAGATTAGTAAAGACCCCACATGGTTTTATTAAGTATAATTAAGTATTATACAGACATGATAACATATTGATTTTAGACTTGATAAGACTAAGCCATTATTAAAGGACATGCTTATTTGATGAGTTGCTTTTTTTTTATTTTACACACACCACAGACGATTATATTTTTTCTCTGATGGACTGCTGGTATGTGTCAAAAACCCATTTATTTGTAAAACAAACTAACAGCTAAAACTACTCATTACTGAGATTGTATAAAGCACTGCTGAGTTGTTTGAATAAATGTCTGTTGATTAATCAAGAAGATTATCAGCAAATGAATCCACACCAAAACCACTCATCAGTTGCAGTACTATTTGAAATTAGCTCCACACGAAATGCAGCTTATACATTAATGCACAAGTCCTAATAATAATATACTATAACAGCAGAGGCCAGCAATCTCTAGCAAAGGTTTCAAAATTTATATAATATAAAAGTTTTATATCTTTTTAAATTCATCATCAGACTGTTGTTTGCCTATAATAATGTATGAGGATGCATCATGGAAAACGAATATCTCAGTATCTTTGCTACATATATATTTTTTGCATAGTTTTACTTTCCTTTACCTTAAAGCCTATTTGCCTGATCTGATTGTAGTCTAGTGTTGCTCTAGTAGTCTTGTAATTGACTGTTTATTTATTTATTTTAAGTGAATGGTCTGCATACTCTCTCCGCCACTGCACATGCATCCAGCTGTGCATTTAGCACTTTAACTCATAATCTTTTTGCACATTTCTTGTCCACTGGAGCTCTGGATCAAATGGAAATCACCTCTCCCATCTGCTGGCTGCTCCTGCTCGACGCATGCGCGCTGCGGCTCTCTATCATTTCCAATATCCCAGTGTAGGAGAACCAGCAGAGGCAGAGAACTAATGGGTAGGCTTCTTATTCTTATTTTCCTGAGGCTCACAAACGCACTGTTGCTCGCCTGTTTCACTGTTTCAGCACCGGTACGCATTCGCAGGGATGCCCGGGTAAGAACGGTTGTTTACGGTTTAATTTGACGCAGACAGACTGAAAAGCGTCTCTCTCTTCTTCTTCGCTCTCTCTCTGCAAACGCAACGGGTTTGCACGGCTGCTAGCTAGCAATGCTAAGCTAACCCGTGCTAACTCGGCCTGGCCCTGGCCTTGCCTGGCCCCCTTGGCTCGAAACATAACGCGGGCCTAGCTGCTTTTTACTTCGACAATTTAAAGTCGGAACCTGGGCTGCGAGACCCGAACGCGCACGACCCAGGTTACGGTTCGCTAATTAAGTGCTAAAACGTTATTAGCGTAGCCGAGCTCGCCCTCTAATTCATTTTCGTTACAACAAGCTAGCTGGCTAGCTAATGAACGGCAGCTAGACAGCTGACGCTTGGCATGCTAACCCTCCAGCTAGTTCAGATGCTAAGTCCAATGCATCAAAAAGCACAGTCAGAGAAGCCTGATTTCGCTTGTTGACACGGCCAGTTTTAAACGCGGAGGCCCGCAGCCGGGGGACTTTAAGCTGCACGTCTCGCCCTGTGATAGACTAAACCTTTAACGGTGTATGTCTGTCGCTAAAGCGTTAATAAAGCAACACTTGCCACAGTTGATAGACAGTCTGGCTAATGTTAATTGGCTATTATCTAATGCTCGGGCACCTATGGCTGCGTAGGTAATGTACACAAGCTGGTTGTCATGTTCTCCAGTTTGAGGGAAAAAGTCTTGTCATCTAGCTAGCAACTTGAGTAGCTGTCAACTTTGAAGGCTGCTGCAGGACAATATGGCTAATTTACATCCAAAGCTAGCCCTAGCCAACTCCATGGGGCTACAGCAGGATTTAAAATGCCAGAATTAATGGGTTTAATGTAGTACGCTGCTAAAAGAGCAGCACAGATCAGTGAAACAGGACCTGATGATAACATTTGACATATTGAGGGGTTGTTGGGTTTTCTGTATAATTCTGTATACACTTTTATTTTGTAACTTGTTAAACCTTAAACACTCTAAAGTGCCTTGAGATGGCTTCTGTTGATTTGGAGCTGTACAAATAAAATTAAATTGAATTGAATTTAGTGTTGCACACTGTGTGTCCGATTCCTTTTCATCATTCCCTGGATTATACTTTACACACAGTACATGCTTTGTGCATTAATTGCTACTCATTTTCCACTCGTGTTTTGTCTGACAACATATGACAGTTAGTTTACTTTTCACAAAATGTATTTTTTTAAAGTGGACAATCTGTGGGACTGTTGAGGGACATTTGTTAGCTTAAATGGGTCACAAACAGCTTTATATTGTGCATATTACATGATGAACCTCCCAAATACTGTTCCCATTCAATGTGACACATTAGAGCGCCACCATTTTTAATTTACCTGTGTAGCTGGATGTCAATTTGTGTGTATTTTCCTTTTAACAGCAGCCCAACAGACTGAACTCTAATTTTAAATGCACCCGAGACAGTTTCTGTTTCTTCGTTTCACTTGCGTTATTTGTACATGGTATTTAGTGTGTGACAAACGAACTTCACGTTAAATCACAGACAGGGCTGCTGTGAATCACATTCAGGGTCAACATGTTTTTGTCTTTTAAGGTTGTACTGGACTGAGATCGTGTTCCCTTGATGCACTTCTGAAAAAAGCCGTCTCACTGTTATCACTTTTAATTGGCTTTATTCATTTGGCAGTCAGTTAAGAATTAAAGCCTCCATCGGTACAGGGCTGGGTGGAAATTTACTACAGTCTAAATGCTGGTAAACTTTTGCTGTGTTCCTCAGCAGTCGTCCTTGGAAAGTTGTTTTTGATTACAATCGTAAGTCTGCAGTTACAGTTTACCAGCTGTTGTACCAACAAGTATATAAAAGCTTGTTTTCTTGTTCTGGTCAGGATGACTCAAGACAGGAGGGACTGTGAGTTGACTAGACTTTTGTTGCAGGCCAGACACGATCACTAAACTATAACTTTATATATGAAATATCACAACAGGGTTTACTTTAATTATACCAGTAATTGTACCAGAGACACAGAAAACTATCTCATGTTCATATAGAAGAATACACGTGAGCTACTTTGTCTGATCGTACTCTTCAAAATTCCAACATTAAAATATTTTCTTTTACCTGCTCCAACCTGTCATTTTTAATTTAAACACTTTCTTTTTTTTTTTTTTTTGCTTTACTTTAACTTTCCAGCTTTGTCTTTTTCTATATTTACTTTTCCCGAAGTCCTTTTCTTGCTCTGTACTGTTCATGTGAAGTTTGATGTTGGACACAGTCCAAACAGTGTTTTTATTTTTTTTTTCCTCCATCATTTGCGAGGTACTTCTGAGCTAAAACTAGTCCTTTCCCTCAAAATCTATTTACACTGGTGTTTCGTGTTTTACATTGTTACGTGTTATTTGGGAGCAAAATTGGGAATGATTTAGATTTTTTTTACCTTATCACATATAAGCTCAGATTTACCATGCTGGATGCCACAAAATGTATGATGCTTACACCATTTTTTCAGTGTTGTCTCAAATTGCATGCGTCAGTGACTCTGCAGTGACGTAGTCAGGCTTCACATTACTTCCTTGTCATTTTCTTAGGGACATTTCTCCCCAACATGTTTGTGATGGTAAAACAGTAGCAGCCACCACCGTTATCACAGAATGGACACAATGAGGGTGAGGGGGAATCTTTATTTTTTCTTTTTGATGCAGCTAAATAAAAGAAATTGCACTGAAATGATAAGAATAACCACCACCAATATACTACGACTCAAGTGCTGCAGAACGATTGCGTTTCCAATTTCCCTTATTATTCTAGCAGTGATTTTATAGCATTATAAAATTATTTTTTTCCACTTAGTACACTTTTTTTTGTTTGTTTTTCCCATGAATATGATACCTTATAGATTTACTGTTGGATCTCTGTTATTCAGTTCAGTGGTTGTTGTATCTAAGCTCTCTGTAAAAACATTTCCAGTCTTTTCCAAACCCACTCTTTGTGACACAGGCATATATGGCTGTAACCAGTGTATTTGTTGTCCAGTTTCTTTATATTTAGGTAAAGAGGAGCCGTGGATTTTATTTGAAGGAGGATTTATGTATGTGTCTAAATAATATTCTCCTCTGTACTCTGACATTATTTATTTTTATTTGTGATATGACGTAATGGTGGCCTATGCACGTACATATTTAGCAGCGGGTACATCTAGGTAACTTGTATTTCACATTTTCCATTACTGACTAGAAGCCTACTGAGACAGAGCGTCAGTCATAGCGAGCAGAGGCATTTGCAGTGGAGATTGGGTTTTCTAGGTGAGTTTACTGAGTGCGGTTCTTCTTTCTTAAAATTTACCTTGTTCTTGTGCCCCCCATGTGGCATGTTAGCCCTGACATGTGGGTCTAGTTACATTTTAAAGGAGACCCATGTCAACTATGTCTTCTGCGGCTATATCTACTGATTTACCTGGTCCAACGCCATTGCTGGAAGAGTTGTCTCTATAATTTGATCCATACTGTATTTGTAACTTTCATCCTCTGTCTGTGCCCCTCTTGTTGCTATAAATGCAAAAAGACCAAAAGCGTAATCTTAAAAATAGATCAACCTGTAGTTAAGGTTAGAGATTGGTAGGTACTGTGTGTAATTTAGACATGGTAGTTGTTATGTCAGGAAGTGACGGGTGACATGGGCAGTACACTGGTAAAAGTTGAGATTTAAATTTGTGCTTTCACATTAGCAAGGTGACAGATTGAGAGAGTGTTGTCTTTGCCAGGAGTTAAGATGGAAAAGTTTTGGCTAAAGCACCCATGTCACTTTTAATCAAAATATCTTTGGTTTGATTCTGGTCCAGGACTAAACTGTACAGTATGCCCCTCTCTGTCTGTCCTTCGTTTCCTTTTTCAGTTGCAATTGAACAAAGAAAAAAAAACTAAAATGCCAAATAGAAACCTTTAAAGATAGAGGTGAAACATTTGTCACAGTTGGAGACATTCTCAGACAGCAACACTGCAGCAGTAGTTTTTTCTCCAGTGTTAACACAGCAATAGAAATTATATTTTCTGTTACCTCTGCATTTTCCAAACATGGGAAGTGAGACTTTAATGATGTGGTGGCTTCTCTGATAGGATGCTACATGCCTCTTCTGAGATGATGTGCAAGTGTTGCTTCTATGTATTTCAGGATAAACGGCATACGTTTTAACAGCTCTGCCCGATTTTATTTAATTTTTTTTACTGTGCCATGGTTAGCAGTAGCCTCTTTGCCTCTCTTCCTCTGTGGTAGTGTCACTGGGTTTGGTCTCAGCAGCTCACAGGGCAGTTATGAGTCAGCAGCACTGGCGGCTGAGACAAGGCTTTTCATGGAGCTCCATCACTCACAGACTGAATTCACCCTGATTTACCAGCTTTGATGGGCTTCAGTGTTTGAAATTCACTTTCTGAGAGAGAAGGAAAACTGCCAATAATACTGTGTCAAATTAAATGGAATTTTCTTATGTAGTGTCTTTCCGCAGAGTCATGTTTTGATGGTACATTTCTTCATGACACCACTCTAGTGTCTCAATAGATGAGAATACATTAATCATCCTGGGCAGATCTGCAGAATCGGTATTTACGGCCATTTAAGGCATTTTCCATGAGCCTGTCAACTGTTTTAATCCCAGTCCATTTTCCGTTCTCAGTTTGTTGTAGGATATGATATGTATCATGATACAGGGATTACGATTTGATATCTTACGATACTCCAAGATATACTGTGATATAATTGTCTATTATAATTTTTCTATACAATCAGAACATCTGTTTACTGGCAGGGGGTTAGAAATGACACCAAATAAACCACTGTCTGCCTCTGTTAAACTGTTAATTAAAAATTGACGTAGTAATTTGAGAATTAATAAAGTATCGCAAAATATAATATAGCAATACAATCTAGTGTATTGATATTTTCCTCCACCCCCAGTTTGTTTTGAAACATGCACTGTTGGTTTACCAGCTTTCATTATCTCCAACCATTACGAGAAGTTGACTATTATAAACGCCAGTCAACGGATCTGATATGTTCACCAAATGTTATTTTTTATGTGACATTATGGATTGACTTCTGCTTGTCTGCTGCAACAGACTGGTGTCAGTTCTGGTACTGACCTTATAAATGGGGTTAGGTATCAGTTGAGTTGACGCAGTCAGGATGGGGTTTGAGAACATTTTATCAAACCTCATTCCACCTTCAAATCTGTTTATATCCTTAAAAGTTGTTTGATGGCAGTGATGTGTAGCATCTTCCTAACAACACAGTTGGTACTTTATGTTGGTTGAGTGTGTTGAGAATATTTATACACTTTTGGTAGTTGTTTCATTGGCTTTAGACCTTTTCAGCTGGTCCTAGGCTCTAGGCTACGCAGGTGGACTTGTATTTTGGTGGTGGTGGGGAGTTTGTTTGCCGCCGTGTTGACTTCTTTTGGACTACAGCAAACAATGGCGACTAAGAGGATCATGTTGGAGTTGGAGTTGAATAGGTGTTGAACATCAGTTGCTTTTACTGAAATTACTGCAATGCAGAAAAAAGTAGATGTCGGAGGACATGGTCTGTATGAGTACTGTGATGCTGCCAAGTGGACCAGTCACAGTTGTTACAGTCTGTGTACGTGGAACATGGAATTACATTTCTGGGGAGGCGTATGTCAGGCGTTGAGCATAGCATGGATTTGATGCAAACGCATGCATTACTTACAATTTTAAGAATTATCACGTGTTATTAGTCTTTGTTTCTGTGCTGATGCATGTAGTGTCAGAGAGGCAAAAGAGACTAAGCAGAGATTGTAAATGAAAGACTGGATGAGGGATTTGTTGGCATTGGAGCTTAACAAATCGAGTTCACCAACTTACAACTGAAAACGACAATTTGTCTCATTTTGAATACCAATTTTAGAGCACTACTTTTCCCAAAAGTTAAATCATCATAAATTGTGCTGCAGTGTAGATAGATAGATAGATAGCTAGATAGACAGATAGATTATAATTCAATATTTATTATATTAGTAATTGTTAGAAATGTAACTGGGTGAAACAGAAACCAAATCTGTGTCTTTCTCTGAATTATAATGACATTAACAAAGCAATAAATAATAATTAATCTTTTCATAGCTGATAAGAAATTGGCTTAATCGGGTCACTCATGGGGCAGATGCCAAACTAGTGTGTTGGAGCCATAACATCTTTGTCATGTGTAGGAAAGTAGAAGCATCAGATTGGTCTCTGGCAGATCCAAAACAGTATTATATTCTAATCAAGACAAGAAAAAGAAAACTGTAAAGGTATCGCAGAATGTTTTGTTGTTTAAAATTGTTCTTGAAATTACAGTATTGTTCAAGACAGTGTTTTTGTGACTTTGACTTTGCCCTTAAATTTGCTTGACTGGTATCTTGGTGGTTGCAATAAACAACAGAAATTTTTGAAATATTGAAAACACTATGTCAGAAATTAAGAAGGGTTTTTTTGGTTGCCAGAGCTGATGAAATTTGGACTTTAATCTTGCAAAGAGCATGTATCTCACTGAGTATTGTGTTTTTGTGTTCTCCATTCACAGAAACCATGGGAGTACCACTACCCAACTACGTTTGGGAACCAGTATGTTGAACACACTGTTTGTCTGACTGAGCGACGCAATTGGTAAAAAATTAGAAAGAACTTACAACTTACAAAGTGCAGCACACGCTGAATCCTGACCCAAACCTTTTCAGCCAGCATCTTCTGGAGTCGGATGGCTCTGAATGACAAGATGCAGTAATGGAAGTCCACGCGCCATTCACCACTGTAGCCATGAAGCAGCTCAAAGGGTAGGGTCTGTCGTGAGCTTGCCTCACCCTACCCACCTCCCCATTAGCTCCACCTGAGAGCACAGTCCCACACTGAAGCATAATCCTGCAGGCCTACCCATTTTCTCCACCCTCCCACCACCACCTCCACCACGGCTTTGGAAGACGAACATGACGTTCATTGCGGAGACACTGGTTGATGTCTGATATATATACCTCTGAGGTGTTGAGCGTAAAACCAGTGGAGCAATGAATGGCGGAAAGGACTGTGAGGCGGGAGATGAGAGGCAGGCCGTCCCTGTCCAGGTCCCCATTGGCTGGCAGCGCAAGGCAGATCATGGTGGAGGGGTCGTATACATAAGGTAAGAAAAATGGATCAGTAAGGCATGTGAGGATATCACTCTGAAGCAATGATCATTGTGTGCCAAACTTGCATCAAACCCACACGTGTCACTTTGTCTCGTCAAAAAGAATATATATTAAACAGCTAGCTAACTTACATGCTAAATTAGTGACGTACCAAGAGCCAGTATCTTCTTATGTAAACAAACATCTATGTAAACACAAGGGGTAATATAAAGGTGATCAAAAATTATGTAACCTTTATCCTATTAGCATACAATAAGTTGATAAAGGTAATACCGCAGTAGTACTCTGTGTCAATATGATCATACTACTAGGCTGCTTCATGTCCCAAAATCAAAATTTTTCCAAACTGTAACCAGATAATGTATAATAATGTAAAAGCAAGAGAAAATAAGCAGGTCATCTTTTTTTTTTCCTGTTCATTCAGTGAGCACCCAGAGGCTTGTTTTGTTGCTTCAAAGAACTCTGCAGGAAACTCGAAACTTGGTGATGTTTTGAAGAGGTTACTCCTAACTGCTCTAGTGAAGCTGTAGTGGAAACCTAGCTTCACATGGCGTCATCCGTAACACGGGTGAACCTGTGGCCCACATGTTTTCTCAGACAGCAAGAAAACTAATGTTTTCTGGTAGACGTTGGATGTGACTGGTACATTTCACAAGCCACAAGTCCTTCATTTATACAATCCTCTCGACTGGTGCAACAGGGACTTTTTACTAATGAGTTGGAACCTTCACCAGTCACTCGAAGTTGGTGTCCTTCCCAGCATATGAACACCAGCATGTGTATTTACGAACCACAATGAACTAAAGCAGTTGGCTGGTGTCAGGTTTATTTTGGGTATTGGAAAGAATCCTGTCTGTGACCGTGGCCTGATACTGTCACTGCACACCTGTATTTGCTCATGTTCTTTTACATTTAAAGCTTGCATTCACTTCAGGGATGTGCAGCTGTAGATCTTCACAGCAGATATTTTCACAACTGTAGAGACTGATGATTCAGTCACACATCAGTGTATATGTTTTATAGGAGCAACCAGTGGTACATCGTGTTCTTTCTGTAGTGGCAAGTTGGATATGTTTCACTGGAGTTATGATTCAGGTTTTTACAGGTTTTATTTTGGTAATGTTTATTTTTCACCCACCAGTAAAAAAGTGTCTCATCTTCTTTAAAATCTACCTCTTACCAATAAATTAATAAATATAAAAGGAAGGTGAGATGACTGCAGGGAATTAAGGTTATTTTCCATCTGTTCAGTGAGATATTCAAACTGACAGTTTCCGCCTGCATATTAAAATAATGTGTGCAAGTTTTAGACTTTTTATTTACAATATTACTGGACAGCGGCTGTTGTCCACAGCCAGTGTAATTTGGGTTCCTACTTCTATAAAAGGTCTTTTCAGTTGTTTTTAATTCATATAGATAAAGGAAATTCAGTGTGTTCTACCACAGCACAGCCAGTCTTTTCTCACACTAATGTTTTTCTGTGTGCAGTCCCAGTGGCTCAGTGCTGTCCAGCTTGGAGCAGGTGAAGACCTACCTGCTGACAGATGGAACCTGCAAATGCGGCCTGGAGTGCCCACTCATCCTCCACAAGGTGATATTTTTTTATTTGTTTGTTGTTTTTGCACTTTTTAAATTGGCTCCAGAATAAGAAGAGATTACAGTGGAAGCCACAATTTGGAAACAAAATTAAAATGCTGTAGTGGGTTAAAAACAGTCAGTCAGATGAAAACATAATCATATTTACAACAAGCTGCATTCATCAGATGTTCATTGTAATGTAATAGTGAAGAAGGGAAACATCATTTGTGCCAAAGCAGGTGACATCAAGCAGGATTTAGCTTTAGCTCTGAAATCGTGTGTCTGATCTCATTCCTGCTGTTACAGTTTGTGTCTAACACTTAAACGGCAGATTTATTCAGAATAGGACTTTTAATTTCTCTAGTACATTTTGCAGTAGTAACTCTTGGAGGAGACATAAAGGTCAGTGGAGATGTTGTATGCTTGGTTTTGACTGTTCGGACATACTTTGCTTGTTAAAATCAGAAATCGGACAGAAATAATGAAATTTCATGGTTTTCTGCGTTAATTTGTCATAAATTGTGATCTGATCTTCATCTAAGTCAAGATGTGCCTAAAATAATAACACAAAGAATTCTGATCTTTTATGTCTTTATTGAGAACAACCATAAAAACCTCCAGGGCGAGTGGTAAAACTATGTGAACCCGTAGAATATATAACTGGTTACGGTCTGGGCTCTGGCTTGGCCACTCCAAAAGGCGGATTTTGTTTTTCTGTCCTATAGCATCACCCATCTTCTACAGAGTTTTAGCTGACGCACAGACATTCTCACATTACCACATGTAGGGAAGTATAGAAAGGAATAAAGGGAGAAATAATTATCAAGTATATCTGCGTAACACTTTGTCCATAGGTATCAATAAAGTAAGTAAGTAAGTCAAACCAGTTTGTACCAAGTTATTGTTAAAATAATGTGTTTCTTTGTGTTTAATGTGTTATTTTGATTATCAAAACATGAGTCAGCTTGAAAAACCTGATGAAGCCAGTGGCTGTGGTCAGCTTGAATTGTGTCATACATTTAATTCCAATATTTACCACAGCAGTTTAAAATGTTGTGCAATCACTCCTGAAGCATAGAAAATGTCTTCACTCCTATATGCTCAGGTTGTATGAAGAACATTAAACCTGAACTCTTTCACTGATCTCTGTGAAGAACCAAACTACAAATGTCGGGGTGTTGTGAGGCACATCCACTGTATCACATTACACTGAGTAATCTGACCGATTATCCTTCTTGAAGCTAAATTTGTCCCCAACGCACCATGTCTATCAAATCGGGCCATTGTCAGCCTTGTATGGCATCTTCTCAGAGCTCTTCTGTTCTTATTATTTATCTTCTTATAAAAACACATTTAAATCCTAACAATTCCAAGTCATTCTTCTCCATTAGTTCTTCCACGCAGTGCCAGTTCCAAATCATCAATTTGTTATAGTTATTTTTTGACGCTATTACCGGCTGGACCTTGTTGACCCACTTGCACTGAATCACTCCAGCCTTGTCCTTGGATTAGTCATAAAATCATGATCATATGCTGCTATACCTTATCTTTGAATTCATGATCACTGGATATTCTGGCTTTCACACGAATGAGTTGTGATTGTCCCAAAAACCAGGTGTAAGTGCTTTTTCTAGATAATATAGTCAGGTCGTCATAGATAAGTTATAAATTTATAATTCAGAAATGGGTAATGAATAGGTTCGTCAACTTTAAGTCAGAAACAAAACTGGACCTTGTTCTGTGTCTTGCTCCTTCTTCCACTACTAAGTAGAAATGAAATTTAAAATGTCACACCTAATTTGTCACAGTAATTAGGTTTCTCTCAACTTGTTATGCATATTTTTCACTATTTTCATCTGCAAAAAATTAACAGGAAAATATTGACTTGACTATAAAGAAAAGCTAATTATTGACAGTACAGGGGAGTTTCATGCATATATTACCCAAAACAAATGCAAATAACAACGTGACATTTTATCTGTGACTGAACACATATAATTTTAGGATGGTCAAATTAATTAATTTTAAAATCTACAAATCACCTCATCTTGTTCCTTAGGTGTTCAACTTTGACCCAGGGGCAGCAGTCAAGCAGAGGACGGCAGAGGATGTGAAAGCAGATGAAGATGTCACCAAGCTCTGCATTCACAAGAGGAAACTTCTGGCCGTAGCCACGCTGCACAAAAGCATGGAGACGCATCCACCTCTGTCACTGACCAGTGCAGGAGGAGGTATGAGTAAATTTAAATGCTGTTGTTGCAGACGAGTGATTGAATTCTTGGAGCCCTCAGGCAGTAGTAGTATAACAAGCACTAAACATTAGCAAGCATTTTGTGTAGAACCTTAAAATTTAGTTGGTCTTTAATGTCAACTTGAAAATTGTAAATATGCACAGTGTGGGTAGCATTTGGGGTTTGTTGAATGGAAAAAAAAAAAAGTTTAGGTTTAGTGTTAGATTCTCAACAGTTATAATTTTTGTCATGTTGTTGGAATCGAGCAGTTTGGTGAAGTACACACTTAAACTACTTGGTAATTTGTGTCGTTAGTGTTAGTATATTTGTTGTTCTGATATTGATTCCACTCAAATGTTTGTTTGGACTTAAGGTACATCATCTGTGGTCTCAGCGCATTCTGCGACTCAACGAGCAATAAGGACTAAACCCCATGATGGTGTGCCCAATGCTGTTGGCTCTGACTGCAAACATCCTTTCAAGATGATGATGGCAGCTGGACAGCAGCAGCAGAGGCTGTATCCACCTCAGGAGATGGGTGGAACCCAGCAACCAGAAGTCTACTCTGGCTACTCAAGGTCACAGAGGCTGGGCAGTGGGGAGCCAGGCCCCAAATCCCCTTATAGGGCTGGGTATGGAGGCATGCTGAGCCCACCTCCCTCCAGTGCTAAGCTGTATGGAGATGGCTCACAGTCTCCCAGTGCAGAAACTCTGGGCAGCCCTGAGGGCTTTGCAAGGACCAATCCTTGTGGTTTTCCAGGAGCTGGCAGTCCCGGCTCAGCCTCTATTCATGGGAACACTAGGACACCTCTTTCCCCACCCAGTGTGATGCTTCACGGCTCCCCTGCGGGCCAGCCATCCTGTGCTATGACAGGGAGGACTAGCACGCCCCTCTCCCCAACGGCCACTGCCAAAAGCCCTGTCATGAACATGAACATGCCACGGGGGAACTTCCCCCCTGGCATGGATATGCCCCGTGCAGTTTTTCACCATAAAACACAACCCCCTGTGCATCCCGTACCACCCCCTCCAGCCATACCACCATCCTGTGCCCTTCAGAAAAGGCAGTTGACCTCTGAAAAAGACCCCTTAGGCATTCTGGACCCCATTCCAAGTAAATCAGTCAGCCAGCCCCCCACCGCCCCAAACCCCCCCAACTTCCAGCCTAACATCCACTCTCAGGTACCAATGATGAATGTAAACATACCCCCTCCTGCTATTGTTCCCTTGCCAAGCAACTTACCTTTACCCACAGTGAAGCCTGGGCCTGTGGGACATGGTGGCCATGTTCAAAGGACTCAGCAAGGTGGTCCAGCTTCCTCCATGTCCCCATCCCCCGTCACATCACCTGTCCACATGGCTGGGCCTGCTCTTGGGAGAATGGAGGCCTCGCCTCATCGCTCACGCTCATCCTCCACCTCTTCTGACCATGGGAACTTTGCAATGCCTGCAGGGCACCAGGCCCCGTGTGGTACCATGAAGGTCCCTCCTCGTTCCCCCAGGTCAGCTATGGGATCTCCCAGGCCAGCCATGCCCTCCAGCCCCTCCACCAACAAAACAGACCCACTCCACCAGTACAAAGACTCCCAGCAGCTGTCTGGAATGGGAAACTCAATTGGCACCCCGCAGCATAGCAACCCCATGTACTCACCCACCTCTTCCACCTCATCATCTTCTCTAGCAACCCCCAGCGCTTCCCAGAAGGGCCACCCAGGACTCCTGGGGATGCCTCTCAACCAGATCCTCAACCAACAGAATGCCACTTCCTTCCCCGCCAGCAGTCTCTTGTCAGCCGCAGCCAAAGCACAGCTAGCAAATCAAAACAAACTCAGCGCTGCTGGCAACAGCACTGCTGGCATGGCTGGTGGTGGTGTTGGTATGGCAGGCATGGGCACAGGTGGTGGAGGTAATGGAGGGGTTGGTGGGCACCCTGCCTCCATGAGTGGCCCACGAGGCATGGAGGGACACAGCACTTTAAACCCCATGCTCCCGCCAAACTCTACCATGCTGCTCAACACTGAGGGCCAGAGTGGTCGGGCTGCTCTTAGAGACAAGCTCATCGCCCAGCAGAGGGACCCCATGCGCAAACGGAAGCAGTCGTCAGGCAGCGCTACTGTAAACCACGACAATAGTAACAACATGGTCTACAACATGCTTAACAAACCAGGCATGGGAGGACCCCACATGCCAGGGCCCAGTGCCACTGAGCAGCTGCGAAAAGTGGGTCGTCTTGGAAACCTTCCTCCAAACACCTCCATGGCCCAGCTTCTCCAATCCATGAGCTGCCAGAGCTCCCACAACCTGGCTGGGAACAGCCATCGTCCAGGTCTTAGCCCGGGCTCAGGGCCTGGTCCCCAAGGAGCTGCACAGCTGCACTACAACGCCAGCACGGGCATGGTCCCTGGTGGCCCTCAGCAGAGCATCCTAGCCCAGCAGAGGCTGCGGGGTCCAGGAGATGCCATGCAGCACTGCCAGAACATGGACGCCTCTGGGGGCCATCTGGGCTCTCGTCCAGGCCAGTTTCCTGATATGATGACCAAGATGCAAGCCTCTTCCATGAGTAACTGTGGGCCTATGGGCCCAGGCGCTGGACCAGTGGGCCCTGATGGAATGCCACTGGGACGCCCCAACACTAACCCTCCACCATTGTCCCATCCAGGTCCTCATCCCTCACAGCAGAACCTACTTCACAATATGGGGCGGACTAACATGGTGGTGATGCCTCATGGAGGTGGTGATGGAGCCTGCACGCAGACCATCTCTGATACAGGTGAGGCATCAGTGCTGGTTATTAACTGTGTAATATGGAGAAAGAATAACAAGGCAAGATTGAACATCATAAACATCATTAACAGCAGTATAAGGAAATGTTAAAAGCTCTTGGGGTAATACAGTAATCAGGAACACTGCATTTAGTAAAAATAATTGGAAAAATAGGCTGAACTCTACATTTACTCAACTCTGTCAATTTGAATGATTTGAGGATACCATTAGTTCCATGTATAAGGAAATCCCATAAAATATGTTTTGGTGAATTTAAAACAAATGACGATGCACAATATAAATGGCCAGACTAATCTGTAGGATGGTGTTCATGTCCTGTGTAGTTAGCCACCCTTTCTTTCCCGTTCATAAGCTAGTTGCTGGATGATGATGTGGTTTCTGTGGTTTGAGTGAACTAAAACCAAAAGATTTAAGTGATAGGCCTCGATTCTAGACAGTCGGGCTCCTCCAGTATCTCTGAGCTAATGAGCAGGGCCCTCATCTTTGGAAGCTCAGCTAATTGTCAGTCAGCCAGTGTTTCTCTTTGTTTTATTTGTATGCTAGCATCAGTCAATGGTGTAAGAAGATGGAAATGGGATCTGCATCACGCTTTAAGGGGAACAGCCCAGATAGGGCACTCTAAAGAGCTTCTCCCAGCTAGCTGGTCGCTATAGTAACAATGGACCCTGAATAGAGACCAGAGTGAAGCCTTTGATGAGGGTTTAGGCGTGTGCGTTTGTGTGTGTGTGTGCATGCATGTGTGGGTGCGTGTGTGTGTGTGTGTGTGCTCATATTAGGGTTTGTTTTGAAAGCACTGAAAGACCTACATCTTATTTTTTCATGTTCTCTGCCTGCTGTGGGACTGGACTATTACTTTATGTATTCATTGTGCCTCTGTGTGTTCTCATATGGTTTGTTATGGAGATATCACCAAGGTCTGCTGCAGGCCACTGTTCTTATCGCTAGGTGCCCTATTATTCTGTATCTGTCCTAAGTTGAATCATTGAAATTCAGGTAGTCTTGTGTAGGTCTGAAGATACAGCATGATGTTTGTTGCTATTGGGCTAGTGATGGGTGAAAAAAGTTGTTGCATATAGCAGTTTTGACATTTAGAATTTTTAATATCCTCACAGTGGCTGCAGGAACAATCATTTTAATTAGAATATTTCATGTTTGCAGTTGTGTTCTTTTTATATATTCATATAACTTTCTTGTGTACACATATGAGAATAATTCAGAAAATGTGTGTGGGGTGGGGGGTAACACAAGGTTTCAGGTAACACCTCTGTCTTTTAATTCAAGCACTGCTCTTATTTTGAATTTCATAAAAAAAAGGAAAATTGGTTTGTAAACACACCCATGGCAAAGTTATATTTCTCATTATACTTAAACCAACATGCAGGCACCTCTGCCTCAACACAATATGGAATTAAACACTGAGGAGGAGGAGAGGCAACCTGTAAGGCAACTGGGTAAGTAACAACCATAAAGGTTATAAATATTTCACAATCTAAAATATCAGACACTGGTAAACAATTAAAACAAATACACCAACAGAAGTTACTGCATTGCAGTTGTCTTGATGACTGGAAATGAAAACACCACGTTTCTTTGCGTCACACTGAGATAAACCTCCTGAACTTTGTGAGTTTTCTAAATGATAAAATCCAGTTTCAATTATGCAGCTGATGTGTCTCTGGAAAGTGAGCTCAGTGACAGTGATGACCGGAGATTTTTAAACTGTGACACTTTGAAAAAAATACACCATGAAGATAAAAGAACACTTTGAGCATCCAAGAAAATTTCCAAGACACTGATTATCCACAGTACAGTTAAATCCACGATGTAATGGAAATGGAAGGAATATGGCACATTTGTAAATCTGCCTACAGCAGTTTGTCCTCAAAAACTGACGGACCGTGTGTAAAGGGGACTAGTGAGGGAGGCCGCCAAGATACCCGTGACTCCTCTGAAGGAGTTTGAAGCTTTAGTGACTAACATGGCACTGAGAGTGTACGCACAGCAGTTGTTGGCTGGGTTCTTCATGAATTTAAGCTTTATGAGAGAAAGGCAAAGAGGGTATTATATTATATTAAATCTTAGCTAGGCTTTAACAGAAGGCATGTGGGAGACTCTTAAGTCAACTGGAATGAATGTTTTATACCAGAATTCAACTTTTGGCCATCAGACTAGACTCAACGTGTCAACATTTGCAATATCCGATATCCATATAACCAATAATTTGTGCAGACACTGTACAAACAGAGCAACAATTGGCCTAGAACTGACTCCTGGGATAAAACTTTGGAGCTAAAATTCCAAAGAGAAACAGTTTAGTCACATCCTTTGAGGTGGATCCAGTAGACATCCAGATAGGCCAAACCAGCTCTGATGCCTCTTATCTAAAATATTGTGATGGTTTAAAATGCTGCACTTACTAAAATAGAAATATTATCATCAAATCAAATCTGAGCAGGGCCGCTACTGTGCTATATCTGGTGTGAAAACCAGATTGGAGGGTATCCTGTATTTTGTTGGTTGGCAGATGGTCATTAATTGGTTGTAAATGATGTTTTCAATAATTTTGCTGTACGACAGGAGGTTAGATGCTGGCCCCTAGTTATTAATAATAGATGACTCTGGAGTGGACTTCTTAAAAAATTGATTTATAGTCGATTCACAATTTTTTTGGTTTGGATGAGCTGGGATGATGTCCAGCTAAAAATGCTTTTAAAGGGGAAAAGGTGGAAGACTGAACTACCAATTCAAGATCATCAGTACATAATAGTGCAAAAATACTGGCAAATTGAGAAGAAGGCAGAATATACCTGTTACCTTTAATACTCCACAACAAAAACTGTCAAATGTACAAAATAATTCACCATATGTGAACCCTAGTGGCAAAAGCGTATTAGCTCTCTTTGGATAAAAGAATATTTTGTCTCCAAATGGCAGATGTTCCACCTCTGAGTAGCTCTGTACTTGAAGTTAATTTGGATGACATATTAGAGATCTTAAGAGCGCTGAAAGCTCTTTGAAAGTGGCCTAGTCATTGGCTTCTTAGCATTAGCCTCTAACCATCTGTTTCTAGACAGCTAGTGAGCTTTAAACCCCCCCTCCCACTCTTGCCATCAAGAAATACTCCAAAGTTCATTGTAAACTTCCCTCCCCCAGGCCCCCTGCCACCCAGCTGACCACCCCCCATCCCCCAGCAGGCTAAAATCACACCACCCGACCCTCGTAACCCCCCTCATCCACCCATCCAACTCCCCCAACAAGCTTCCTGGCAGCAGACAGCACCACCAATCATCACTCGGTTTCCATAACAACCTCCCCCGGCAACAGCCGTCACTATATCATAGCAGTAGCGGAGGATGTGGGGAGGGAGGGGGAGGGGGTTGGCCGAGTCGTGGCTCTCAGCGTTAGAGAGGAGAGAGAGGGGAAGAAAGAAAGGAGGTGGAAAAAAAAAGGAGAACACACACAGCTGCCCTTCAGCTACGTAGCATCGCACCAGCTGCTCCAGTCGCCGCTCATCCCCGCACACAACGCCACAAAACGCAGCATTAGGCCTCGGAGATTTTGTATTTGCTTCAGCTTTGTCTGCATAACATTGCTGCCGGGCTGTCTCTTCATTCATTGATACATCTGTGGCCTTGATATATTTTGTTCATGCTCTGTCCTTGTGTGCGTTTCTGCTAACAAGTCTGTCTGTAAGACACATCTGCCACCATGGCCATCTATTAGTTTGGAGTGCAACAGATTCTGTTTGGTGTAATTTTTTTTTCTTAAAATTGTAAAACACAATTTCTGGTGGGCAGCGAAGTTGAAAAGGCATAAATTCCACTTCATTTCACTGAATAATGGTGCTAGAAAAAAGTACAATGGCACCAGGGTAGAAAAAAAAATCACACTACTGGAGTTTAATTGTTCCTCTGAAAAGTCTGACATCATTTTTACCTTTAGGGATGTTTAACAAAGTTTCCTATGTAATAAATCAATTAATCATAATAGAATTGTATCCATAAGAATCAGTGTATTAAAGCAACTTCATGGTAAACAGTGCACTTAAATAATCATGTTAAATAGATCTTCTGACAAAACTATGTTGGGTTTTAAATTTGAACATTGTTCACTCACCAGATATGAACCATGGGAGATGCTTTGTATGATCTGTGATTCTGTTAGGAAGGTCAAATTAATGCTGTGACATGAGCACAGACACATAATGAGTAGTAACAATAATGCATGTATGCTGTCGGTGTCAACAGCTGTGTTACCTTGCATTTGGTCAGGTGAGACTGCAGCCTGCATCCACAGACATTTGATTTATATTCCATGTTCCAATGGTTTTGCAGGAAACCCATCATCCCTTGGCTGTGGTATGGGTGGCCTGCCGCAGCACGTCACCACCAGCGGAGGTCAGCTGTACCAGCAGCAGGTCCACCAGGGCATGCAGCCGCAGGGGGTGGCCTCTCACTCAGCCTACCAGGGCCAGCAGCACTTCTCTGACAACCCACCCTACACAGACAGCAACAGCACCAACGCTGGATCCATGTCCTGCCTCTACCAGAACTACCAGGTGGGACAAGATTAATCTCCTGTAACGTGTCAGATGATTTATTAAACACTTTTCTTTTATGATGTGACCTTTCCTTTACGTCCACAGCAGGGAATGTTGCCACACCCCCAGTTCGGAGAGGGGCAGCAGCCCCAGGGCGAGGGACTTCCAGGAGGTACACCTGGCTCTGACAGGGGCCCCGGTGGAGGCCCAGAGGCTGTGGATGCCATCTACAGAGCCGTGGTGGACGCCGCCAGCAAGGGCATGCATGTTACCATAACGACCACAGTGAGCGGGACCACACAGGCAAGTCCGGTGCCCGCTCTCAGCGCTATGAGTGCCTTCACTGCCTCCATAGGGGAACCGGTCAACTTACCCCAGGCAGTTAGCGCAGTTCTGCACGGGCACCAGGAAGGTGAGGCATTACCCCAGCAAGCCAGACAGAGGCAGGTGAGGCCAGGGAGGGGGCAGAAGAACTCAGATCCAGGGAAGAGAACTCCAGATGGCCCAGAAGCCAATGACTACTTCCGTTCTCCTGGCCGTGGGACTCCCAGGGGACAGTGGGACGGGGAGATGCAGCATGGAGGAGGCTTTGATGCTCATAACAACAATGCCTGGGGTGGTGAGGAGTTTCTGGAGTGCTCTACTCAAGTCAGGAGTAGTCCCTGCATGGAGCGACCTGCCAGCTTAGCTCCTGCCCCACCATGTCCTACTGAGGGGTCCAGTGACCTGGCCATGGTGCGTGATAAGGCCTTTCTCGATGAGGGCTATCGCTTCAACAACTGCAGCTGGACACCGGCAAACTACAAGGAGCGACTGGAGCAGACAGTGGAACGCTGCGTCCACATCAATGGTGCCACCCCGCACTTCAACTCCCGAGGTTACGGAGAAGTCCTGGGGCCCCCACGGCAGGAGCTGACAGGGGATGACCAGTCACCCAGTTCCTCCACAAGCCTGGAGGGACCTCTGGCCACAGCCAAAGACTACAGCCAGTACAACGGCCACTTCAACGGTATGGCGCCTAGCCCCTCGGACACAAAGAGCCTGAGCAGCGAGGAGGACCTGCGGCAGCCGGACTCTCCCTCTTCAGAGCTGCTTCACTACCGGTCCAGGACCTTTAACATGGGAGAGCTGGTCTGGAGCCAGCTGAAGGGCTTCCCACCGTGGCCTGCCAAGCTAGCTGGGGATGAGCAAGTGCACAGCGCTGCTATGCAGCTGCGAGAGCAGGCCAAGGTGAGAAACCAGTCTGTGACCACCTGTCATCCTGTTACCAGCCAACCTGAATTTTCTGATTAAAGAAGACTGCAGAGTGACGGTGGCTGGTACATTTAAGTAAAGAAACCAATAATGTTCCTTGTAAAAGCTTTTTTGAGAGTTTCGCTTGCCAAAAGGTCAAGAAGAGAGAGTAAGTCATATTTGACTGTAATTTTACTGGAATGGATATTTATTGCAAGTCTGAAAAGTCAGAAGGAAACAACATTTTTGTTCACTGGCCATCGAAACAGATGGATTCCAAAATGTTCCAAACACACCATTGTACCTTCCAAATCCGATTTTCAGAATAGAAAATATCATGATGTTAAATAACTGTTAGACACGATAAACTGGTCAATTGTAGTCCAGGTTCAGCATCACCTTCTGGTGGTAGAAAAGAAATTCTGCTGCTTAATGTACTCAGATGTTTACTCCTGTCTCTATACAGGTAGAGCAAGAGAAGTTAAAAACACTAACCCACGACTTGGAGGCACTTGACCGAGCTGCCAAAAGGGGCCTGAAGTGAGTAAAGCCTACTAACCTATTATATCGTTGTTCTACAGAACCACACTAGAGACCCAGTGACTGTATAGTGTGTTTCAAACCTGCTGATTAAAAAACAAATGTATCAGCTATGAAGTCCATTTACAACATTTTCAATGTTTACACTGTATTTTTGTATCAGTTTGATGTTATAAAACCTGCCTTTCTGTCAAGTTTTATAAATATTATTTTTACTTATTCAAATTTAGTACAGAGGAGGATCGATCTAGTTATGTAGCCTACACCTCTGATTCTTCTATCATCCAGGACCAGTGTTAGACCAGCTCCAACACAGAGGGTGTCCCAGGCCTTTTCTAAGCTGTAAAACTTGAAATTAGTGTGGCTGCTGATGATATATGAACTCCTGGCTTTGGGAATGGTTTGTAGGTCATAAGCCAGTTAGCCCGGAGTATGCAAACATTCATTTTAGAGTATATATGGACACTGTTTAATCCATTTATTACTCTTTTCCTCTTTTAAAAAGGCTAAACAATGGCACACTCTCTCTAAATGTGACTCTCCTGCATTTGTCGAGGGACCTATCGTGGTTAAAGATGCTGTCCTGAAACAGTGTTTAGAGCATCTCGGTCCCTGTGGAAACAAAATGTCCCCGAGCTAAAACACTTGAATCCCCATTTGGTTGCACCAGCGAAAATACTGTATAAATAATGTAAAATGTAAATGTTTCCAACAGACCGGGGAAACTGAATAATCACTTGGAAGCTGCTATCCACGAGGCCATGAGTGAGCTGGATAAGATGTCGGGCACAGTGAGTATTTACACCTTTAATGTCTCGGAGAGATGAAGAAATCAATTTCTCCCCATAAAGTATAGCTTCTGCCGTCAGGGTAATGTTTCCTTATGTCTGTCTGCCATCAGATCCCATCAAGGGATCGACAGGTGAAGCTCCCCAAGCCTAAGAGGAGGAAAATATCCAGATAACATTGAATGTGTTGGCGTAAGAACATCCTCAAACCTTCGGAGACTTCGTCCGTTCAGCCTTGATGCGATCTGAGCTCTCTAACAGGTGCTACACATGGACTTTCAGTGGTACATCGTTGTTCCATGATATATCAACTTGACTTAATGACTGACCACAGAAGGTGCTGGAAATTCCAATCACCAATACAGTTTTAACTGTAGAAAAAAAAGAGAAAATAGAAACAGAAATGGTTGCAATTTGTCTACAGCTCACTGAATTAACTATTTTTTTCTAGTATAAGATAGTAAAATAAACAAAAAAAGCTACAAGCATTACCTTACATATTTAAGAAAATAGACAGTCCAAATATTTCTGATACATTTTCAATATGTACATAGATAATCCTGAAATTTCATGCTATTAAGAATTGTATGTAAATATTGTACAATGTCATGTACAAGCGTACCTAATGCACATTTTATCTTTTATTGTACAAAAACAAAGCAGAAGAAGTGTACCAATGTCATGGTTTCTATTCAGAAATGCGGTTGTGTACAGCCGCATACATAGGATAAATAAGATTACAGCCTAAAGCTTTTATATGATGAACTGTAAGACGTGCAGTTTTTTTGTTTTGTTTAGTTTTTTTATTTATTTTTCTCTCTTATTTTGTAAGGGAACAGCAGTGGAACAGGCATGAGTATATGAGTTCTCCATTACACTAGTCCCTTCACACCAGTTAAGTGTTCATTTCTGTTGGGGGGGATAATAGGATAAAAACCAGAATGAACTTTACCAGCAAAGTGTTCAATGTTCCCCTGAGCAAGGTGGGAAATGACCACCGGCCGGACGAATGTTGGTAAAAACCTTCATCAGCTCCATCAGTCACAGGCAGATGATATTTGGAGATCCAGTTTGGTGTTAAAGTGTGGTCACCTGCCACGTTAAGAAGGAAAAATCCACCTTCAGGCACTTTTACATTCTTAACTCTGACTTGTATAGTTGACATTTTTCAAGTGAATCAGACGTTAGTGATTTCTTAAATTACCTGATTGACTCTTTGCAGCTCCCTGGAAAGAGCTGAGAGGGAAAAATAAACGACAACTAAATTATTATCAAGTAGAAAATCATGGAATATTTTCTGGTTTTGGCTTCAGATGAGGATCTATCATTGTTTCTGTCCTTCATTGTTATTTCATACAGCAGATGATGAATTTATTCATCTAAATAATTTGCATAAGCAAAATAATTGGCATAATATAAATAATCACCAGTTGCAGCCCAACTTAATGAACACCTTGTAACTGTTGATCTGTATTATTACGTGCACTGTAGCGGCCTGGTTACTGTGAAGCCGTGTAGACGCTGCTTACTGACAGTTTGTGTCTGTGGTCATTCAGACTTAGCTTTACTTTTCATTTCAGTGGAAAAGACTTAATTTGGATTGAACCGCTTCAAATTCGATGATTCACGTCTATGTGGATTATCTCTGGAGTCTCCGTCATGCACATACTTGCATGATTAAATCGGGTCTCTTTAATGTTCTCCCCCGATTAGCGACGCGTCTCATTTACACAGTGGACTAATCTGGTTGCTTAAGTGCATGTAAACACTCTGTCCTAAGGCTGCGTCACACTCTCGTCTGTACCTGCTGCTTGTGCTGTGTCGGTTTATCCTTTTATTACTGTTGGAACAAAATAAGGCCGTCGACATTTGTTGTAGGTGGATTTTTCCTTCAACTCTAACCGAGAGTCACAGACGACGTTGATGAAGTCTGTTGTTTGATTGTAGTGGTTATGTTCTCGTGCTCGTTTGTACAGTGTTTTTTTTTTCTTTCCATGACTGTAGTCAATGTTTTGCCACAACTACAGCTTTAGGAAGAGTAACCAAGCTCTAGTTTATCAAAAAACAAGAACACTAACCCGGTTTTCAAGAGCAGTGAAAGCATTTCTCACATTTAGGGGCCTTGTTATTTTGGTTTGTTTCTGTTTTTGCTTATCGATGTAAATTATTTATGTACAGTACTCCATATTTATTTTAAGCTTTACAAATATGCTAGATGGCAATAATACTACCGAGAGTTGAGAACTCAAGCCTTATATGTGTATATGTCTGTTTTTTTGGTTTGTTTGTTTTTTGACAAGTGAATAGATCATGTATCCAGAGTCAATTACAAAGGTCATGTTCCCTTTTTGTTTAAGAAGTGAGCATTACACATAACACTTTTTATTTTACAGTGAGGCTTTGTGATCGATATGTTTTTGTTACAGACTGTATCATGGAAACGTCGTATTTATGAATATGCATGTCCGGAAATGTCAGCAGATGTTTATGTTGGTGATAAATGCAGTTTGAAACACTACGACCTATTGAGAGAAGTCAAATCATCGCTTGATCACTCTGAAAATCGACAGTGATGCACAGTATTGGAAACTCTGGATCTCTCACACACACACACAGCTTCTTCTACAGAACAAAACCAACCAACAACCTGAATCACTACAGAATTATCAAGTGCAATATACCAGTCGATGGCAAAGATCAACTGCTCAGAAACACTGCATCGGTTGTTTGAAACCTTTTCTTTCGTACACACCTTCAACAGTTCGGACTGTATCGTTTCCTGTTGTCAAAATGTCACCAACTACCACGTGCACCAATAATCTGTCACACTTTTTATTTTCCATTTGGTATAATGATGTGTTTTTCAGATGCCATGAAGTGATCATTTATGTTAAAGCTCAGCCACAGCTTCACATTTCTTTCGAGGATCATCAGAATATCTGATGCACACACTACATCTCCAGAACCCAGTTCTACTAAATTGCCATGAGTTGAATTTCTCATTTGATTTAAATCAAATGTTAATAACGTTAAAACCAAATATTACACTACACCATGAGGAGATTCACTCAGTAAAACGTGAAAACACTACTACTAAAACATATCTACGACTTTTTAAACCCCAAAGTTTTACTGTAATTTGTGGCCTAGAACTCTTAAGAGCCTGTAGAAATGTCCTGATCGAAGATTCTCGGTGTCACACGATGAGTTACAGCAACTTAAACAAGTTCGGTCTGATTTCGTTCATGTGTACACACCACGTCGTTTGTACTGTATTTTCTGATGAGGTCGCTCACTTACATCATGTTTATGTCGTGAACACTTGAAAAACACTTCACATTTTGAAAACTCCCTCCTTTTAGCCTGTAGCAGTATTAAACGGATGAACATCAATGATTATACTTCTTTTCTGTTTCCACTGTCAAACTCCAGCTCACGTGGTGACGACTCCTGTTGACGTAATCCGTCCTTTTCAAAATGTTCCAGTTTTTTTCCAGTTGTCACACTTTTCAGAACCTCAGTGGAGTTTTTACTGTAATCTTCTGTGGGGGGGGGGGAATCCTCCGGCCACTTCAAAATGTGACGTTCGGTGTCGAGAACACGAGCTCTTTTGGTAAAGTTCATTCTGCCTTTTCCCTCGTTAGTTTTTTCTTTTTTTGTGCAATGACATGCAGGAACCCAGTCGTGTGTTGGGAGCCCATGTGTTACAGATCTGTTCTATCAGTTTCATGTTATTTGTGGTCAAGAGTTCAAAACATTTTGTGTTTGAAACGGTCTGTGCAGTCTATTTTTTGTTTGTGTGTGTTTGTTGTGCGAGTGTGTGAATTTTTTTATTTTTTCCTTTTTCCAGTGAACTTTGAACCTTTGATTTCTGCTCTTTGACTCTCAGTTCCCTCCCCCTCTTCCACCCTTCTGTTGTCAGTATTTTATTTTTTCAACTTGTAATTAAGTATATATTTTCTCACTAATATATACTTTACAAAAAATAGACTTGCGTGAAGTATGATGTGCACTTGATTGCTCTTGTTTGTTTTTCTTTTCGCATTAATGTGAGCTAGGGATAGTTCGTCTGAGTCCATTATTTTAAGATTGTTTGGACGTTTTTTAATGGTTTGATGTAAGCAGCATTTTTTTGTAAATATTGTGAAACATTACAGGTCATGCAGTGATGTAACATTTTGAACAATGTTGCACAGATGTTTAAGATATTAAAAACATGGTCACTCTTACTTGAATAATCAGGTGTGTTACGTGTTTTTCTGTCCCCTGTGTGTTTCCTGATCATATTCACAGGTTATTGTAAGTTTCAAATCTGATTTGTGGAAATTAGATGTGAGTCACTGAGCCTCTAATAGCAGGTTTGGTTTGTTGTTGCACTCTGTCCTCTAGTGGACAAACACCAGAACACGTTTTAAAACAATAAACAGTTTTATCCAGAGTATGTGATAGATGGGATAAAAAGAAAAAGGTGACAATATTATTATTATTTAATTACTGTAATGTTGCTTAGACGGATTCTGCACTAAACTATTAACTAAAATACTAAAATATGCAACATTTAATCTATAAAGGTGCTTTTTTTTTGTCACCTATGAATTAGTCATGAACAAGCCAGAACTCCTATGACTTTTTTAGCATTTTTGTTTTTTGTAGGTTTTTTCCAAACTTCCATGATGGAGAATTTAATCTGCACTAATTGTCACTGGGAGCTCACTGAGGTCCATTTAGTGTCTGTCCTACAACTCTCATCACAGAACATGGTCTTCATCAGAGATAAAATGGATAATATAACATTAGACCTTCAGATTTCTATTTTCTCGGAGCTTCCTGTGCGCTGTGATCAGATTTCATTCTCCAGTGGAGCATCTGCTGATGGAGGCCATGTGATGTGATGGAAAGCTCCAGAGATGAATGACTGTGGTGTTTCCAAAGCTGAGAATCAAATGAAACAGGAGCCTTCATGTGGCTCGTTAACTGCAGCTGACAGCTGAATAATAAATAAATAAATTAACAATAATGAACGTCTTCTTTCTGATTCCTGGTGTAAATGGAGCTTCATGAATCCATCTGCACTTAATGTGAAGCTGGAAACGTGCAGGTTGTCCGTGTGCGCGTGCACGCGAGCAGCTCAGTGATGCTGATGCTGATGCAGGGCGCGGGAACGCGCCGTGGCATCGTGCCGTGAGCGCGCCTTTATTGCCAGTCAGGACTATGCGGCGGCTGTCTCTGCGCATCCTCTCCGGGATCCCTCTCTGCAAACCGGGCAGCGTCCCCTGAGCCTGCCCCCCCACCCCGCCGGTTACAGAACTCTCCCCAGTCCGCTTTCTGCACGATTATCGGAGTCAGCGCTGCGGAGCGAGGCCCGTGCGCCGACGCCTGAGCTCCTCACTGGGACGCAGCACTGCGGTTGATCGAGTCCGGCCATGGCGCAGCCGAGGAAACCTGGAGGTGCTCGGTGCGGATGAAGGACGCGTTGCGCATCGGACAAAGAGCGACGTTCGTAAACGTCCCGCAGTGAGGAGCAGGAAGCTCGGTGTTTAGGATCTGAGCCGCTCATTCACTAAACCCGGAACTCTCCGTTGCCCCAGGACTCGGGGACAAACATCAAGGCCCCGCTGGAGGTCCCTGAACCTCATTTTGGGCTCCTCCCTGCCTGAGTCAGACTGACCCTGGCCTGTTTTCCAGCCTGTTGCGTTTCATCCAGAGGGGTGGTGTAGTCGGTGCCAGCAGCAGCAGCAGCAGCAGCAGCAGCAGCAGCAGCAGCAGCCATGGTGGATGCGGCGGAGTGCGGGGTCAGAGTGATGTGTCGCTTCAGGCCCCTGAACGAGGCCGAAATCACCCGAGGGGACAAATACATCCCCAAATTCAAAGAGGACGACACCGTGGTCATAACGGCAAGTGTGTGTGTGTGTGTGTGTGTGTGTGTGTGTGTGTGTGTGTGTGTGTGTCATAAAACACTAAAAACACTGCAGTGTAGAAAAAAGTCACTGTCGGGCTGAAGATGCCAAGTGCGCAACAGCCTGTGGTGCCACAGCAGATTCTAGATGGAGATCAAATCAATTCAATTCAATCAGGATCTGATGGTTCAGAACAGGAGGTTAAAAAAAAAGTATGAAACCAAGTTCAGGTCACAGACTTTAGAAGAACAACTCTTAAAAATAAAGTGATGTGATGATTTAATCATGTGTCAAAACCCAAATGTGTGATTCACTAATATGTTCATTCAGCAGCTGACGCATGGTGACTTTCAAATACATCAGGTGTGAACAAACTCATGTATGTTGAAGTAAAAGTGAGAGATCTGCAACACGTGGATGTTTATCCACAGTATAAAACCTTTCTTTAGGCTAATTCAGTGATGAGCCTGAGATCTGATGTAGAGCCTCCGTGTTTTTTATCTTCCACACAAGGGTCCACTGTAAAAATACTTATTTTTAAAGACAAGGTTGAAATCATGGTTTTCATCAGGATCTTTAAAACGAAACAAGGAGCTCTGTAGTTCCTGCCACGTGTCATCAGTCAGTCTGCATTAAAACCTCTGTGTCAGGGGTTTCACACACTCGGAGAGTGCTGCTGTAGCTGCCTCTGAGTGCTGAGAGCTGCTTTTCACAGCAACAGGGCTTTTACCCCTGAGAGCAGAGGTCGTCGGTTGGACGAGGGCTGAAACATCCTGGACGTGTCTGGAGCGCGTTGAAGCTCAGGACTCAAATCTCTAAGTGATACAAATCTCTGTCTCTGTTTCTTCTTGGTCATTTTGCCTGTTTGGGTTTTAAAGTAAAAAAAAAAAAAAACATGAGTCTGATGTCATGTCAGGGAAAGGTCAAAGGTTAGTGAAGAACTTAAACTAAATTCTGATGCTTCAGCTGTAATATTAACTGTTCACATGAATTAAATGAATAATTCAAATCCACTAACAGAATATAAAACATATGAGTAACTTCTACTTCTGGAACTATTGGATTCGTTGAAGGACGTTTTTGAATTCTGGACTTTTCCTGTTTTATCTAAATAATAAATTAAATCCTTTAATCTGCTTTTAACGCAGAATAATATTGATTATACGTTTTAAAATGATTTAAATTGATTTCAGATAAACTGTATCACCTGCAGATCAGATCCAGTAAACCTTTAGAAACCACAGAAGAAATGTGCAGCAACAGAATCTAATGATACGAACACATGTTAAAGTCAAGTGAATTGAATCAATGCTGAGTCTTCTGCTTCTTATTATATTCATGTGTCCTGCGTTGCTCTGAAACAGGGTAAACCCTACGTGTTCGACCGGGTTCTTCCTCCCAACACGTCGCAGGAGCAGGTGTACGACCAGTGCGCCAAACAGATCGTTAAAGGTACGAAGCTGAAGAATCATTGTTCCTATGAACTGAAATCTGTAATCTACTGTTTATCTGTATAAACCTGCTCCAGGTTCCACTTCCTGTCCTCTGCTCTCCTTTCATTCTTATTTTCCATAATGGAGCTGTTGGAACAGTGGAAGTGGAGAAACAAGTTGTAGTCGACGGTTGTGGATGTTGATCATTGTCCTTACGTGTGTTTCTGTTCTTCCAGATGTGCTGGGCGGCTACAACGGGACCATCTTTGCATACGGACAGACGTCGTCTGGGAAGACACACACCATGGAGGTCCAGTATATTACTGCTAACGGTTTCCATTTGCAAAATCACACTGATGTTGAGATTACTGATCATCTGTATCCCTGTTGTATATTTACATTGAGTCCCTGTCAGAGGATTATGTGTCACAGATTTACTCCAGACTCTTAATCCACACAAGCTCTCACACCAGAGACTCTCCTGTACCGAGAAGGTTCAAGTCCTGTCGCCACGTCTGGCCGACGGCAAAACACACACTGACGTCCACATTTACTGTTCGAGCAGCTTTTGTTTGAGTGAAAGTAACATTTTATTTTGAAAAGTCTGAGAGTCAGGAGATCAGCATCACGTATCAGTTGTCATGAGAGCAAATTACTGCAGACGAATCCAAAGCCTCTGTTTAATTTACTGATGTGGTGAAAACCTTCTGCTTCATCAGTTCATTAGAACCCAGGCGTTACTTCTCAGATTTCCTTTAAGCATCTTTTGAGTTTGAAGCTACAAACCTTGTCCAGAGTTTCTCTACTTCGTGTTCAAATATCAGTATCTATTGATGTGTTCAGGGGAAACTGCACGACCCCCAGTTGATGGGAATCATCCCTCGCATCGCACACGACATCTTTGACCACATCTACTCCATGGATGAGAATCTTGAGTTTCACATTAAGGTAAAAATGAGTGAAACTATATCTGAAACATGCGGAGCTGCAGCATCTGTAGCACAGATAGTGTCATAGAAGACATGTAAGAAAATACCTGAGTAAATGTAAATGTTTGTTTCTTTGTGCAGGTCTCTTATTTTGAAATCTACTTGGACAAGATCAGAGACCTCCTCGATGGTAAGTGCTGCTAATGTTTCCCGGTAAAGACGCAACATTTGAGACGGATCTAAGCTAATGTCTGATAAACAGGCCTCATTAAAAGTTATTTTTTAAATCAGCGTGATGTGACTCTGGTTGTTTCTGCAGTGTCCAAGACGAACCTCTCTGTGCACGAAGACAAGAACAGAGTTCCCTATGTGAAGGTCGGTAGTAATAAGTGACATCGTGACACAGCAGGAGCTACAGTGCAGAATATTCCTGCAGATTTGAACATAACACAAACCAAGAGAAAAGGAAACGTAAAGCTGAGATCTGAAGGTGGTAGATTATCTGAGACTTGGTTTATGTGTTTACTCTCTCTGTACGTCTGGTCAGGACTCGTCCTCCTCACCAGTTAGAAGGCTGTTTACTTGTTGACACTGTAGATCAGACCTAAGAGAATTATCCTGCAGCAGCAACATGGTCATTAACACCTCATCTAACATTCGACCTCTCGATCTTGTTCTCCTCTCTTTCCCTCTCAGGGTTGCACTGAGCGTTTTGTGTCCAGTCCCGAGGAGGTGATGGACGTCATCGATGAGGGCAAAGCCAATCGGCACGTGGCAGTGACCAGTGCGTATCTCTGCATGTTGATCTAATTCACGTGGTCGGTCCATCGCTCGGAGCCAGACGAGTGCTGTATAATAATGGGAATTGTTTTCTTTTCACCATCTTCTAGATATGAATGAACACAGCTCCCGCAGCCACAGCATCTTCCTGATCAACATCAAGCAGGAAAATATCGAGACTGAGAAGAAACTTTCTGGAAAGCTCTACCTGGTCGATCTGGCCGGCAGCGAGAAGGTCAGAGATCAGAGGGTTCATGTTCCCTTAAAGGTGTTTGCTGCTGCGGTTTGTGATGTCAGATCTAGATGTGAGAGCTGTAAGCTGTGCTGTTTGGACAGGTCAGTAAGACGGGAGCTGAGGGAGCGGTGCTGGACGAAGCCAAGAACATCAACAAGTCTCTGTCGGCGTTGGGAAACGTGATCTCGGCTCTGGCTGAAGGAACAGTACGTTAAATAAGAAGAGACATCATCAGGCACCAGTTAGTGTGTTAGTAAACTGTCATGAGACACTTTGTCTTTCAGAAAACCCACGTGCCGTACAGAGACAGTAAGATGACTCGGATCCTGCAGGACTCTCTCGGGGGAAACTGTCGCACCACCATCATCATCTGCTGCTCTCCATCCATCTACAACGAGGCCGAGACCAAGTCCACCCTCATGTTTGGACAGAGGTACCTGTTCCTCCTTTTGAAAACCTTCACTTCCTGGATCAGGTTCAATAAACACACTCGTTATTCCTGGAACAGAGGCCGTGCACTGTACAGGTCTGTGTGAGTGTGCGGATGTAATGTGGACTCATTAGGACGAGGACTGACGTCACCTGCAGCCAGATGGCTCCAGGTTTCCCACTGTGCGTCCTATTTCTACAGCCCTGCCATGAAACCCTCGACACTGGGTTGTTTATGTTGTTTATGCTCTCTCTCGGTCTGAGACGCTCATTATTTCTGGTCTTTATGCTCATTTGAGTCACAAACAAACATCTGTTGCTTCCTGTGCAGAAACAATCGAAAGCATTTCACATTGATCTGCTGTGTTTAATTAATTCACACTGTGACAGTTTGAAAATATAACTTGATGAACATCGCTGCAGTGAACTGCACAAACCTCAAAGAGACAGAGAAGACACACAAAGTGATGACAAACTGTTGAAAACCACTAAAACTAGAACACAGCTGCTAAAAATAGATGTAAACTGGCTGCAGGTTCACTGAAGCTCATTTGCAGCAGTTTTGCTTTCTGGGGTCAAAAAACAAAAACAAAAAACAACTAAAGTAATAATGTGACTGAGTCGTTTAAATATTTTACAAGATAAAGTCACATATTAGATATTTATGATGTAGTTTTCACTGCAGAACTGCCTCAGTTCAAACTGATGATGTAATAAACCTTTAAGTAGCAGCAGTGACGAAGAGATGAATGGTGAACGATTAGTGTGCAGCCATCTGCTCCGTGTGGAGGAGAGACGCAGAGGAAATGAAGGGTTTCATCCTCAGATGAGATTAGAGGGAAGATCGAGAGGGCCGGAGTTCGTCTGTGAGACGACAACGTGTCAGACAAACAACAGCACTGTTCACTGTTTGTTCAATGGTCATATATTAGATATTTATACATGAGTTAAGCTGTCACCGTGTTCTACTGACACTCTGCTGTTTGTGTGTTCAGAGCTAAGACCATCAAGAACACGGTGTCGGTGAACCTGGAGCTGACGGCGGAGGAGTGGAAGAAAAAGTACGAGAAGGAGAAAGAGAAGAACAAGAGTCTGAAGAACGTCATCCAGAGGCTGGAGGCTGAACTCAGCCGCTGGAGGAACGGTGAGAACGTTAAACAGAGGTGCATGGGTCCTTATGAACCCCCAGAATCATCAGTCATTAGGACTAGTTGAAGGTAAGAGCAACCATCACAAGCAGGACTGAACCACGGTCCTGCAGGTTCAGGGTGGAGCAGCCAGTGTGAGCTGAACGTGATGGTTCAGACTCGATGTAAACAGACCATCAGGAGCCTGCGAGAGTCTCTGCACCTCTTATTTCTCTGTTATGAGTCCTCAGTGTCTCCTTCACAGCATCCTCACACTTTTCTCCATCTCTGTTGCATGGTAACCACTGAATCCCCGCCTCTCTCCCTCTGTCTTCCTCTTTGATTTAATGCCCCCCCCCCATCGATCTTTCTTTGGACACTGTGGTTTTTAAATCCCAGCGGATGCTGATAACACTCCTCCTCCTTAGCAACAAATCAGCTCAGCTGCAGCCACTAAAGCCTTCGCTCCGTACACATAGATGTAATGAACACACACACACACACACATTTTATGCAGATCCAGCATTTCTGACATGAGTCAGCCTCTGACTCCGTGCCGAGCAGTAACAGGAGCAGCTCCTCACTCTGCATCGTCTCGTTTGTGTTTGGCTTCAGTCAGAATTCAAACAAATCTCAATGAACACAGTCGACAGTGAGTGAAACATCAATTCTTAATCAGCTGAAGTCGCAACGCTGCAAACAGACGCAGTGCAACAGTGTTATTTTACTGTGAATCCTCAGAACTCGAACACAGACCGCGCAGACGTGTCTTTGTGGCTGTTTTGAATCATTTGTGGAGACGTTTGATCCTTTTTGTGTCAGAAATCCCCCCATAAATATGTGACACAACAGGAGGCGTTTATCCAGTGTTAGTGTTATCACAGTAGCAGATCAGATCACATCTGATGAGAGAGTAAAACAGAAAATCTAAGCTAATCAATTACTAATTGTTGCAGAATATTACCTTTTGGAAGTCCTGCAGTACTGGAACATGAAGTTTTTCTTTTGCTGTTTATGGATTACCTTAAAATACACTTCTGTTATTGATGGCAAACATGTTTTTCCTCCAGCACCACCAGTAACGTTAAGGTGCAGTGTGTGTGGTTTAGTGTCATCTAGTGGTGAAGTTGAAGATTTATAATAAAAATCTAACCATGAAAACTAAATGTAGTTGATGCTGATGGATCCAATTCAATCTTAAATACTGCACGTTTAAAGTTACCACTGGGTCACATTGGGAAACACTGTGTGATGCGTTTTCTCACCAAATCAGTGACTTTTGTCAGATCAACGGGTTTATTTACTTCATGTCTGAGTAAAAGTTGTGACAGACGAGCGTCTCTTACAGGGGAGAACGTTCCCGAGGACGAGCAGCTGAGCTCCAAAGAGCAGAAGAGCGCCGAGCCGTACGACAACACTCCCATCATTGACAACCTGCCGCCGGCCGGAGGAGGCGTCTCAGTGTCCGAGGAGGAGCGGAGCAAGTACGAGGAGGACATCAGCAACCTGTACAAACAGCTGGACAACAAGGTCGGACTCAGGAACATCTGTCTGTGGTTTACATGCAGTAGAGTTTGTAGACAAAGAGTCTTCTTCTTCATTCACTGCTCATAATGTTTCTACAGGACGATGAAATCAACCTTCACAGTCAACTAACAGAGCAGCTCAAGGAGCAGATGATGGAACAGGAAGAGGTTCGTGTCTCAGCCCGTGAAAAGGTCATGTTGATCATCATAGACACGTTTTTCTGGTCTTCACATGTTTCACTCCACGTTCTCCCAGCTGCTGGCGTCAACGCGGCGCGATTACGAGAAGATCCAGGAGGAGCTGTGCCGGCTGCAGACGGAGAACGAGCTGGCCAAGGAGGAGGTGAAGGAGGTGCTGCAGGCACTGGAGGAGCTGGCCGTCAACTACGACCAGAAGAGCCAGGAGGTGGAGAAGAGAGATCAAGCCAACCTGCAGCTGACGGAGGAGCTGCAGCACAAGACGGTGAGTGGACTCATCACATGGAGCTCTTACATGTTCTGTATACATGTTATTTAAATATTTAAAACATAGTACAACAGTATCCAGTAAAGACAGTGTGTGTGTGTGTGTGTGTGTGTGTGTGTGTGTGTGTGTGTGTGTGGCAGGCGTTGCTGTCGGCGGCGCAGAGGGAGCTCAGTCAGATGCAGGAGCTGAACGGTCTCCAGAGGAAAAGAGCCGCCGAGGTCCTCAACCTGCTGCTGCGAGACCTCAGTGACATCGGCGCCATCATCGGCACCAGCGACGTCAAGACCGCCGCGGTGAGGCCGGACACACACACACACACACACATAAATACAAACACACACACTCACTCATCATTTCCCACACTCACACCCTGACCTCACTCTTCTGCCTCCACCCCCCACTCAGTCATTTGAGACGAAGGGGAACGGCTCGGCGGTGGAGGAGGAGTTCACCGTGGCTCGTCTTTACATCAGCAAGATGAAGTCCGAGGTCAAGTCTCTGGTCAACCGCAGCAAGCAGCTGGAGAGCGCTCAGGCCGACGCCCACCGCAAGATCCAAGCCAATGAGAAGGAGCTGGCGTCCTGTCAGCTGCTCATCTCACAGGTAACCATCAGCTAATGTTCTGTGCCCGGTAATGGGAGAATTATACGAATGAAATCACTGAACTCGACTCGCTGTGTTCCTGAGGAACCTCTCGTGGTGTTTGTGTTGTTCTCTCAGCACCAGGCGAAGATCAAGTCTCTGACGGACTACATGCAGAACATGGAGCAGAAGAAGCGGCAGCTGGAGGAGAGTCAGGACGCTCTGACCGAGGAGCTCGCCAAACTGCACACTCAGGGTCGGCACCTCGCTACAAACCTGCACAAACAGCAGCTTCCTCACTTTCATCTTATTTCAATTTACATAAAATACAAAAGGTTGAAGGGATGAACAGGAAAGTATAATCGAAAAAAAAACAAATCAGAAAACAGAAACGAATTTATGTTGGTTGGTTTTCAGAGAAAAGACACGAGGTGTTGGGGGAGGAGAAGGAGAAAGAAGACATCAGCAGGCTGGATGGAGGCGAGGACGTCAAGGTGACCTGGAAAACCGCACATCTGTCCACAGCTGGAAACCACAACTGTCAATCTGTGTCATTTTATCATCATTTAAAAGTCTCTTTGGTCTCGATCCTGCAGAAAACGCTGGAGGAGCAGCTGGAGAACCACAGGGAGGCTCATCACAAGCAGCTCAGCCGCCTCCGAGACGAGATCGAAGACAAGCAGAGGATGCTGGATGAACTCACAGAGTGAGGAAACACACACGCACACAGTAATCTGTGGTATAACTTCTAATCCAGAGGTTTTTATCTTTACAATGTGACGAGAAACAAATTAGTTAGAGCCCTTGTTGACATCTTGGAATCTTTTTAGTATGACACATTAAAAACCTTTTGTTTGTTCCACTGTTGTTAACAAACAGCTTCTTGAACAAAGACAAATGTTGTCTGAAGTTCTCATCTGGGGGTTTTTATGATTTAACAGCTACAGTTTCAGCAGTTTGATCTTTTATCAACAAAACCACGTGGAAACTCAATTCAATTCATTTTTATTTGTATAGCGCCAAATAAAAAACAGAAGTTATCTCAAGGCACTTCACAGTGTTTATGGTTTAAGACCTTACAGAGTATGATTTTATAAAAGGGATATAGAAAACCCAACAATCCCGTTTGAGCAAGTTTATGACAGAAGCTCCAGAGTTCACTCTTTAGTCTCCTTTTTGCTGATAATCGTTCACCTCTTCCACATGTTCATGTTATCTGTGACGTTTCCCCAACTGCATTTGTGCTGCTCAGGTTTTCATCTTTCTTCCATGGAAGTTGCAAAATTCTCCTGTCCTGAAACTTGAATCCACTCTGTAGAATAGTGTTTAACTATTGTGAATATCCAGTGTCCTCCATCGTCTCCATGAGGGACACATGGTTTTGGTTTCCACTCAAAGAGAAACTGCAGAGGAGAAGAAAAAGCTCGGAGACGTGTGAAATACGTGTGAAATAAGGCTCAGTGGCTCCGAACAAGCTGAAAAAGTCGGTAACTCTTTGGTTCAAAGTCAGTTTCCACTCTGGAGTCTTCAAAGTACAATACATACAAGATGTAACGTCATAGAAAGAGCAGCATGGAGCAGTTTGACAGAGGAGAAGGTGCAGTAATGTAAAGTGTGTGAGTGTGGATAAATACAGTACATATACAAATGAAACAAGTACGATACACAAATACCTAAAATCGAGTGAGAAATAATTGATTAAAATTCAGAAACAAAAGCATAAATAAGAGAATGTTTATCAGTCAGGACAGAAATAAGTAGATATAGAAATAATTTTAACAGACACGTATGTTCAACTTTGATTTCTTTGTATTTCTTTGTTTATGTCAGTAGTTTTTTTATATTTTAGACAAAAGAACAAATTGATTAATCGTCAATTATAAATTCTTGTAATTCTTGCTACTGCAGCGTTTATTCCAGACATAAAGTTCAGTTAATGATATATTTATTGCGTAACTCTCTTGTCTCTAACGTCCCTTCGTTCGGTCATCTCTCAGCTGTCAGGTGTCTGATAAAGAGTGAAAACCTCCACAAGCTTCTTAATGAATCTCTTCTTCTTCTCTCACAGCCTAAATCAAGGTCTGCTACTGGAGCAGGAGAGACTTATGTCAGACTACGACAAACTAAAGGCGCTGGAGCAGGAGAAGGATGCAAAGCTACAGAAACTCATGTAGGTAACAGGAAACTCCTCCATCTCCTTCATGTGATCTACGTTGAAACAGTTATCAGATAGTTTGTGTTGTTTTCTGTCCAGGCTGCTGAACGAGCAGAGGGAACAGGCCAGAGAGGACCTGAAGGGCCTGGAGGAGACTGTGGTGAGTGTGAAGAATATTAACCTGAGTGAATAAACAGCGGCCATTCGGTCACTGGGGATGATTTGATTGTTTGATTCCTGTCAGAGGAGGTTTTAACTTTATTAGCCCCAGAGGGAAAAAGTTTTACCTTGTTCCACCAACACAACGTCTACTTAAAAGACACAAAACCAAAAAACTAATTTCACCTAAAGATAAAAATATTAAGGTGTAGAATAAATAGAATAGGTGGAGGAGTCGGGTTCTGAAGTGCTCCGACTAAACGCGTCCCGGCAGTAAGTTGACTTGTCTGGATGTTATTTAATGTTGCTGTTCATTTCTCAATCAATAAAGTTTTTGTTCAAATGTTGATGTGTTAATTCGGGGGGGGTCGTTTGTGGTGTCGTTCAAGAACAACGTGTCAACCCAAATATCATTGAGCCAGTGTCTGAAGGGACGAGTGAAATGCTCTGAGAATAAACTCACAACTATCCAGCTGAACAGTTCAGGAGTGTAGAGGACGGTCTGTGTGTCCTCTGGATGGAGGTTGAACCCTAACCTTGTCCCTTAAAGTGAGCTTTTCAACATCAACAGGGCTGCATGGGTTCAATATGAAGAAGTTCATAGCACTTCTCAATATACAGTGAAGCTGATACACCGACCTTTAATGACAGTGTTCACCTTTTGAACCAGCTCCCAGTTAAAGCACAAGGGTCAATTTGCAGGAAAGTTAGTGATTGTTGTGAGTTCAAGAGTTTTAAAGGTTGTGTCCTAATGAAAGAGGGCAAAGGTCAAACCTGCCTGTAGCTCATAAAATAGGTGCTAGCATTAATTTTAAAGCACTTGGATTTACTATTAACATCTAGGTGACCTATGAAAACCACACATCTTCACCATTACTCGTTAACTACCTGACCAAATAGCTCGGTCTGTTGAGTAAGTACCTAACAACTTTCAGCTTGTGGGTTCGATCCCCACAAGTTCTGCTCAATTTTGAAGGTTGTGTCTCAATGAAAGAGTCAAAAGCTTCAAGACAAAAAGCACAAATGTCACTGGGCCTTTAGCTCATGCAATAAGAGGTTAGCTTTGAAGTAAAGAGAGTGTCAGTTCAATCCTCATCTGTTTTTTAAGTCTTACAACACACAAGGCTCGAACAAGGAAAGTAGCACAGGCTGTTAAACCTTATTGTAATAACACATTTAGAAGTATCTAATGAAATGCGTGTTTAATGCATTTATAAGCCTGTAATAAATTAATTCTACACTGTTATTCATGTTTTTTCATGTGTGTAACGAGCTGCATAAAATAATTATTAACACATTATGTAATAACATGTGTATAATGATGTGCAAATAATTTACATTTTAGCTACTAATTTTTATTGCATATCATTACACATGTAGTAACATACATGTAATAACGTGTTTATAACATGCTTATAGTATAGTGTAGTTACAGTGTAATAAAACATGTGTAATGATATGCAAAAAATGACTGGTAAAAGTTAAAAACTGGTTTAAACTGTTATTACAGTGTTATAAACTGGTTATTACAGTGTTATAAACTGGTTATTACGTGTGTGAGTTGCAAAAAAAATGCAATTTAGCTTTTAATTTCTTGCATCTCGTTACTTGCGTGTAATAACACATTTGTAAATATGTAATCACACCTTTATAAATATGTAATAACATCTTTATAAATATGTAATAACACCTTTATAAATATGTAATATATGTGTCTAATGAGATGCAAAAATATGCAATTTGAGCCTTTTTCGTATATCATTACACATGTAATTACACACTTATAATAGTGTAATAGAACCTGCCTTATGATATGCGAAAAAATAACCAGGTAAAATCTGTCATTGCAGTATTTTAAACACATTTATAATTATGTAATAACACATTTATAATTATGTAATAACACATTTATAATTATGTAATAACGTGTGTTTAATGAGATGCAGATAATATGCAATTTAGCCTTTAATTTCTCGCATATCATTACACACGTGTAATATCACATTTATAATTATGTAATAACACGCGTGTAATATCACATTTATAATTATGTAATAACGTTTTATTACACTGTTAAATAATACAATCTAAATGTTTTATTACATCAGTAACGAGCTGTGAAAAAAAAAAACATTTTAACCGGGTACAAGTAAGTAAAGTAATAACATGTTAGTAATAAGCTGCATGTTAATGTCACATAGTAACACAGACGTGGGCTCTACTGCATTCAAGTTTAAAGATCTTGCTTGCCGTTGTAACACATCATCAGGTCAGTTTTGCTTTTCAGTATCAAAATGTGTTTGAACAGAAGAATTGAACCTACCACTTCCTACAAGCTGAGAATTCTAAACTAACCTTTAACCCCCTGAACTATTGGGGTAGACAAGTGAAGCATGTTTCTCAAAGCATTTCACTCTTTTCATCAGATACTTTAAAATAAGAGAAATCTGCTGAGGATTGAACCTCCAACATCAAGTACACAAACCCAGCTTCTAACCTCTCAGGCCATTTTACCACACAGACAAGTGTTGGGTCTCGGACAGTTTCACTCTTTCCTTTACAGTACATAACATATAGATACAGTATAAGGTTCTTCATGGACCCTAAAAACTGTTCCTCAACCCCCTAAACTACCTGGACAACCATGTTGCTCTCGAGGAGGGTTTTATATCTTTTTGATTTTTGATATTTATTATTTTCTCAGGCCAAAGAGCTGCAGACTCTTCACAACCTGCGCAAACTGTTCGTGCAGGATCTCACCACTCGTGTGAAGAAGGTACGTCACTGTTTCGCAGCTTGTTTCGTGTTGTGGACATTTTCTTTTGTTTTCATATAAATACCAGGTCAACCCTAAACCCGTGCTCTGCTTTTTCAGAGTGCAGAGCTGGACTGTGAGGAGGGACTTGGCCATGTGGCCCAGAAGCAGAAGATTTCCTTCCTTGAGAACAACTTGGAGCAGCTCACCAAGGTCCACAAGCAGGTTAGTAAAAAAAGAAACAGTCATAGTATTTACTATTACTACCTGTAATCTGTTCACTCAGCCAAACTCCTAATTAAAATGTTGAGTTGATCCAGTCGATCGTAAAAAATATTTCATTCAAATATTCCAAACATCAGATGGAACAGTATTCATGCTGCTTTAGTCCAGTGGATCCTAAACTGCAGTGGTGGGCAGTTCGGGTTTAAGAGCAAAGTGTAAAATGTAATCGCTGCCTGCAGCTGGTGAGAGACAACGCAGACCTTCGCTGTGAGCTGCCCAAGCTGGAGAAGCGTTTGCGAGCCACAGCTGAGCGAGTCAAAGCCCTGGAGAATGCCCTGAAGGAGGCCAAGGAGAACGCCATGAGGGACCGTAAGCGATACCAGCAGGAGGTGGACCGCATCAAAGAGGCTGTTCGGGCCAAGAACATGGCCAGGAGGGGGTACTCCGCACAGATCGGTGAGACCTAAACACATAGACTAATAACAATGTGACGTGTCCTGATGAACTACAGAGAGTTAAAATGTGAGTTTACCTCGACTTGACAGACAGTTGGAGAACTTAGAGAGTAAATAAAGAACTCACATGAATCAGTACAAACATTATTACAAAGTTTACACCAGTTCTTTTTTTACTTGAACATCAGGGAACAGAACAAGAACTTTCTAAATGGAAACGCAGCTTAAATGAACTGATGTTAGTCTGTAAATAATCACCTTTCATCTTCTATCTGTGCCTCAGCGAAGCCCATCCGGCCAGGCCATCATCCCCTGTCATCCCCCATCAGCAGCGTCATCAGAGCCGGAAGCATCTACAGCCACAACCACTAAAACCACTAAAACCACTAAAACCACTGAAACCAGCGAGTTAACCCTGTGAGTACTCGTGCCTCACGTCTTTAACCCCTTTGGTCACTTGCAGTAAAGTTGCCTCTCTTTAAAGCTTTGTTTCTTCCTGCAGACAGACCATAAGCATCGCATGCCAACCACCCCACCCCTCCTGTTGGAGCACCATTAGGAGGCCATCACCACAGACTGTCATCGCTCAGCGAATCCAAACACCCATAGTGTAAATACAGATATGAGATATAAACATATTCATTTGCTGAATGTTGAAATCAGAGGCCTCATTTAGAAAACGTTGTTCTTTAAAATCCTGTCAATGGAAACGTTTTGTCTGCTGTGGATTATATTGTTTCATTTGTACAATAATTATGCAACAGAACAAACTCCAACATTTAAAAGTGAGGCCCTGAGTTTCTCTCTGAACGATTAAGATGCAAATTAGACATTTAGCAGGTGACTTATTGTATTATTTATCATTGCAACTGTGAACTGCAATGTTTGTGCGGCTTTTAGAAGTTTGAAGAACGAAGCAGGACAAATCTAAATGTATGATTTAATCTTAAACCAGAAAAAAAGTATTTCCCCATATCCCGATATCAAACTGCTTCTTTAAGAATGTAATTTCTGTCTTGGAGGAGCAAGAGAAGCCACTGAAACTAAAGCTGCTCATAAATTAAAGGTTCCAACTACAGTTATATTGGAGCTAAGAATGAAACACACATGTGGTCTTATGTTCCTGATTGAATGCCCTCTGGTTATTTTCCTCAGTGTCAGTCTATTTTTTAAATATCTTCCTCTTCGTCTTCCTACCATGACAATCGTCAAACCAGTACAAAGCTTTAGAAAGTCGGCTCTGACTTTCTATCATCTCTGTTAAATCTGATGTCCACTGGGTTCAGTCTTCAAATGTCATAGATGTGTTCATTCTACAAGAAGCTCTCAATATTTTTGTTTCTCATTTGATTTGTGTTGTTTTACTGTCTTTGAAACGTGATTCGTTATTGACTGTGATGTACTGTAGGCCTGCAGGGACACTGATCAGCCAATCAGATGTTCCTGATGCTGAGAGAACAGTACTACAGCCTGATCTGATGTGTGATGACAGAAAACATGTCTATTTAAGATATTTCTAATGTTAAAATTATATATTTTACGTGTCTTCAGTTCCTGCTCAGCCAATCAGAGCTTGAGACATTCCCCTCATCATTGAGACAAAAAATCCTAGAAACGTCTGTAGAAAAGGCTGCAGACACCTACAGAATGAGGGAATTAACACGTTTTAGTAGATTTACACAGTTAAAAGCTAATGATTGTAGTCAGTGAGACCTCTAATCTCATCTAATCTAAGACACCTTATGTGCTGCTTTCTTCGTGCTCGAGCATGTTTTTGCATCGTTATCTCAGTGGATGTTTTATTTTGTACTTTGAGTTGCTGAGAGGTGATACAAGCGACAGCATTTGCTCCTTTATTCGAATGTTTAATTGTCTGATCGTGGTTGTTTCGACTGGACAGCTGGAGTCCCGCTGTACGTGACGAACTAATGATTGTAACTGCATGGAGTAGAGCTTGTGTTTAAGGCATGCTCAGGGACGACAAACCGAGGTGATCCTGTACATGATGCATTTACCTCATCATGACGTATATTATGAGTTTGTTTTTTGGTTCCTTTCGTTTCTTTGCAGTGGCGTTACATGTCTGAAAATACCTACAACAGATGCAATGAAAGCTAATAAAGATATATCTATTTAAACTTGGTCATTTTTGCCACAATAGGATAAAACTCACGACCTCCACGTGTCTCATTGTGATATAATCTTTAATCCCTATACATATAATTTCCCTCTGTAACATTGCACATTGTCATCATTATTATCATCATCATCAGTTTGGACAGAACAGACAGATGGGATATTTTGGTCAGGTCACAAGGAAATTAATAAAAAAGAATCAATAAATAATAGAAAAATCTTCTCCACACAATCACATATAAAGTTCTACATATTGAATACAACAATGTAACAGGACGGTTTAACCATTGTATCTGTACAAATAGAGTTTCACGTTTTTTTTCCACATATTTCACATATTTTATGGTATACTGCACTTTGGCCAACATGACAGTAAAGGTTACCGATGTAACCTCAGTTCTCTGAGTCTTTTAAAGGTCCAGAGAGTGAGGATGCTCTCACACCAAACCTGGGCCAAATAATCTTTAAAAAGAGTTGGACTTATCCTGTTTGGAGCAGTGAAGTAGTTTTATTTACTGCAGTAAGTGCAGAGAATTACAAGTGAGCAGTATTTGTCCCAGGTGTGGCCTTTTTTACACCATCTTCAGCTCCAGTAAGTTCCTTTTCTCTCGCACTCAAGATGATGCTGGCGGACGATATTTATGTTATTAAGCCAACAAACTGCACACTTTTACTGCGGAGAAAAATGAAATCAGTTGACGTTAACAAACACTCTGGTAAACAACAAAGTTCGGGCTGGTTTTTGTTTTTTTTTCCCTAATAAGCACCTTTTGATCAAGCCCATCTTTGTGCTGTTCTCTTACGGTGGAAAAGATTCGAAGTCCATGTACATAACAATGCAGTTGAAGGTCAAAAATCTGTTTCTGGTTTTAGAGCAACATGCATAGATTTGATTTGATTTTAAAAGCGACTGGACTCACCACTGAAGAGTCTGAGGCAGGGTGGGACACCCGGGCTCCTGTTTGTTTTCCAGCTATCCTGGATCTACTTGAATCAGATGTGTTCATTCAATCAGAAGCTAAAAGATAACAATTTATATTGTCTTCCCACCTTCACCCTCATCTGATTTGGTATCTTCCAGCTTGTGACTGAAGATTCTCAGTCATACAGGTGAGGTTACCTGGAAGTTGGGACGTCAAAGCTTTGCTCTGGTTCCACTTGTCTCTTGGCCTGAACAGGTATGTTAGGTGCACAGGAAATAACTACAACTGTCTTCACTCGAGTGGAACCAGGATCAATTACAAACTTTTCTCAGGCTGAAGAAGCTACTTGGATGAGTAACAAAGCGTTAACCTAACAAAGTCTGATCCAACACCTGATCCTGGTTAGAGCAGAGTCGGAAAACAAGCAGGGCTGCATCCCTCAAGCAGCATGGACTACAAATCCTCTGAGGACTGATAGTGTTGTTTGATGTACAAATTTAAAAGCACCTTGAGGCAAATTTGTGGTGTTGGGCCATTAAATTGAAGTGTACTTTAAATCTTTCACTTATAAACGTTCTTCACCTCTGTGAGGTTGTTGACACCTGACTGAGGTTGAGGCCAGACGCGCGTCCTAAGGCCACCTGTGATTCCTGTGAGTCACATAGGTCACCACTGTTGAAGGGCTGGTTCAGAACCAGTGTCTAATTTGTAACGGGTTGTTTCTTGATGACCAATGAACCCTGTAAGGTCAAGAATAAAAGAACGGTTCATTTTATTTGCATTGTTGTGTACGTGGTCTAACTTAGTCAAAAGCTGCACGTAGGAAACGGAGCCCTGGGCACAGATGCACACACATTCACATGCGTCCTCAACCTTTTCACACAACCACACAGCGTGCACCCACGTGCACTCTCCACAACAAACATCCACAGTAACAGATGGCCACAACGGCGAAGCTCAACATACACGGTGTCCACTTTGTTTTTACACCCACGAGTCGGGTGAGCCGGTGAACTTGTTCGCCCTGTTTGAAGGCCTCCGTGTGGTGGAGTAGAAGTCCACATAGTTGGTGTTGGCTTTGAATCGGAGGGACTGGGTGGCGTAGCCGTCGGGGGATGATGGCGTCAGGTGGACCGGTTCATCGTCGTACCGCTCCTCTCCATAGCCTTGTGGGGATGAGAGGTACATTCTATAGTTGTTGTAGTTCTTCCTGTCCGGCTCATCGTAGAATGGCTCTGGGTGCTGAGAGGAACAGTTTGTTTTAGTGAACACCGACACTGCTGATATTTTAAAATAAGAGTTTATAGTATTATACATGATAATCTTTTCAAATACAATATAAACCCTAAAAAAAAAGAGTCTGCTCTGCTTCTGTCAATTCACTAATTGATTAATTGGATTGAAAAAAGACTGTAGTGTACAATGACATGATGTGTGATTCAACATGTTTGTTAAACCACACATATCTGTTTTCATTTACTTTTATTGCCTCTTAGCATTAAGCCGCATATAAACACTTTAATGTGACTGGTTATGGATGAATCTTCTTACCTGGGACCTCCTCAAATCCTCTCCAGACTGGGAAGAATACGTCCCAATGAAATACGGGGTTTTCTTGTCAGACCCTGAAGTATGAAATACAACAATATGTATTCATGTATATTCTTGTAGCAGGTTTGTGTATAATGGGTTTTATATATAGATCAATGAGCGACTCCACAATAACAAGCTAATACACAAACCTGTGAACTGCCGTTTGTGTAAACTGCTGTCTCCGTAATACGTGTCGAGTTGCATAGATGACTGCGCCCTCTGATAGTTTGAACTGTGCCTTCTTATCCCGAGCATCGCCGGCGAGGATGTTGCACTACCACCTGAGAAAAAAACAGATAGGTAATAGATTACCCTCACAGAAAGTACATGTTCTGCCTTCCTGAGGTTTCGACAGTGGCTCTGACCTCACTCATGGGATCTCTCACCTGATTGGATAACTGGGGACATCTGCAGAGGGCTGGTGGGCAGGGTCGGCTGTGAGCGGTAGCGGTCTCGCTCCAGGGTGGAGATGGGAGTGATGAAGTGGGTGTAGTTCCATCCATCCTGCATAAAGTTTACACCAACTCAACTGAATATTCTGTCACTAGTTGTACTTGTTCTGAGAAAAACGTCCTGAATGATGAAGTCGAGTTAAATAGTTCTTTAAAATCTAAATCTGAAACACAGAAACTGTAATAGGAGTGTGAGCTGGTGCTGACCTGTTTGTAAAGACTCCTCAGCTCCCTGTACTGCCACAGTGTGTTCAACACCTGAGCTGCTGCCTTCACAACCTTCATCGAATAGCTGGAACAACAAACAAAACAGTACAACAGGTAAAGATCAACGAGTTAATCACATCACAGTATTAAAGTTGATGCTGTTGATGAATGAATGAATGTAAAAGCATGTTTTGGAGGGACTCTTCTTCATCAACCCTCATATTTATAACCCCAGTCTGCCCTTTTCGTACCCTTTCCCTCGCCCTTTGCTGATGTCCACCAGCTTCTCGATGCCTCCACTGTCGGCTAAAGCTTTGGCGTTCTCCATGTTGCGGCTGGTGACCTCGTGCAGAGTGCAGCAGACCGATGCCACCGTGTCGTCTGACAGCACTGTTGGACTGCCGCCAGGCAGCCGGTTCACCAGATCCCGCATGGCGTACTTTCCTGCGGGGGGAGACACGTTACTTACTGGGTTGCGTTTCTTTTACTATGTGATATCCACATTTTACTAACCCCACCAGTAGGTGGATGGCTTAGCTGAAGGAAATATATGATCCTTTAGCTGCTAAATGTAGGTGAGCAGGTGGGATTTTTTTTTTTTTTACATTTTTTTACATTTTTAGTCATTTAGCAGGGATACAGCGGTTTACATCACTGAAAAACTCCCTGTTAATCTCTGCGAAGCTGAAGAGAGCTGCAGATTTAGGTGATAATGCTCGGTAAGTTCATCCCTATTAGCAGCTGCTTTCACTTTGTCACATTGTTTTCACCTTTTAATTATGTTGTTGATTGAAGCCAGTGATCACCTCACAACTGTCAACACACCTAACGTCCACAAGGTGGGGATGTGTTCACACCGTTCAAGTTCAGTCTGATTAGAATGAATGGACTCTTTTGTTTTGCTAATATAAAAAGCTATAGTTTGTTGTGTGTCTAGTTTTACTTGTGTATGTTCAGACCTATCAGCTCTTTGTTGCGGCTGTCCAGCGCCATGTTGCGGAGGGCGGTGGCGACAGAGCACACAACCCGGTCATTGTCCATCCTCAGCAGCTCCACCAGGATCGGCAGCCCTTTCTCCTTACGCACTGCAGCTCGGATATAGGCCGAGAACTAGACACACACACAGCTTTATTACATAAAATTCCAATTACAGCCTGTCCAGTGTCATTAAAAAGAGGAGTCCCACCTTCCAGTTTCCAGCAGACAGGTTTTGCAGAGACCCAGCTGCACCCTCCAGCGTGGCGGGGTTGGAGCTTTCAGCCAGCAGGTTGAGGTACGGCTTCACCACCATTGGGTGCCACAGCAGCTCTGCTCCTCTTAGAGGTTGGGAGAAACCTGGGATTGGGCCGATGCCGTCCCACTGTAAGAAACACATCAGTCGACAAGCAGAACACATCAGGTATTTTATTTATGCAGGTAAAAGCATTAAGAAAACACCTTTGTAGGAAGTCATGGTATACAAAGTCTCTGTAGGCTCATAGTGCCTCTCGGGTAACCCCACCCTCTACCTTGTCGTCGGGCCAGCCGCCCCTCTTCCTGCCGCGCCTCCTCTTGCCCCAGCAGAGGTAGTCCAGCTCCTTGACCGGGGAGGAGAAGCCGAGCAGTGTGTCCAGCTCCTGGTTGCCGAGAAGACGTGAGGAAGGCATCTCCACCTCCAGCCGGTACGAGAGGTTCCTCAGGGTGCAGACGCTGTTCTCCACGATCTAAGATGAGAGAGAGCAGCAGGAAAGTCTCATTATCCTCTCCGACCAGCCCAATAAAACTCTGCAACTATAACAAGTGAAGGAAGTTTATGTAGTAGGAGAAAATTAAAAGCTTGAATATGCTATGATGAATGTCTTTGCTTTTTCTGTTAAGGGTGAAGATTTCAGTTCAGACTGCTTTAGTTAAAGTTAAGGTAAAGTCACAACATAAACGTGTGTGTCTGTGTTTTGCAGCACCTTGCTGTCGTAGTCGGACGTGTTGACACAGGCTTTGAGGACGTGAAGCAGAGAGTCGATGAGACCTTCACAGCAACGCAGCTGACTCCTCGCCTCCTCCCCTGCTGAGCTCAGGTTCCTCACACACACAAACACACAGAGCCACGTTAATTCAAACTTGAGGTGCAGTGTGTGGATTCCCCCACAGGGTGGCTTAAAACCTGCCCGGATACAGTAAAGGAGGGAGCTGATCCTCCAATAGGAACCTTCAGCTGCTTCTAATGGAGAGCTGACATGAGAAGACTGCACAACGGCACAGAACTCCCACAATGCACTTCTATATCATCAATCTACGTCCTCAGTCAGTGTGAGTGCAGAGAAACGCTGGCGTCAGAGTACAGAGATGCACCTTCCCTGCAGCTTAAAGCAGACGGATCACGTTTAACAAACCCTCTGGAATTAATTTGATTTAAAGAGTTGAAATTGAATTTGATTTGCAGAAAACAGTTCTTTTCAGGTTCAGACCTACTTCAGGATACACACCTGGGCTGAGTCCTGATTGGCTCCTGATGCTAAAGAACGATGGCACCTATCCACTCATTTAACTGGGGAGTCTCCACTCAGCAGGTGTAATTTGATTTGGAGCCGTTTGTGGACAAACAAGTCCGATTTGCCAAAGCACAGTCATCAAATATTCTCGACAGATGCTTTTGTTTTTTTATACAGTTATATAAAGGTTTCAGGTGTTTCTTCACCTACAAATCCAAAAATCCATAGATCAATAAATCTACACAGTACTAACAACACATTTAAACTGACTTCAAGACTCAGAGGCATCATTTTGCTGGTATTTGCCTCTTTAGGCCAGTGTGGTCAATTGCATACTTAAGACTTGATGCCTGCATAAAATCTCCATTAGGGAGGCGCTTGCTGATGGATTATACAGTTGTGATTATGTGCTGTGGTTTTATAGAATCATTAAGATGAAAAGCAGTCAGAAACACAGCAACACAGAGCAATAAATCCAAAAGTCATCCCCGCATTTCAAAACCGAGAATCAATTTAATGAGCTAACGGCACTTCTGGAAACCCAACAGGCTTTAGGAGACGAGGTGCTTTGTTCAATGCATTTTCATTAAGAAAGGAGAACGGATTGATGCGGTTTTGGGACAGTTCTGACTGTGAGGAGGTGATTAATTTGATTAAACATTCATCAAAGATTATTATTCACTCTGATAAATAACCATAATAATAGCAGCTTTGATCACTGCAGAACTGTTCTTCAAAGCTGTGGATCCCGTTTAAAAACCTCTTCTGAGAGCTCACCAGGGTTCTCGTGGGGTGCGTTTGATTCGTTGCTCACCTCAAACAGCCGGTGGTGTTGCGGAGCAGGAGGGACGACTGGAACTTGACTTTGTGTTCGTCCCGGTGCGAGGTGCTGCTCCAGCCCGAGTGGGGAATGATGACGGTGTTGGTCAGCGTGGACAGAGCATCACGGATGATGGTCATCTTCACGGCGTCACACGAGGACAGGTTCCACAGGACACCTGTGGGCGCAGGGAGCCAATCAGGATCAAGTTCCTCACTGCATTTACAGGTTTCACTTGTTAAAGGAACTGTTGGATAATCTTTGCTTTCTGGCAGAGAATATAACACCCTCATATCTGTTAACTATGAATCTGAAGCTAGCAGCTGTTAGCTTAGCATAAAAGATCAAAACAGGGGAAAACATCTGGTCTAAAGATTCAAAGGTAACAAAATCTGCCTGGTGGCGTCTCTGAAGTCGATATTAACGTCTTATATCCTGTTAGTTATTCTGGATAAAAACGGACACGTTCAAACAACAGTAGGAAGATTTCAAATCCTCTATAACGTGTTAATCTGGTGTTAAACTGTGAAGGACTGTTCTCTGTCCCAAACTTTAAGACTGCTGCTTCAAAGCCAGTCACTTAAAACAAATAACACTGAAACCTATTTTATATCCTGAACTATAAAAATGTGTTATGATTAATTTAGTTTTCCTACTGCATGTTTATTGTGTATTTGCTCGGGAACGATCAGTGTACAGAAGTATCTCAGTTAACCAGTGACAAAATCCAGAAGTTACCATAAAGCCATGAAACTTTGACTAAATGAGGACATGTGACATAAATAAATGCAGTATTTTGTTTGTAGATGTTCAGCACATGAACAAATGTCGTCAGTTCAAACATGTTTCGAGGCATTTTTAAATCCTGTGTGTTTATTTATATACATTTTAACTTTGAAGGTGATGAACAAACAATAGGTCTCCTGTCTTGTAAAATACTAATTCCTAAATCATCTAGTTCCTCTGCGTCCTGTTACAGGGACAAGGTCGAGGCTGAACACGAACTAATCGTGTTTCTGATGATTAGAAAATCTCTCATCCTCAGAGCGGCTCATCTTTGAAAAACAGTTATTTGCTTTATTCGACTTTCTCTCTCGTTTTACACCTTTTATTCTGTTTTAGAAATGAGCTGAGTTAATGAATTTAGCTTCGTTTCTAATGTTATAAACAACAAAACCCACACATTAAAAAATTAGAGTAAAACTAACTCCAAACATACAAACTCTGATGAAAACTATACATCTTCATAACGACTTCCTACACTTATTCTGAGCGTGGGTGTGAATTAAACAACTTCGTTAGAGCCTCTCTCCTCAATGCAAGCTGCAATATTCAAATGCACCGTATGTAAAAATACATTTGTGTCATCACTTCAAATCACACAGTGTTAGTCTGAAAGGTAGGAGGCATAATTATGGGACATTTACAGTGAGGTGGGAAAGACATGTTGCCGTGCCACAAAGGAAACTGTTCTGAGTTTCTAACGTGCTCTGCACTTGTCTGTTAATCCATTATTTTATAAAACTAATTGTTTTTGTATTTGCAGGTATATTTTGCACTTTAGAAGAAGCTGCTTGTCCTGCAGCCGCCACAGCTGCTGTTCAGCCACAAAAAGACAGAAATGTAAATTCTGACCTGATCAGTAAAAATAGAAACGTTCCCAGTTTTAAACAGAATGAGGACTCTCTCAGGTGTTTTGGGAATCGGAGCCATGTAGCAGCTTCATATCTCCTGGTACTAGACAGCATGTGTGGTGTGGCTGCAGAGCTGTCGGCGGCATCCTGTTTCCAAAGCACATTATCTGAGCATCTGTCCCGAGGACTGTGCCGAGATCTGTTCTGTCAACACGGCACGCTGAGTGTTTAAGCCGCCGCCGCCGCTCTCACCTCCCACAGAACAGCCGATACACAGATTAATACACAGCCAGCCAGTCAGCCAGTCAGACAGACCGGTGCTCAGCCAGCAAGCCGGACGGCTATCCAGGCAGCCAATGAACCTCGCTAGCAGCCGAACGCCCACACACATCACAGTGGGTTCTTTTAATGTGTCACATTTTACATTTAGGAGCTCTGTTTCTCAATGTGGATGCTGCTGCTGTCACCTGAGTTTATTCTCACAGGAATAAAAAGACTATCACCCAAAACTAAACACATCTAAACCATCTGACCTGCTCGGCTTCTTGTTGCTGCTCAAGACGAGGATGTCTGACTCTGACTGGTTTGATTTTTGGTAAGATGTGGTGTGTGGCTTGGCCATCACACTGTTTAAAGCCTTTCTGTTACTTTCTAATGAACTATCTCAAGAGAAAATACTTGATGGTCTGTGTGAGATTTGATGTATTATACTGTAAAATGTGTGATTAAATTTAACAACTTCAAACAGCTGTGCGGCCTTGGCAAAGTTACTTCTAGAAACAGAGGAATTTTCACCATTTTGGCATTTTGAAATGTATTTACCAGGCTTCTGTAGACAATTAAAGGCACCTTGTGTATTCCTGTGATCACTAAAAGAATTATAGAGCGATAATGTCACACGTTTAGTTTTGTTTGACAAATTGGTTTCACAATATTTAACACTGGTGGCAGAAGTGCACCAACATATGTAGTGACGCACTGACAAAGGCAGTTAAATCTACATTATTTAATGTTTTTCACATTTGTAGAAATATCTTCATGTGGAGAAATGACATCATTGAACTGTGGTGAGGAAATTTCAGGAGAATTTCAACACTTTCTGCTCGATGTTTCCGTTTTACAGCTTCTTATTTATTGTTATTTCGTCTGCAGAGTTCACTATACTGTTCTGCAGGCCTTCACTAAACCTGAGCACGTACCAGTGACCAGCTCGCGGACTTCATTGTCGGTCGTTTTCCTGAGGAGGCGAAGCAGGGCGGGAACGCCGCCGCAATTCCTCAGCGCCACCTTGTTGTTGTCAGTGGCCTTGCCATACACCAGGTTCCTCAGGGCCCCACAGGCGCTCTTCTGCACCTCGGCCACCTTGTGATCCAGCAGGTCCACTAGGTGCTGGATCCCTCCCAGGTGACACACCTGCAGAGCGGAGCAACAACCAATCACAGAGGCGAGTGAATTAAAGAGGAACTGGAGCTGAACACAGTTATGTCCATACAATAACTGCAGTTTTTAACACCAACCCTCAAATTACTGATCCATTTATTGTTAAATATCCTTTGTCCTTTTAAATAAGCTGCTACTGGCTCAAGACAAAAAGCTGCATAATCTCTACTGAGCTTTTCCTGCTCCAATTTCTGATCACAGAAAAGAAATGTAATAATAAAAAAGAAATGAAAGATGCCTTTTTCCGTGCAGTCTGAGCCAGTTTTGGATTTATTCCTTTCAAATTTCAAAGGATCACTGTCACTGCCATGAATTATATTTTGATTCTTATGCTTTAAATTCACAGTCGGTCACCTACAGAGCAAAGTCATCGGTGTCAGTGTTTTAAAAAAAAAAAAAAGAAATCAAATTATTCTGAGCATTTGTTCATTCGTCTTGTGGTTTGTTTAGGGTGGTCATAGATAACAGAATCTGTTGAACTGAGGCCTGCACGGCGTCACTGTTACATGTTCAAAACTTTCTTGTGTCATCTCGAAATATATCCAATCTCAGGAGAGCAACAGAGGCTTCCTGTGTGTCTCTGATTCTGTCTTCAAACCGTCACAGGAAACATTTGTTTCTGGCTAAATGAGCAGGCGTGTGTCCAGGCCGCTCCAAAGGCTAATTAAAAGCTCATCACCAAATAAACCAAACGGCACTAAAATGGCTCTAGCATGAAGCTGCACCATTGTGTCGGAGTTATTTACTGCACGGGAAGCAGAGCAAAGAGTGAGCGTGCTGCGTTTCAGTGTGTCGGAGCGCCGGCACATTTGGCACCAACGTTACTTAAAGTTTTGTTGGAGCAGATGGCGGCTTGGCTCAGAGCTTGGCAGCCAGGATCTCCAAAATAAAGTTAAATTTCAAATCCTGTAAGCTGAGAATACACTCAAACACAGTGCACACATACAACAGGAGGCTGTGTAAAAGAGAACGACCGCGTTCAGCCTCAATTAATCAATCAGTGAAATGATTCTGACCAAATCAAAGTCTCTCTTTGCCATTTGGGAGCATGTTATTGATACAGCCCACCTGGCTGCACCAACTGTAGTGTATTATTGTGTGTATCGCAGACTTTAACAGGCAGCACAGTCCTCCGCCTGAGGAGTGAGTCACGGCTGTCACCTTCATCCTGTTATTTCCACTCCAACAGCTTCCCAGCACGTCCTATCACCTTACCTCCACCTTGACCCTGTTGTCTCCGTAGCACAGGTGCTGCAGGTAGGCGGCGGCGTTGGCCTGGACGGAGGGGAAGTGATGCTGCAGCATGTGGATGACCTCTGGAAGCTCAGGGTCACGCCAAGCAAACTCCCTGAAAGGAAACAAAGAGAAAACTTTATTTTCAAGTCGAACTCTCAGGTTTCAGAGACTCATCTGAAATCATAGAAATATAAATCTGTATCTACAGTATCTCACCTCCCTCATTTATTAGTGCTATATTCCAGATTTAGTCTGTTCTTTAATGTCATTTTTACTCTGCTACTGAAGCACCTGTTAATTTTAACACATCATTAATGCTAAAGGTTATTAGTATGTGCCAGCATCACTTGTAGAACTGGATGCTGATGCATCTTGTTTTTTCACATGCCGACCCACAGTTGTAATATATCATATTAGAGGATAAATCCTAGTGATTTCTCTTTTGTGATACCTCCTATAAAGTCACCATGAGGTTCAAACATTGTGTTCTGCTAAAATATCTTCAATGTGTTCAATGATTTTTCTTAAAAACTTGTCAAACATGCTGAAATTAGCATTTAGCTAAAAGCAAAATGAATAATGGCTATGCATATTGTGTTGGTAATATGGTATTAATATGGCCACACATTCTTGTGGACAGATCCTGTTTCGATGTGACAACACCTTTGTGCACAGAACCAGCTCCATACAGCTCGTTTAGTGTGAAGGAACTTGGTTTGCCTGATCTAAAACACATGCAGCAGCACTGGGATGAACTGGATCAGTGTGTGTGTCAGTACCTGGGGTCCTTATGGATGCTCTCGATGGACGGGGTGCGTGTAACAACTCGGTCTACCAGTCCCGAGTGCCGGTGGGAGAAGACGGGCTCGCCAGAGACCCTGTAGGAGTCGACATACAGACCTGCAGAGTTCAGCCCATAGCTGCTTCTTTGGTACGGCAGCGTGCCGCAATGGCTTGTGGTCCGAGGAAGGGTCTCCATACCTAAAGAAGTCAAATAATACAGCATGATTCTGCAAATATTTAATCCTGGCTCTGTTCACTGGGGATCAAGAATGTGTTCATACAGTTCAAAAAGCAGCATCAAGACTGGGAGCAGTTTATTTCAATCTCCAAGATCAAAACACATCCAAGGTCACATAAAAGGGAAAGTGATATGTTACATAAGGGTTTAAACAGGCAGTTTAAAAGCAGCAAGCTGTCTCACCAGCCAAACCTGTTTAAATCTTGACTAAACAAACCTAAAACGTCTCTTTAGATGCTCCACTATCAAACTCCGCAGAGCTTTCAGCTTTAAATCATTCTGCAAAAGCTTCAATTAAGAAGCAGCGAAGTACATGAAAGGTTTTAGCCTAATTAAGATCTGACCTCAGGGAGCGATAATAACAACAGTTCCTGTGCCTGTAAACCATGATTTCCACCACAGATTTTAGACAAATAATCTTCTGAGCTGATGTGAAACGAAGCCTGGCTTCTCAATCATGGGCCCGGGGCCCCTGAGGGGGACGCTGCTGTGACAAATTGGGTTGTTTGAGTAATTTTTCCGTGCTGACACTAAAACAGCTAAGTGAGGAAATGTGCAGTGAGATTTAAAATGTTGTGGAAGATTGATGTTAGTATTTCAGTCTTCTCCACAATCCCTCACACACAAATCAGATTTTCTATATTTATTTAAATTCAGTTTGCACCAAGAGATCAAACGTTCAAACTAAATTAAATGTTAAGGAGTAAATGCCAACACGAGACCACACCACGTACTCCAATATAACATGTTTTCATGTTAAATGACGCTACATGCTACCAGCTAACATTAACGACGGTGCACTACCTGTGCTTGTCCTGTACAGGGAGCCCTGGGGGTCGTGAGTGGGGCTGTGAAACAGGGGGCTGTGGAAGGAGCGTTCATCGAAAACTGGCGTCATGTGGCAGTCTGGGGACAGCGCCGCCCTCAGCTCTGGATCTATCTGCCCCACGTGGCCGGCGTATGAACTGTGGAGCCCTGCAGGGACGAAAGTACGTACATAAATATTTACACTGCACTTCACAATAAACTGGACACAAAGGGAAACATTTCATTACAGCAAAAATTAAAAACGTCATTAAACTAGAAAAAGTATTTGTATTATTAGGCTGCACACATTTAAATGTGTTCTTGCAGAAAGAACAGTGTTCTTTCTTTTTGTGGCTACATGAGAGAAAACGCTTGAAAAACAAATGAATGTTCACAGAAATGTACTGTAAGCACCAAACATGCATAAGGTAACAATCAACTGAACAGTGAGTTAATTAAAATGCCTATCACAATGACAGGAAGGAAACATTTATCAAGGTAGAAGGTGGAGAAACCAACATTTGTATTTTTCTGCAGAAACAGAAAAACGACTCAATGCAACTGAAGATTGTACCAAACACTTTAATTCACTTCCAGCTGTTGTTGAGCTCATAAAATGTGACGGACTGTGGTCATTCAACATGTGCTGCAGGCGTCGTCATCAGCAAGTCAAACAAGCAGAGCAGAGAGTTTTCCATCCACCAATCTCCAAGCAGATCAGTTCAAAGGGTGCTCCAATTATAAAGAGGCTTTAGGGCACGAGAGGGGCAGCCTCTGTGGATCGGCTCAACGGCACAGGCTGCTGATGAAGAAGCTGTTTGCTTCTGCTGTTTTCTTTTATTGATTTACATAAATTTCTTAGTGACTAAGAAGGAAACTCGGGTCTCTTATCACAAAGAACATTCCTTTAGAGGAAAATCTGGACCTTTGTCTTTCACAAGAGCTCTTCAGCACGAAACCAAAACTGTGCCCTTCATGTTAGAGGATGCTAAAGCTACCAAATGTTTGAAATGTACCAGGATCAGATAGAGATGAAACGAGAGGAGGTTTATTTCTCACTGTGTCAGACGCTCTCTTAAAGATCGACAACTGATCATGTAAAAAAAAGAAAAAGAAAAGATTCTTCAAGCATTTCTATGATTATTATTATTATCCATTCATTTTAAACAGTTATTTTCATTTATCCATTAACACTAAAAATGATTTAGCAGTAGATGAGATAGTTATAATTCAGTGTGACATCTTTAATATAACATGTAAGATGAACTCTCAGCAGTTCAATAACAGTTCCATAGGGGCCCTTTTGCACTGTTTATATTAATAATTATTTGATTTATTCTCGCTGCGTTGATCACCCCTTCTCCATAGCTTTATCCTTTAGAGGCTATAAACTAAAGCACATCATATGTAATTCTGTAGTGTTTTGTAGCTATATAGCTTATGGTGTGGCCATTTTATCATCATGAAACAATTAAAGAAACACTTTAAAGTAACATAGGGGGTCCATATTAACATATATAATTAGTATGTTTTCTTTTTTTTACCTAATAGCTTTACTTAATGTCATCGTAAGAGGGGGATTATTTATTTTTATATTACAAATTCAGTATTGTAAGACAACATCTTGCCTGTGAATTGTTATTTCTCAAAGCTTGATTTTGACATTTCTCTCAGCAGAGCGTCCACAACCAACACAAAAGTCTGCTGTTCTCTACTATTTGAACAACACGCATCATCTATCTGTATATATCTATATGTGGCTACCTACTGTGTACTGTACCCTAGATTTCTCTGCTAGTTTTCTACCTAGGTTCTGTGTGTTCTCAAATACAGCACATACTCACTGTTCAGACAATTCACTCAATATATCAATACATTATACAGAAAAGGCTAAACTTCACTTCCATTTTTTTCAAATGACACACAAATCATCTCCCAGCTTACATTCATTTCTGGCTGCCCATCAGGTTTCACTACCTAAGCATTGAGTGCTGCTGATCAGTAATAGCCTAATCTTGTATATCCATCTATTGCTTATCTCCCTCATGTAATCTGGGATTATGTTGGATCTGCAGGATAACTGGGAAAAACGACTTAGGCAACATATTAGGCCACTTAGCAGCACTGCAGGACGAAAATCATTCAGCTGGAGAATAGGAGACATTTTATTTAGTTCACTGACTCTGCCTCCTACACACACATATGCATCCACATTACCAATCCTTTCACCATCCTGTTTTCACACGTGCACAAACACATGAAAAGCACAACACAAAAGGTGAATAATTGCAGGAGCATATCACTGACATCCACACAAACACTCCTACTGCGCACACACACACACTTTGTGGATGCACGTCATGCGAAAATGGACTAAATTAAAACAGACGCGCTCTGATCACAGCATAATAAAGGCTTCCAGTGCCGTCAGCTGATAATGACATGCTGATGCTCCACGAGGCTTTGTGATAGAAACACTCTATATGGGTCAGCTGGAGCGGCTTAGTAAAGTGACACAGGGCAGGACGGTGGAATAAATCTGTGTCGCTGCAGCATCAGCAGCACTTCGACGACAGTAAATCCTCCACCAGCTACACAGCAGTGTGTAGGCAGAAAGTTGTAGATGGTAGAGGAGTCTTTTATATTTCTGAGGGAAGGTCACTTATTTTAACGTCACCAATGGTTTCATGACAATTATATTACATCCATTTAAAAGCTTCTTTATGGTTTGAAATTTGCTCCTAAGAGCCGTCAAAAGCGTCTCTATCAGGCTCGCAGCAGTACAGAGATGATCTCTACTCAAGTTTCTCAGACAGCCTCAGCTGTCTTAACCAATCAGGGAAGCACACAGTCATTATAAAATCATTATAACATTGCCTGACTACAAGTCAGGCAATGTTACTAGCTGCTTGAGACAAAGGTTTCCTGCCCTCAATATCCTGCATGAAGCCTTTCTAGAGGAAACGCTGCTCACGCTGTTGAGCTCATGCACTTAACAACAGGCAACTGGGATCCACTGTGCTGTCTGCAAAAAGAAACTGCACTGTGATCTTTTCTCCATATTGTTTTCCTTCAAAAGTGCTGAAGAATATCAACCGCCAACAAGATAAAAATTAAGTCAGACTTCAAAACATTTACCTGGTACAAGTGAAATCCTCCCCCTTTTATTACATCCTTTTTTCCACACTAGCATGCATCAAATGAATTTTATCAAACCCAGCAGCATTATCTGCCAGTGCTGCAAGATAATTCGACTAAAAACTCCATGAAATGAGCTCCCTAAGCCAGAGTACGAGATAACATCACCTGCCGAGCTTGCAGTTTTCCTTGAAGTTATTTTGTTCAACATGCAGCTCTATTTAATGATTCTCGCTGCTTCACAGAGATACAGGAAGCTCTGCAGAGTTCCTGCTCGGTGTAAGTGTTGTGTGCGACAATATTAAATCAGTGCTGCTCAGTCAACTTTCCCCGGACAAAGAAAGTGTTATTAAATCAACATGAAATGGTGTCCGAGCGGTGCAGCGTGGTTTTATTTATTTACTAGGAGAATGTTTGCTGAAAACACTTCACACACAGTTTTTTACTGCAGCACTGTGAGTAGCTCAAAGGAAAATTAGTGAAACATTTGTTTTTCCGGCCCAGATTTTGACCTGGTTGGATCTGACCCGTCAATCCTCCACGGTACCAACTGACCTCTCTACCCATGAATATTTCCACTGATTCTAAAGATGAAGGACACTCGATATGCATTCATGTGTGTTTCTTGCCTAGGAGTAATAAAATATCAGACCACCATTATGGCACAAGAGACAGACAAGGACACAGGAACAGATCCAATCACTTCACTGTATGTGCATCTAACAATAATGTGACCTTAAGGACTTTAACATAAATCCTGTCCACCTATTTAATGCTAAAACAATTCCTTGACTACAGACTGACCTATGAGGCTGTCGGGCCGGGGCAGGGCGCTCCTCTGGTACAGGCCGTATGGATCAGCACCGTAGGCCAGCGGCTGGCTCTGCCTGGGCAGCGTGGAGCCATAGTGCTGCGGCACTGCTGTCATCCCCGAACGCAGCGGCGACCCCGTTAAACCCCTGCCTTCAACCAGGGAGAGAGTGGAGCCCAGCCGCCCACCTCCTCCTCCTATGCCACCTCCTCCACCATTACCCCCCAGGGCCTGTGTGCCGTCAGTCGGGGAGATTGGTGAAGGGCAGGAGGGCGGCATGGTGGTGCCCGGGAAGACGGCAGCCAGAGGTTTGGGCTCAGAGAGGATGGGTGAGTCGTAGGTGCTGCCTTGAGATGTTCGCAGTGACATACGAGAGGGCGAGACAGTGCCAGCGGTGCCGCATCCTGGAGACTGGCTCCTGGAGGGGAGGGAGGCCATCCTCCGCAACACCCGACTGGAAGCCTGGGAAGAAGATGAAGGAAAATTACAGCTTTCAGAGACTCTGAATGTGACATTTAAAACCTGTTGCCTCCTTTAGCATAGGTTACTATTTTTGTGTAGATACATTTAAATTATACATTAAAAGATAAATCATTCATTCATTTATGTCAAATCCCTTAAATAAAATGTTATTTATTTTGTGCTTTACTGTAATTTAACAGCTAAACATTTGCTGCTTCAAACTTCCACTAATGGTATTAATAACTGACATTTACTGACATTTCACTCATTTTTAATTAGCATTCACTTGATTCCATGTGCTCACTAGGCCAAAAACAACAAAAATGTCAAGTATAATATCCATAACACTGTTGACCATTAATCTTTGTTTTCTGAAATAAGAGATAAGTGAACACTGGAGTCTGCACGCTGCACTGCTCTACTTTGCAAATCTACTTGCCAATTACCAGTAACGTGACACTCCAAGGCCGGATGCTTTATCATGTCGGATGATGGGCGTCATTATCTTTTTCATTTGTCCAGGTAAGTGAACGTGCAGGAGTTTGAATAAATGTCCTAAGTCATTACACTGAATCCTCAGCTCTGGATGTAATAAATAAAATACCTTTCAGGGAGGATTTGACAGAATATTTCATATTTATAGTGACAAACTTTTCCTCCCTGTTACCAAATGTAAAATGTCCCTCAATTACAGACTCGGCCAACTGGATGCTGATATGTGCCGCCTTAATCCATCGAAGCCTTAAACGCCTCGCAGGACAATTAAGAGCTGGGACGTGTAAGCCCATCCAGTGAGGCTGCTGGGTTTGCAATAAATCAGGCAAAAACTCTTATTGGCTGACCTTTATCTGCCATTTCTCCTTCTACTGTCATGCAAAGAAGGTGTGATTATTAGCCACAATAAAATGAGCTGTTAGTGAGTGAGTGAACAATTTTAAGGTAAGACTCGGTTTGATTTGTTCTTTCTTTTTCATGACAGTAATTATGGTGCCGTTTGCTGTCATCACTCTACGGTTGAAGATTATTATTTACAGCTAAAAATAAACAAACAGTTCGAAGTCAATTCATTCGTCTGAAAGCTCCAGAACAGCTACTAATTAAATAAATAAGTGTAATTGTTCATTGTGAACCAGGTTCAGGGATAATCTTTGATCCTCAGTATTTGAGCTGTCCACACAGAACTGACACAGCTAGCCGATCGCTGCTAGCTGTGTCAAGCTGCTCTCACACGACAAAAGTTGTTTTAAGTTGAAATTCTCAGCATTCGTCATTTTTCATTCAACGTTTCCTTCATTTCAAGCACAGACATTCAAACGTCCTCCTCCTCTAAATCATCTCTAGCTGACAAATTGACTAAGTACTGTTTTTGTATGCCTACTATGAATATTTTAAATAGGATTTAAAAAGTCTCCTATTTGAATATAACACAACAAACACAACTTTGTTTCAGTAACTTGCTTCATTCGTCTGTATTTTCTATTTATGTTTCACTTTAAATGTTTTTAAAGATTTTGAGCATGTGTCTGCTAAAGTGCTCAGTGTTAACATTAAACATTCAAACATTAAAAAAAGGCTTTTAGCTTAAACTTTGACAGTATCGAGCATCAACTTCCACACAGAAAAGAAATAGGATGTAGTTGTTTTTAAAAATTAAAAAATCAAATAAAATCAGCACAGTATCCTCGTATATCACAAGGTGATATGATTAAAGTTCATGTACAGCCAAGAAATGGACACTGAGATAAAAATCTCTCCACTATTTTTCAAAATGTGTGATTTCTCATATTATCTGGTCTAATATTCATACACAACTTTTCAGATGTGCAGAAATGCATACAATTATTTAATATTTCCAAAAGACATAAATACAAAAACAACATATTACAAAAAAAAAAGAAACTCCAAAGAGTTTGGATCTAACCCAGTGGAGCCCAGTCCCACCTGCCCAGAAGCTTGGCCCTCAGCTCTTGGGCTTCTTGACATCGTGGCTCGCGGCTCCGAACGCACGACATTCTGATTACTGTAATAACTGACGCTGCTGTCCTGGTAGCCACTGTCTGAATACGACGTCATATGGACCGAGTGACCTCCTGAGCCTGAGAACAACGAGAAGTAAGAGGGTGAGGACTCACTTAAACCCCTAATTACAGCTCCGTGCAGAGGTGTGACCACCATCACATCAGTCACAACATTTTTGCATATTTTATCACTTGGCGTTCAACGTGTTAGAAGACATTAAGCACATAAATACATATGCACAGATATCTGCAATAAGCTTTTATGCTGTTCCTGGAACAATCTGCATATACTGGACAGCTTCAATAATGCTGGCCTACTTTTGCCTGTAGGATGTGGAGGAGGAAGCATGTGGGGGATATTTTTATACTTTTAGACCACTCTAACCAAAGGCAATTTTGTTTTCAAGATTTCAAACAGCTACTCAGAACTTACAGCATATGTTTACTAATGATGTTGAATGGTATTAGAGAGTCAGATTAAAGTACGGTGTTTACAGGAACACACTATCTTTGTGGTTTAACACACGCTTTGAGGAGGCTTGATTGACCAAAATGTCATAAAGTTATAAATAAAGACTTGTTTTTGTTGAATTAAACTGACATGAACAGATGAGCAATGGATGATTTTGTTTTCTGAAACGTCATCACGTTACTTTAGTGTAGATTTGCCTACAAAATAATGCGCATCAGCCTCTTTGGATGGAGGTTCAGGTTGGAATGACTGTAACTATATAAATATATGTGACTTGTTGTTGTTGTTCAGGTCCATTAGAAGTCATAAGTCATGTCTTTAAGGCACTGAAATAGTATTTGACAGATGGTGTCCTTCATATAATAAATAACTAATGATGTTATTTTACTCAACTTAAATGTTTCAGTCATTAATATTTAATGATATGGAGACAGTTATGATTTGATGCAGAGTTCAGAGGAGCTCTCGTTAAGTTGAGCCTTCCTCACCTCTGGTTTGTAGTTTAGATCTCTTTGACATGTCAACATAGCCTCTGTTTACAGGCTAAACTTCTGCCGAATACAGGTAAACTGGTTTCTTAAATTCAAATATCAAGTATCAAGTAAATTGTCACAACACTGCAAAAGCATTTCACTAAGAAAGGAACCGTCTGAAACTGAGCAACTTTCTCTAGATTCTGCTTCACACATAAACTTCTACATTTAACAGACCCTCACTGTCATGCAGGGAGACGCAGTCCGGTTCAGGCAGGTACAGTCCCTCCTCCGCCTCTCGGTGACGACCAGACGCCTCCATGGCTGCACCCTGCGACTCTCCGCCTGCCAAAGCATCTGTCATACAGTTAAACACATACAGCGAATCCTGGAAAGGCTGTTAGTCCAAGATTTAGACAGCGACGTGCTGAGAAAGTGACACATTATCCTGCAAAATGGCAAAATGAAAACGTTTTAACAGCTCTTAATCTAAGAAACAAAATGTAATGATTCTTTGACACCAAAGAATCCAACATTTGATAACGGTACTTTTGTTTTATTGGAAAGCTGACAGTGAAGAATAGGTCAGGAAACAGAAGAGAGGGATCTGTGAGAAAATAGCAAATGGGTTCAATTCAAAACTCATACGCTGTCTACTGGCAGAAACATTGTTCTGTTTTGCTTGACTGGCTGCTGCTGCATTCTAGCAATTTGCAGCTCTTTAGAGGCTAAAATTGGTTTCTACATCTGGAAAACGCTTTCTATAGAACGAATCGGGTACAGATTGTACAGTGTATTATTTCAAGTTGTAGTGTTTACAATTTAAAATACATGTCACAAAAAATCACTAAAGCTTAAGATTGTTCGTTTACAGTACGAGATGCTTTACATGATCAGTTCTGGTTTGAAACCTCAAACTTTCTCTTTTGAAAACCACAGATTTTTATAAAATAACCATGAGATGTTAAAAGATAGAAATCATACCTGCAGTTCTCCATGCAAACGATTTCTCAGACGAGCTTCAGCAGAAGAGAGGAGGAAATGATATGGAGGAGAGGAGAAAGCAGAGACGGACGTGAATCAAATCAGAGTTCAATTATTCAATCAGACCAGGAAGAGGAAATAACAAGGTGTTTTCAGTCTAAAAGAAAATAATGCATCTACTGTGTCGTGGGAGTCTTGTGCTCTGAAAACATAAATTCACTCTGAGTCTATGAGCAACTTCAAAACAATAATACTGCACTTTAAGAGACTTAGCTCTTCTAACACATTTGGATAATACATATTGCCCATTCGAGGAACAATTTTACATCTAATACAGCATATTAACTGTATTTAGGTACATCTGAGGGTCAAAGTAGACATTAAATGTCTTTTTATTCATTCAGTGTTGAGCTCTACAGTAAATTCTGTTGCTGTTCAGTTATATTTTCTGTTGTGACAGCAGAATGTGACTGTAAACAGGCTGAACATCATTCCTCATGAAGACTAATATCACCATTATGTAGTGTGACAGAGCTGGTGGCAACTGTGCATGATTTACAGCCAAATATAATCAATGTAACAACAACAATTATGGTTTACATGCATTAGTTATTTTGTTTAAAGGACCATTCCTTTAAAACTCAACTGGATCCCACAATAAATGGGTTACACAAGATTACTGTATATCACAGGGAAAGTAACTGAGAACTTTCCATTTCGTGTGAACACTAACTAAACTACTTTGTTAAATTTGTTTGGATTGTTTATTTGAATTAGTTAAAAATGCTGTATTACTCCTCCTTAAATTACTGTACACATGTTAAGCTGTAACAGTGATTATGACATTTTGCTAGAAGCCAAAGCTACATTTGAAAACGTTTACATCCTCACCAGTCAAAATATAAGACACTGAATTTAAGAAACGTTTTGTTTACTGCAGATTAGAACTAGTGTGTTTGGATGATAATCTTATGGACATGACAGCACACAGGTTGTGCTGATGTTATTGTTTCAATGTTTTATTCTCATTGTTCACATTGAATAAGAAATGGCTTTTAGTATGAGGAGTAAACATGTTTGACCTACATAGAAGCACTAATGTTAGCTTAGCGTCCTATACCAGCTCCACACAGTCAGAAAATATACAGCGGAAATATCATGAATGGGCCTTAACTCAACCATTAACATAAAATAGTAAAACAAAATACATCAAAATTAAACAGTACAAAATATTTCTTGTTAAGATGTAATATTGTTATTAATGGAGGCAGTACACCACAGCAGCTTATGTAAGAGCACAAACACTATAATTAATCTGTTCCTTGCACATTTGCTTTTGTATTTTTGACATTGAAATCCTTAAAGTTCATAAAATGCTAAATATCACTTTTACTTCTGTCCAATGCACAACTTTTTAACCCTTTCTAGTAAAAACCTGTGCGTATTCAATGCATTAAATGTGTGTGCATGAAACCCAGGAGTGTGGGAACAGGCTGTCAGATCTACCTGCTACTGTCTCCTGCCGGTGACTCTGCTTCCAGCACACACCTCTCCAGCTGGCTCGCCACAATCTGCCGCTCTTCCTCCAGCTCCCGAGTCAGCCGCTCAAACTGCAGCTCCTGCGAAAGACATTTACGGCAGTGATTATACCCCGACATCCACCATGACATGGCAATTTAAGCCTCCTTTTTAAGACCTATTTGATGCCAGTTAGAATTAAATGTAAAACCCATTTCGTATTCTTTCTGCATGACTTGACTGATTTCTCACTGACTGTGAGCTCACTTAGAGACAGCAGCACTTGTTAAAGTGGATTCAGGATCTAAAATGCTAAAAATGTGAGCAGGACCTTAAAATTGCCCTCAGTAGAAATAATGTGATTAAACACATTTTAGCAATTTGAGTATAAAGCACAGAGGAACGAGCAGAGAATGACAAAATGTGGATTTCAAGGCCACGATGTACTAAGGTGCATATTAGAAAGTATGACACATCTTATATCCGGATTAATCTCTGTACAGGTCCAAGGTGTTCTTCTTCTTCATAAGAGCTGAATTAATGTTGTTTTTACACGACTGGGACCAGGTCCTTACAGTAGTAGGAAGAGGCCTGACGATCACTCACAAACATTCAAGTCAAGTCTGTAGTTAGGCTCCAGCTAACTTTAATTATTGATCCTCCAATTACATATTTAACCAATAAGTTAATAATGTGTCCACATAGTTGCTTTCAGTGGCGACTTAGCTTTTCACCATCATCATGGACATACTGTATCTTATATCCTACATATTTCTCTATTTTTAGACGAGCACACAGTCTTTCTCGTAAACCGGTGCCTGAACATTAATGTATGTTTTCTAACCATTTTATCTTGATGTTCATTCTCGTGTATCTTCTAAAAAGCTAATTTTGATTAATTCTAATGGTCTTTACGTTTCTAAAGTACGATCATGCAAACAAACAACATGATATAGCTTAAAAATATCCCTGAAATTCAGCCATCAGCGTTTACTTTTGCAATTTTGACAACCCAAATTATACAATGCTAAATTATTCCCTATTTACGGTATCAAAAACCCAAAGAGCTGGTAGGGGTCCAGTGCCTTGCTCAAGGGTGTCAAAGTAGAGCAGATGTTTTCCGTCTGCGGCTGGCTGGCTGGTAGATTTGGCACTCCCTCATTTGTATTCTCTTACATAACACGAAGGCTTCCCAGCTGCTTCATAAATCTTCTAGGAACCACAGCTGGCGTCATCACGGGTGAATTAGCTGTCTGCAGATAACGTCTAAATATAAAACGTCCCGGCCTGGAAAACACACAGCTCACAGAAAAAGATCAGATGAGGTGCTTTGTCTCGAAGTGTACCACGTGTATCAGCCTCATTGTTCTGTGCTTTATTGTCCTGATTTGGTGTGTTTTGTTCTTCACTACTCAATCAGCTGTAAAGCACTTTAAATGGCTTTTACCTGTATGAAAGGTGCTATAAAAGGTTATAAATAAAGTTTGATTGATTGATCAGCAGTAAACACAGGTTATTCTGCATATTGTTGTTGTTTTAAAGCCTGTAGTTTTATTCCAGTTGCTATAAGAAGCTAAACTTAGGACGCATGCACTTAATAAATGCTTTATAAACAATTGTTAACCCAAAGTTAACAAGTACACATGATGTGTAGAATCCCTTCTGTTTATTACGCAGTACATTTTTTTGTTTTCAATGTCAGATGCTAAATAAAAGTAAAGTGTGAATTAATACTGATAAATCCTGTGCTGATAAAATGTTAACAGCACAGGACTCGCCGGCCGTGTGTTTACACAGTACATGCTGTTTATTTCTACTGAACACGAATGTGTATTCATTATGTATAAACGCAGTGAAGTGGAATTATTTATGATTTATTAATGTTAATGATGTTTGCAGACTTGTATATTGTACTAGACATTTCTTGGTGACAGCCGGAACACGCAATGCAAAATTAAACAAATTTAAATTATGTAAAATCTTTCCAAACATATAAACAGTGGTTGTCACTAGTGTAATATCTGTAGTATTGAAAATTACGAGCAGAAACATCGAACCGTTTCCTGCAGTCACGGCTGCTTCTATCTTCTAACGTAGTAAGCACACGTAATTGGAAATAACGACAAAATAATATTTTTTGTTTTAATTAAACATGTTATTAATATATTCAGTAAGAAAACAGTTTGTATTCTTATAGTGAAAACTTCTTATTGTTTGTTGCTATTATAGTGAATGGCATTATAGTGTTTTAAATTACATTTAATGTGCACATGGGGCATGTGGTTGTATTATTATAAATAGAAAGGGAAGATAGATTACACTTTTATTAATACAAAAACAACAGTACGCTTGTTATACTTTAATTTATTCCTGATTCATATTCACTTAATTTGAATCTGTGGCTTTCACCTATAATGGAGACAAAACACCAGAGGTGGATTAAAACCATTAGACTCAAAATGCAGTCAGATGATTCTAAGTTTGCTGAACACATGTTTATTTTGACTGGTTTGGTTTTGTGTGTTGAATAATTGGTTTGCACAGCAGCTCCTAACCCAGCACAAGCTCTCTATGAAGACGAGGAAAAACTCCCCAAAGTCCTGGAGCTAGAAAGGACAATGGGAAGAAACCTCGGGAGAGGCAATTCAAAGAGAGATCCCCTCTCCACGGACAGCTGGGGTGGTGCAGGAACCACAGGTGGAGATGATGCAGATGTTTGTGTAAATGAGTCCAGTTAAATGACGATCATCAGTTCTTCCTGTCAAAGACAGAGAGAAGCAGAAGTTACTGTATGACACGTGTATGTATGGCAGGAGGTGTGGATTTAAAGTGTCTGTGTGGTTTATCTGAGCCACGGGTGGTGCTGGAGCTCCTCCAGAGTGGGGCGCCGCTCTGGGACTCTGGTCAAACACATGTTCAAGAAACTTTGGCAATCTGTAGAAAAAGACGGATCAGAAGGATGAAGGTGTCGACTACAGATCCTTCACATGTGAAATAAAATGACGGGTGGTGTTGGTGCTTCTCCTACTTTTGGACAAGTTACTGCTGATTTTCAGTTTCTTTCTAAGGAACATGGACGTTTCAAACGGAGCTCTGCTGTGGAGTGTTTCAAACAGAACCACCCCCAGCTGCCACACTGTGGTGGGACCGGCCCTGTACGCATAACGACTGTACCACTCCGGAGGAACGTGAGCAGAGGTGCCTAGAAGACAAATATAATGAGGTGCTGAGCATGAGGAGAAGTCACATATCGGTAAACGAGTGAAGAAGAAGACAGAGATCTAACCATAGAAAACACGGTACAAGGATCCTTTCTTGAAGAAACAGCTCAGCCCAAAGTCAATGAGACGAACTCTGGGGACGTCTGAGCCCGTCTCAATCAGGATGTTTTCAATCTTGATGTCACGGTGGAAGATGCAGTTGTGCTGAAGCTCGACTGCTGCTTCAACCAGCTGTTTCAAAATGATCTGGGAGCAGGAAAACAACAGAGATGAGGGACTCGGGTGGTGGGTGGATATTTTACTGGGGCGGCTGTGACTCTGAGTCGACTAGATCAGTGGAAAAGGTCCAAACCCATCAATAAGAAGCAGTTTACCTTGGCCTGCTCTTCTTGTAGTGAGCCTCCGTTGGCCTCTATGTACGTCAAGAGGTCAATGCAGGGCACAGGTCTCTCCAGCACCAGGATCAGCTCGTGGCCCAGGTCGTACCAGTCTAATAGGGATATAGGTGCTGACGTCCCCACTGATCCAGATCCTCCAGTTTTGAGTTTCAACATAACAGCCACCTCCACAGAGAGGCGCCTCCCGTTCTGGTCCTGAAAAATCAGCTCTTTTGTTTTTACATTCAGGAAGTGAAGTGATAAATTCAACAGATTTCAACAGTAACTGGTGTCGTTCACTTACCACCTGTCTGCAGAATACCTTTTCTTTGGGGATGTGTTTGATAGCTACCTGCGAGACACAAACGCAACTGTGATTAGCACTTTCAGCACAAGGTGTGTGTGTGTGTGTGATAATATGTGTGTAACACTTACTGGTAAATTATCTGTTTGACGGCATCCAGCAAACACAGATCCACACCCTCCTTTGCCAAGCATCTTGTCTTCCTTGTATTTCGCCTGAAATTGAGCTGAACACACATATTGTTTTACTTCATGACACAAGAACACTAATCATATGTGTATTGATTTCTACATTGATCACTTCCTGCTGACCTCTCAGAGCATCAACTGACACACGTGTCTCCTTCTTTGTGTCCTTCAGGTCTGTGCGTCTCCTCGTCTTCCTGCTGGGTCCTTCTCCCTCGGGATCAGACTTCCTTTTACCACTTCTCTTGAACACATCCTCCACATATTTACTGCATCCCTCCAAAGGGTCACTGCTTCTCCCTACAGAGGATCATGAGCTTGTTGAAGGTCACATGCACTAATGTCCTCCAAAGACAAAAGAGGCTGTCATTCAGTGTGCTCTAGAAGTATTTTGTGATTTTCTGCCAACACTTTAGTTCACACATTGACTTTCAGTGTGAGACTGAGATGAGAAGACTAGCTTAACGTTAGAATAAAGACTCCTGATGCAGGGAGAAGCCGGTCTGTCACCTCTCAGGTTGACTGGTTATTCAAGCTGATTTATTTCATAACTAACTTCATACTGCTCCCAGTCTTTGTTACACCGAGTAAAGATCAAGACAGTTTGTCAGGTCAGAAATAAAAATACATCCTGAAATTCTTTCCGGTGTTTATTAACTTGACTACATGCAGATTTCTCACTTACCTTGATTCATGCGAGGGGCCGGAGGACAGAGGGTCTTCATCTTCACTGGAGGCTCTTTGTCCATGACGAGAATAAAGTTTCAAATGCGACAACGTCCACGTACGAGTGAACACAGAATCAGTACGGGTAGTTTGGACCGAGTCCTTTTAACCAGTTTGGTGAACGGAACACGGAATGTGAAGTTTGACAGTGAAGAGTTCCACAATATGCTAATTAGGGATTGATGCAATTTGTATATGAGTAAATATTTGAATGACTTGGGGGTTAAAATTACTATCAATATGATATCACCTCATATCATTCATAAACCTGTTTAATAATGTATAGTAAAGCTAGCCATGGGGCTAGCTCAACTAGCTAGTGAGACCTTGAACGTACTATATTGGACAGTGAACCTGAGTCACCACATCTGGTCGACCACATCTGGTCTTACACTGATTCTGGACTTTTAGAGATCCAGATCAGAAAGGTTGTCATATCTGAAAAACTCTTTGGTTTGTAATCAGAATTTATTGACAGTTAATGTAAATGGATAGTTTCTTCTGACACAATATTCCAGTCAAACATCCTTTAAATTTCACAGAACAACATCCAGTTGTGACCTTGGCACGATGAACAGTCTTGATCTTGTACGACACTCATTCCAACAAAGTCCTCCTGGTTTGTTTTCCATTGATACATTTTTAAAAATATGCTGCACCAGAATCTAATATGATCATAATATGATTACAGTTGAGTTACAGTCGCTGTTCAATGTGTTTTTTTACAGTACTTTTATATATCGTATTATTTTATATGGTAGAACAGATGTTAATGTCTCACTAGCACAGTAGGATGAAAGTCCTTCAAATAATAATCCTAAAAACTACAACAGACACTTAAATAAATCGGTTTATGTCTCTTGATAAAAGCTGTTGTGTATTTGGGTCAACTCGGACCATGTGACACACAGAGCCTTTACAGTCTCTTTAGTCAGAAGATGTGCAGTGATTTAGTTAATGGTGCCATCATGTTGGTTATTTGCTTGTGTGTCTCAGTCTATAGAATAACTCTGCATGGGACGGGAGTAGCTGGCCTGATTTCAAAAGTCACGTGTCTGTTTCTGAAAACAAAATTCACTCACTCCAACAAACTCTTCTAAAATATCATGTGGTGTGTGCAGAACTATGGCAGACACATATAGGAACAGTCTATACGTTATCACTTCAGCTCAGACTCCATGAAACTTTAATGATTCCCACAGGGAAACTGGGTACACATTGCTAATTTTGCAGCGTTAATAAGTGTTGATTTTTCTGCAGCAGTTATTCAGAGTTAATTGGGGAGATGTTTGTACGCGTATAGGGTTGATATAGCTCCAAGGAAACTGCTCTGAACTATTGCAAAATGTTGAATTAATTGTGCAACTGCAGAAAAGGACTGTTATTCTCAGTTCAGACATTCAGAAGCAACGCACGATGATTTGGTTTTTAAATAGTTTTGACATTTTACCAGTGTTTTGTAATGAAATGTTTTAGGATCTTTACCTTCATACAGGCACCTTGAAGCAAGTTATTAGCTTCAGGTTGCTTTAAAAGGTGAGTCACACAGGAAATCTGGTGAGTCAGCAGGAAACTAACAGTAGGTTCTGGAGATCTTAAACTGCGATGGCTGTGGTACATGTTGACACAGCTGGTCAATTAATGTGTTAATCAAATGATAAAAGTAAGAAATAGAGCGACAATAAAATAAAGATTTTACGAGTGGGACCAAACATTGGAGTCTGTAAAAAACTAATCAGACAAAACACTGAGAGAGAGAAATATACAAAGAAGAAACCTGAAAAGATAATGTTCAAGTCATATGGAAACAAAAAGACGTCGCCTAAAGTAACAGCGTCAGATGCATTCCTGACACATGCACTACCTTAAAGGACACAGAGTGTTGCACACCAGCGTGCTGCATTCTGCCACAGTGTCACAGCTGACTCTGTCGTCCTGCATCTCCTTACATCACTTCAGAGCAGCACAGAGACAGCACAGGAACACACAGCTCTCCTTGTTTCAGCCTCGTTACGGCACGCCTCAAGGGACAAACACAGCCACGTCGGTGCCCTGTGCCCGTCACCTCACGATGTCTGGGAACATGCCTTGCCCTGCCAGTCCGATGCAAAGCCGTGCCGGGCGATGTCTAGCACCAGCTGGGGGCTACCGGCCAATTCGCCACAGCTTATTGTGCGCTGTCACAAGTGTTTTTCTTTCTCTTACTGAGTGACACCAACCACAGACCTCTGCGTCTCATTGCTTCTCCCTGTGTCCAATCATAGCCCGGCACTTTGGTTTATCCAGTCTGCATCTGTGATACCCGTGAAATGTTCGGCCTAGTTCTGCTGCTGCAGGAGCTGCATCGCTGCTTGTGTTGAAACTCGCCATCCTAAAGCGAGAATTCACCCTTGTTAAAAAGGCAGCTTAAGGTTTTCAGGCCTCTTTTGCAGCTCACTGAATCATTTCTCATGACCTGTCTGTGACATATTGAGCCGTTTCTCACACAGCAATTACAGCATTAATTGCAAACGTCTTCTAGTTCTTTCTAAAGGCGCCATTTTCCATCAGCTTTTAACAATCACTGAGGGAGACATCATCAGAGGATCCACTGCCACTGCAGCCTCGACAGACCAGAATGCCGTGCATCCTGCTTTTGTTTGCCATCTCTCTTGCTCTCTCTGCCTACACGTGACCCACAGATGGATTAAAACACTTTAAACGCCCACAGTTGATGAAAAGCAACAAGTTGTGCTTGTTCTCTGAGCGCTGTCAGGAGTCATTCTGGAAGATGGTGGAAGTCACTAAGTACAGTAGATGAGGCAGGTAGAGGCAAAGTCAGATCACTAAGAGAGTAAAAAGCTCCTGGAAATGCAACTAACATCAGAGACTAATGAGATCTGAAACTGTATCAGAGGTAAGTTTCCTCGTCCACCACACCGACTATAACAAGACATGCAACAAATCAGCCTAAAACAATAAGCTGTGCTTTTCCAAAAATATGACAGAGAGCATGCATTTGAATCCAGGCAGATGTCAAACAGCAACAGTTTGGTGTCTCAGATACCATCAGGGACCAGACAGTGCTGTGTGGGGACATAAGTGGATTGACAGAGCTGGTTTAACCCACAGATTCAGACCGTGACCCTGCAGCTCATATAAAGCAAACCGTGCATCCACACAGGTCAGTAAATCATCCACATCAAGATCAGCTGCTTGCTTTAGACATGCGTGTGGCTTTTCTGGCTCTGATCATAGAAATCAATCTAAGCATGGAGAACGCTGACGTGGTCCAGTTGTTGTTTTATTGTGCCCCCCCCCACCCCCCCTCATCCTGGGAGGGTTCTGCTGAGCATGCAAGTTGTTTTTCAGCAGCTCCGTGCGCCACATTCATACAGTGGGGCTTTGATTTTACACCTGGGAGCAGCCCTGCACACATCAACAGTCTGCTACTGTCGGCCACAGGGAACGAAATAAGACCCCAGATAAATATCTGACGACATTTTGCAGACAAGATCCCCTATCTTTGTGAATAATGACAGATACAGTTGCTTTGTTTTCCAGTTTACAGCCCAGCGCAAAAACACCTTCTGGTTTCTTCATTTCATGTTTGTGCTAAGTCCTAGTCACAGTTTTCAGACTAGGTTGTTGTTTCCTCAACTCATTATTCAAACAAACAAAGAAATAGTTGGACATCGTGGAAACATGTTGATGCTTTCTGACTCTAGGGTTAGTGTGTTGAATATACAGCTGGTTAGGTTAACAGCTAGTCTGTATCAGTCCAAAGCCAACAACATTCACCAACCAACGACAGAAAAGGTAACTGACATGCTATATCTTGTGTTTAATAGAACAATCTACCTGCATCTACTTTGTGCTGAGCTTAGCTGACCGGACAGTGGCTGTACTCATACATTGAACAGACAGATGTTATAGTTTTATTGATTTTCTCATCTAACAAACATATTTCCCAAAATGTCAAACTATTCCTTTAACGTCCATCATTTACCTGACACATGCTGTTTGTTTTAGCTGCTCTGCACTTAGAACATTTTTTGGACTGGGGGATCACTGACAGCCAAAAGCTACTGAGCAAGACTGTTGATGTGCGTTTGGAGGTCACTTTCAATGTCGATCCAAACAAGGCCAGCGTCTTCTAACAGTCTGACATGGTGAAACAGATATTATGACAGCTCTGCACCGCTCAGATCTGACATCAGGGACAGACTTCAGTCTTGATTTTACCAGAACCTCACCAACAGCAGCTACGGACGTCTCATCTTTCATTTTGAAGCAACTTCGCTGCAGGCTGTTGTCTCAACATTGAATCAATCTCACCATGTTTTGCTAAATAAGAAATACAATGAAACTGCACTGACTCTGTAGGTTTTAGGTTTCCAAGCTGCCACATCTCCAGCTCTGGTATTTCCCTGCTCACGTCTATCATCCTACTTTTAATGGGCTAAATGAGAGCAAAGTGGAAAAGCGTCAGGGCCTGAACACAATGGAAGGCAATAACTGATGTGCTCCATTTAGCACGTCTAATTTGACATTTCTGTGGAGGAACTGCAGGCGGTAGATTTGACGCTTCAGCAACGCTGCTGCCTGGATTCCAACACAGAAAAGGTAAAGCTACTTGATTATATTTTCTGGTTGCAGCCTGTTCAACAGTCTGAGACGAGCTACATGATAAAATATTTGCTCTCTGGCAACTGCCACGTTTAGCAATAATGCTTAATGTCGCCGGGTGTTTTTTGCACTTGTGTTAGTTGTTAATCACCAATTTCTTGCCTGTTATCAATACGTACCATATGATCCTCTGAAGTTTTTTCTCTCGAGCGGAGACATTGTGGGTGCCCGGCTGACGTCTTTCTCTGAGTCATCATAAATGACAAATCAGATCATTTGCTGTTTCCTTACAAAACAACTCATATTCTGATATGTTGCTCTAACTGGCAATATGGCATGCAGAGAGGCGCTCATGTCTAAAACCACAGCTTCAAAAATACGTGACACAACGTAGGATAGCCAGATTCTCAGGACAAGCAGGAGCTGCAGCTCACCTGCACCTGAAAGACCAGCGTTAATCCTTATAAGACTGCAATGTCCACAGTCACTGACATTACATGTCAAGGTGGAAAGACTCCATCAGAGCCTTACAATGCAGTTTTTCACAGTTTGCAGTCGTTCATACTTTGGTTCAAGTGATCCTCAAGACACACATGACGCCTGATGGAACAACATCCCACAGGTAACCACTGTAGACTTAACGACCACACCGACTTTATAAACCTGCTACTCGGAGGCATTTAGTCACAACTGAAGCTTGACGAGAAGTGAAACTCTCATCAAGAACAAGAACTTAAAGCAGCTTCAGTTGCCACTGAACCACGACCTGGAGGACTGAGAGTCCTCACAGACGCCCTCACACTTACATACAACGTGTGTTCATTACAATAAATGGCCCCTGTTAGTGTTTTGTGTGTTGTGCCTCTGATAAGATGAGGTGTCTAAAGGACAATTCATGCTTTCTGTTTGTTTAGACAGGTACTGTACGTGCACTATGAATCAGTCAGTCTAATCAGTTTAATCAGCTGAGCGTGGTCATGTGAGAGGTCATGTGACTTCCCACTGTGCAGGTTTGTCATTTGAGCTCTTGGACTTTTTTGCAAATTGCAATATTGCCCACAACAATCACAACATGGATTTCTGTTGCAGTAAATCATAAACAGCTACTATACAAATAAAACAGTAACAAATGTTTGCAACTCATGCACTGAAACACGGTGCATGTGGTAAACAGAGCTTTTGAGGGGAACAAAGCTACTTGTACTGATTCCAAAGAAAACTAAAGCAACACCAAGAGAGACCAAAGTCTTTTCCTTAACTTGACATCAGTCGACACTTAAGAGCAATCTGCTGCCCACATATTTATCTGTTAGCGCCAAAGAATCTGGAGATTAAAAGTGTGATGTCTTTTCTTGGACATCAAAAGTCTTCCGGCACATTAATAGCAGCGTGAATCAGGCACACTAATCACACACCAGGGGACTAAGTTGAGAACATGGCCACTGTCCAGGCATAATTAAGAGCAGGCGAACAGACAGACACCAATATTGATGGAGTAGAAAGAAGCATAAAAATAACAGCGGATGAGGGAGGCATGATGCAACTGTCTTGGTCATTTTTTCCAGCATTAGCACAGATTTGATGTTTTTCATTAGGTGTCAACGCAAAACATTTAGGAGGAACACTAATGTCAACCCTGACTAACATTTAATGTGTCAGCGTTTGTGACTTTAGTCTCTTTAGTTAACTATCAGCAGAGCTGTGCCTGACTGTCACAACCACGAAGACGATAAGTGTAGCTGAAACCTGTGATAAACAAGCAAACATATTGACATACAGTGGTCAAATTATTATGGATTTTAATTAAAGTCATATTCTTATGTATATATAATTCATGTTTTTATCAACAGATGTGTTAATTGAATGTTTTCTGAAAATGGTACCAGGCCTAACGGGCCCCAGGACTGATACTGTGCATTAAGGGACAATATCTCTTGTTCAAAAGTCCCCAACGAGAGGACAATGACCACAAAATGACACACCACAGCACAAAGACACCAAAAATGACTATAAAGAGAAATAAAACAACAACAAAGAGAGGCACAAAATGAGAGTGGAGCGATATAAAATGATCATTACAGTCATTGTAACGTCGGGGTCTCGTTTACATGTCTGTGTCCATGTGTTTACTGTGTTATAATCAGCTAATGGAGATTTTGGGATACAAATAATAGCTTCATTAATATTAATCTCTTGAATCTGTCCCACCCAGTTAAATCTTTCTAAACCTGTTCAACTTCTTAAATAAGACAAATCTGGACATGTTTGTATAAAGTGAGGTTCTAGATGGTTCCAGTCCAGTGTGCAGAGGACACGACATGGGTTATAATCACATCAGTCATCCAAAGAACATTAGATACGAGGCCCAGAGAAAAAAAAGGAGGAAGGTGTGTGTGCAACCACAGAGGCAGTAGAACAGGAATAGGTGAGTAGCTGACGAGAGGTGGAAAAATCAGGGTGTGACTGCATCTCCACACTTCGTACCTGCTCTTTAACGGAGGCCAAGAGGTTGGTGGTGGTGGTTGTAGTGGTGGTTCTGGCGTCCAGCGGGAGGCCGTGACCGCTTGGCCCCTCTCTGACCGCCATGGGCACTTCTCCCTCCTCCTCCATCGCCTCCACTTCACAGTTATAGTCCAGAGCCGGCTGGCTGCTGAGGCGTCCTCTCTGACCCTGCAGAAGGTCTACAAGCCGGTCAGGATGTGGACAAGTAGGGGACACAATGAACAGAAAATCACGGTCACGTCCCCTGGGGACCTCTGAGTGTGTCAAAGTGGGACTTCACAGGGGCCATATTGTGTTTTAGCTGCTTCACCCTACCTAATAATCCTGCAGGGATTTAATCTCAGTGCTATTGTGGTTTTTAAACACCTCTAACATCCATTCAGAGACTCACAGTGCATTTCCAGCTACCGTACGATATCACTGTAATATTCCTGCTAAACCCTCACAGAGGTTTAAAGTGTAAATGATGGTTTTCAAGCACCGACAGCTTCGACTTCTACAGGGATTCTTCATGAGCCTCATTGATCAGGTTATAGTGTTTCCCCTTGTAGACACTTTAATTTCTATCCTCCACTGATGCATCTTAAAAACAGTTGCACTAGTTTTACATTAAGGATCATGCATTGCATTTGCAGGTGTGCATGCACGCTGCACAGAAAGCATTGAACGTCTCACCACGTTCAGGATTTCTCCCCCCACTCAGAAGAGCCCGAGCTTCTTCGTGATGAGCTTACATTATATGCTACAGGGAGCCTGTCTGTCAAACCCCAATCACTCAACCACCATCCGTCAGCCAAGGACGAGGTCACACTGACTCAGTGGACCGGGGACCGGGGACCGGAGAGCGCGGCTGCCCTCAGACCGAGTCTCCCTCCTGGTTACCGTGCCCTGCCTCCCTCCATCCCTCCCTCCATCCCTCCATCCCGCCTGGCAAGCGGCTGCGGCTGCCAGTGAGACTCACCGGCCAGATGTTGCTGTTAGAAGCAGGCCACAGCTGGCTGGATCCGTCCCTGTTACGCATCCATCCTCCTCCTGCCGGCGGCCGTGACAGCTCCTACATTTCCCACGCTCCGACGCCACAGACAAACCAAACAAACCCCGTGCACGTCCACACGCTGCTCGTACAGTACTGTGGATTTTCCTCTGTCTCTTTTTATCCACTGTGGGTTTTCGGTGCACCCATCTCCTCCTGGCGTCCGCACGGCACCCACCAACCCGCCCAGCCACTATCGCCGATCAACGGCGTGACGTCACCATGCGGCTATGGATTATTTTCCGATACAAGAATCGATGAACCGACGACACATGCGCTGAGGCTGCAGCTGCAGGAGCCGAGCTGCAGCAGCGCGGCGGTTCCTGCAAACAGGCTGCTTCAGAGGGAAGATGCAGCCTGCAGCGCGCACTGTGCGTGCGTGCGTGTGCGTGCGTGTCCTCCTGTAGACTACATGCACTGATGCAGAGCTGAGTGGTCGTAGTGGGACTTCAATGAAAATAGAACTGTAAAAGTTAATTAAGAACAAACTGTGGGAGTTGAACCGTACGGAGGCTCGTTTCTGCCAAGATGTGTTTTTGTTTTATGTTAGAAATTATGACAGATAAAAATAGTACAGGATGATCTTTATGAGCATTAAAACATAGTCTACATTTTATCAAAGGTCTTTAAACTTAGCCTTAGTTTGCTAAACACTGAGTTTCATTTTCTATACACAATAACAAGTGCATCAGAAATAGTTTAGAATAATTATTCTCATCATTCAATCAGTCGTATGTTTAACATCATCTTAAGCTGAACCAATAGTCAGTTATAGTCTAAAAACAGGAATTAATCATTGAAGTTATTCATAAAATAAAAAACAATGGACCAAACAATTACCAACCTACTGTTATTTATGCATTTCATTGTTCATTGTGGATTTTTACATTTTAACATTTAGGTTTATAAAAAACCAAACAGTACACGTGTACATGCACATGCCCATTTATTTAAATGATGATTTAGAGAGTGTGTGCGTCATCGACATAAGCAGTCCTACACCGAGTTGTGTCCGGTGAAGTTGCATCACTACAAACGCTTGAGGGATCTTCAGTTTAAAAGCTGCCTTTCCAAGTTTCCTCTGGAACATTTGCATTTAAAATGAGCCAAAACCGTTAGCAGATTAAAAAACAAAAAACAAAAAAAAAACAGGGAGATGAGAACATGCACGTCAGGGAGGAACTGAAGCAACTCAAGGTTTCCACTACTGGTTTGTAAACTGATGTAACCACCGACTCGCACAGAGCGGAGGAAGAACTTGACAACACTGTTTTTTACTGTAATTACTGCACCTGAATAGTAAACAGTTCATAAAAATAAACCTGTTCTTCAAGCAAACAATATCAAAGGTGATACATTCGCCATTCCTCGTACTGTGTCACTAAACACAGTGAAGCGTCTAGTTTTGGAGCAACACTTAAAAACCACATACACATAAATTATTCATCATTTCTTAAATATACTGTGTTTATGAGAAGAAAAAAAAAAACTTATGTTGAACACGACACATCTCTCGTACGTTTTGCAGTAAATTCTCTTCAAATGAAAAAGTCTATTACTGCTGCATCATTTTGAGATACGGGGGACGAATGTGGAGCTTAAATCTTGCTGTTCCACCCAAACACGTCAGTCGTGTCTTTAAATTTAAAAAGCATTTATTCACCAATAAATGTCTCAGCTGGATTAGGATTTGTCACATTCAGGTTCACAGTTACAGCTAAAGAACTTCTAACTTGTTAAATGACTTTAAACATCAATCAAATCAATCAAACGTCAGAGCTTTTGGTGGATTTGAGTTTGGGAACATCTGCGATGGATAGTGGGAGAAAAACTCAAAATAAGGCAGAAGAGAGAGGGGGAACCTTCACCTCACGCCAAAAAGCACATCTGTAAATATCAGTGCTTCCAGATTGAAGCGGTCAAGTGTTTATGAGCAAAAATACTGCAGCAGTGATCAGTTCTCTCATGTGAAGAGAACAAACGCTCATCAGCTTCTGCAGATAAACGCACGTCATGAGATGCAGGGTTTGGTGCGACTGAACTAATACTAGCTTCTCCTACTGATGTCTACGAAGTCAAAACACTGCATGAGCAGGGGAAAAACTGCTTGGTTGGCATATTCAGAACTCACTTTTCAGAAACTTGTCTGCCTTAATCTTCAGAGGGAAATAGACTGGAATTGACTTTCAGCTCGTCCGTCGGCCTCTTCCCTAAAATTTCCCAGAATGTTTTATCTGTTGTTGCGTGAGTTACTCAGCTGAAGGAGAATGCAGTAACATAACAATGAAAGGATGCAGAATACTGAAATACTAATCTTAGCAAGCTTCTCGAATATTTGGACCGGCATCAAACACTTGGCACTCACTGGTTTACCAATGGGCTTCCTAATTAATTAGCAGTGATGAGATGTTTTCATTCACAGCACCTTGTAGTTTGCAAAACACACAAACCTCTAACATCCCTTTACAGAGCAGGAGCCCTTGATCAAAACAAACATTTCACGTCACTGGAATCACAATTCATAAGCACACACAGAAGTCACTAACTCGATCTTCATACAACCAGGGAGGGAAACTAACACCAGCCGCCAGCCAAATGCAGGAGAATTGAACATTTAGCACGAGGCTGTCTCTCGTTTTGAGTTCTAAAGGAATCTAACTAGCTGGTAAAGTAACAGAACCCAAATGTTAGTTTCCTGCCCTGCACACAACTCGTCTTTCAAATCGAGGAACGGCAACACGGAAAAAGCACCGACACATCTAAGCATCAAAACCCATGTGAAGACTCTTTACAAATTAAAGCAAATAAATAGAGAGGACAGTACCTTTTGCATAAACATGAGTACAAAACCTAACAGTCAGTGGATGTACAATAAATGTGAGTGAATTCGAGAGGGGCGGAGTGGCGTGTTCGTGGATTCGTGACACCATGAACCAGTGTTAGGACGACCCCGTTTCCCCTGAGGTGAGAACCTGTGTGAACTACTCCAGGTCGTCCACGTCCTCCATTGCGATGGTGCTGGTTTGTTCTGAGGTCACACCTGAAAAACAAAGACGTCTGAAGCTGAAGCAAACAATTTGTTTAGATTATCATATAAGGACAACTTGTTCAATAGTCATCGTCCTTCTTTTCTTTAATTCAGACAGTTTCCTCTGTAAATAGGAGCTCTGTTACTTTTAGCATCAACATCGTCAGATAATACATGACTGACAAATCACATAATGAAGTTCCATTTCAATTATTACACTGAAGAACCTCCAAACTATGGTCCTTATGCAAGAACATTTTTTTGAATCTTGAATCATTTTCATATCTTTGTCCTAATGTCCATATTTCCCCAGCAAAGTTCTCCTTAGATTAATAGACCATGTGCACAAGGGGACAATGATCACTGAGATATTAAAGAATATTCCAGATTAGTCAGTCAGGTGTTATAACAGATGACACTGAACCTCAATAAAGACCCTGAGGCAGCAACAGGACAGAGAAAGGTTTTCCACTTTGCTTCGTACTTAACTAATGAAACCTAGAAGCTGTCTGCACCAAATGTGCAGATGAAAATGTAATAAAAATAAAGATTATAGTATATTCCATACAGTTTTGAGTACATAAATCAGAAAAGAAGCTTATTTCATACTTGAGGTATCGTCATCATTAGGAGACTTCTTCTTCTCCTCCACATATCCATGACTCAGCAGCTTGGACATGCTGACCGGAGGAGCTTTCTTATCATAAGACCTGACGCAAGACCAGAACACAGCACTGTCATTAGATGTCTTCACTCACACTGTAAATTCAGCTGAGGTTCAAATGTCTCATAAAACCCTTTATTGAATTAGTTCACATTAAATTAAACAACACACAGTAATAATAATAAAGCTTCAGTGATACATTTAAGAGTTCATTTGTGTAGAAGACAAAATGAGGAAAAAGTAAATCTACATTTAAATGGTTATATTAAATATTTGGCAACCAAATTATCAAAACGTACGTTCTCTTGTATTTGTTGGTTAAAGACAGACCCTCCAACTGACCGGCAGCTTCATCAGGAGACATCTGCAGGATGAAAAAGTGGCACTGATTCATGAAAATACACTAAGTAATAAACTATCAAGAACTGTGGAAACAGTGGAAATAATGAAATATGAAATAAGTCATGCAAAGGAAGATGATTAAAGAAACAAATCCAACACAAATAAAAGCTCAAAGAGCTACAGGAAACAAAACAATTTGTCCTGTTAAGAACATTCACTCCTTAACATACATATAAAATACTGCAGATTTGCTGGCAATAAAGTCATGTCACTTTAATTGGACTATTTCTGTAGAGAGTCCTGAGGTAGAAGCATTTTTCTTATTGAATTTCTCTATCGATGATCTAAATATAAAAGAGAAACATAGATTTTATGACCTGCACTTTTTAAGCATAATTTGTACTTACCTGAAACATTTAACACAGCCAATTGTCGACAAAAAAAAAAAATTTAAACCCACACCAACTCTAACCAAAATGTAAATTTGATGGAGCAAAATCAGGTAGAAAAAAGGAAATGTGATGGTAAAATATACAAAAACAAAAGATGGACGACGTTGGAATGGCGTTAATGTTGGGGGTGACTAGTTCGGTCCATTCACCTTATCTTTACCATGGGAAAATCTATCAGTTTCTCTTTCCCAGGACGAACCGTTATCAGTGCCAAACGGTGCAGCCAGAGGCTGCCTGCCCTGCTTCCCCTGGCTTTCAGGAGACGTTGCCTTGCTTCCACTGTAAGCACAAAACCACGGTAAAAATACTGCTCACCACGAATCACTTTCTGGGAAATTTAGGATGGGGTCCATGTGTTTTGCTAGTTTACTAGTAGCTATTTTATTTTATCATAAAAATAAAAATAAATCCAGATAAAATGCTGAAATGCTTCATTTTTACCAGAGACAGCAAGTTGAAAAGTTGTTTGTGCAGTAAAACATGCACTAAACACGCAAACCCTCATCATCTCAGCATGCAAAGACGTATCGCCATCATGCTACATTTATCTCATCACCGTTCTTACCTCTTGGACTCATCACCTGAAAACCAGTTGGTGGCAGTGTAGGGTTGCTTTGGTTTGTCGTCGTCATCAACACCATCATGACTCAACAGCCCTGCAGAGGTGGGGGGTGGTCACAATATTCATAATTAAACACTCTCAGCATTATAAACAGCGTTCTGCTCACAGATTAAACACTTAACAGCTAAAGAATAAGTGTGAAATCTGTATTTTGAGCAGCAAACCTGTGCAGCCAAATACGCATTAAAAAATCATTGAAAGATAATGTGGACTTTTTAGTAAAGATACAACTATTTCCATTTTCAACAACTGGCTCTTCTCTGCAATGTTCATTCATCCATTTCATTCCCACATATCAAACATCCCATTACCTCCTTCTACAACATATCTACTGATTTTATGTTTTCTAATTTCTACTATTATATTACTGGGTATTGTTTTATTCTTTAATTACTTCCCTGTTTAACTTTGTTACTTTATTACTCAGTTAAAAAGTCTTATCTTGTCTAAATCCACAAAAGCTGATTTTTTTTAAATGAACATAAATCCAAAAGCACCACAGGATAAGAATCAAGTCTTAACCCATTAAAATAAACTTTTCTTAATGTGCTAAATTTGTTACAAGTAAAACAAATAGTATTAACTGAGGGCTTTGGAGTTTGGAGGATGGAGTTTGGCCTTTTGTTTCCCTATATAAGACAAAGCGACTTGGGCACTGTGTCTCTCAATGGACAAACATATTTGTGATAATATTTCATTCTTAGACATCATGTGTATCAAACTGCTGCCTGCATCGCTCCTCACTTCCTTACCAACAAGATATTTTAGCAAACAGCTGGTACTACCCACATTAAAAATGCTAATTAGGATAAAACCTTTAAAATTTCATAGGAACTCAAAAGTGACTTCTTCCCCTTGGTAAGTAAAGTCAGCACTATTACTGTTTTGTTATACAAAAAAAAGGTTCTGTTTTCCCAAAATGCATGAAAAACATTTGCGTTTGTAGTGATGCAACAATTCATGTTGAGGACCTGTAGGTCACGTGTTCCAGATTTGCATTTCAAAGACGCACATGTATCAACATCAAACAAATAAGTTGCCAGTTTCTTTTTTTTTTTTTTAATGTCATGACTTCTACTGTTGCGAATTCTCTAGACAAGAGATGCAACATGTCCCTTTCTGCAAAAAAAGACATATTTGTTATAGCAAAATGAGAAATTTGTTGTAGTAACTGGTGTCATTAAGCATTTCAGTCCACTCTATGCTAAACAATACTATGAGTACAAATGAAATAACATTGAAATAACACAAGTAACATTTACCTTTGTGCCCGCCCTGCTTTGCCAGCTTGACGTAATCCGAGTCAGTCTCAAATATCCCGACTCGCCGTCCGCTGGTCCTCTCCACTGGAGTGCTTTCATTAGCACTCTGGGACAGACCGGGGATCTGGGAGGTCGGTCCAGTCACGCCACTGGTCACAGCTCCAAGTTTAATGCCTGCAATGAACTGAACATTGAGTCCACTTGCTTTGTTATGTGGCTCCATCTGTAATCAAAGTAATGGTCCCTTGGCAGATACCCTACATACCAAGTCACAGAGCACCGCATGTTTGGTCTCACCTAACACGTGCAATTTAAGCTATGCTTTCTTATTTTATTGCTGTGACTTGTGGCCATTATGCATATTAGAGGGATTTACAGGAGATGGAGCCAAAAATGTAGAAATTCATAAAAACATTAATTGCAGTAACACTAAAGCTTTACCTCCAGGCTTGGTCCTTCGATGGTTGGGCACAGCGGCACTCATTTTGCTGCAGACACAAAACAGTCTGATGATTAAACAGAATACCAGAAATGCTGTATGTGCAGACTTCTAAAGTGCACTTACATTTGATGCTATCATATCCTATACCATACAAACACAAATCCATACCAACTCGATTTTCACATTACATTAAATGCAAATAAACAAATAACTTTCCTAGAATGTCACTTTTTCCCTTAACCCTTTTTCTTTCATAATACCATGAAACAATCGGAGATATTTGATAATTTTACTGCTTACTGCTAATTACGTGTGCTGAAATATATAATAAACCAAAATATTTAGATAATATTTGCCAGTTCACGTTGTAGAATAAATGTAGACGGCACCACCAGCTTAAGTGTCTTACATTACCCATTTTTCTAAAGGGGTTTCGCCTCGAGTCTCCCTTTCAGAGCCAGAGCGGCCATCTGCTCCCTTTCAACCCTCCATCACCGTAACAGAAGTTAGGGGAAATAAAATGGGTCTCATGTCACGGAATAAGAAGTATTTTATGCAGTAGCCTCAGATACCCACCTTTAAACAAGGGGCATTAGCTAATTTCTGCACACTTCTAATTGAAAAGTGAGTGCAATTTGCAGAGTGCATTGTGTAGAATTACACTGTGACTATACAACTAGTGTCCGTATATACAGTCACACAAGCCCACGACTGAAAAATAATCTGCATCCTTTTCTAGTATCTTCGATGTCATAGTTTTACAAAGCAAATCGGCTAACAAAGCCAAAGCTAATTTAGCTAGCCGCCGAGCTAGTTGCCGCAGTAGCTTTCCAAAGGTACCCTTACATCGCGCTGGAACTATAATTTGTAGGGAAACCGCTGACGGAAATCACTCCCATATAACTAGAAAACTGTGTTACATTACCTGTTAATAATCTTTTGTTGTAATTACTGACTGGGTTGTTGCAATTAAATGCCGTTAGCTCCAGGGGCGGACCGCGAACGAACTTCCTGTGGCACCTGCTGCAGACTTCCGGTTTGTCAAAGATCGTATATTTCAGACAACGCTTCACTCAAATTTGAAGTGTGTGCAGTTCTTGCGAACAGATATTGAATTCAAACAGAGTGAGACCTCTTTAGTATATTGACGCCTTAGCAGCTTTAGAGACGATCTTTGGACCCGTTCAGAAGACAAAATCCAAAAGTCCCCTTCAACATATTTGAGGTATTTCTACTTTACCCGAGTATTTCTATTCTCCGGACTTATTAACTTTTACTTGTCTACATTTCAAAAGACCAAATTGCACTTTTTACCCCAAGGTGTTTGAGCTTATTAAATATGATACCAAACACTAGATATAGTTAGAGCTAAAATTATTATTCTAATAACTGACAGACTGTAGGGTACAATTTGAGTATTTTAATTTGAGCTCTTAATTGCAGTAAGCATATCATCATTTTGATTATTAGTTTAAATGAGGTTCTGTATAAAACTGTGAAAAATGATCTTTACCTCACCATCTTCAGCAGCTTTAGTGCATTTCCCAGTTTATATCCTTATTGCATGACTTCACTAACAATGTAGTTATGTAATGTAACAGTATTTTGACAAGATGGCATTAACTTTAATGGAGCACTTTGGGTTTTAGCTTCATGGTTTCTTATTAGATAATGTCATTATCTTCCTCTGTGTGTGTAACAGTTTAAAACCAGGAGAAATATAATATTCTCATTTTCTTTGTTTTTAGACAAATTGTATTTTTTTTTCTCCTCAACTCATTTTACAAACTGAACTGAACTGAATTAAAACTGAATTCAACAATAAAGACAGTTGTTTCTATAAAAAGCGTAATGAACCACTGGTACATCTCTCACATCAAAAAGTCTTTATTGAGTTTAACAGGTTTAGATTTTATTAAACTGAATTTATTTTTTTTAGAGTAGGTAGTGTTAGCAGTATTATATTAACAATGTTAAGATTAAGTGCCATTAGAGTGACGCTGATTAAAACGACTTTACATGCTCTTAATATGTCCTATAAATACCTAATAAAACTGGTTATTGGGATGCCACACACAGGCTTTTATTCTGGAATTATTTTAAGGATTTTTGACATGAAAGCATGAATGAAAATCACCAGTATAACAGGAAAAAGAACTGAAACAAAGGCCTCTACTTATTTAAGAACAGTATCATCAGCATATGCAGAATATGCAGAAAGCACCATAGCTGTTAATGTGTGGGAAACAAAAATCTGACACAAATAATGCAACAATCATTGGGTTAGGAGAATAGTGCCAGTGTTCCCTCCTCACTCAGACCGCTCAGAAGTCTTTGCCACAGTCGGGGCAGAGGATGTCATCTTTGCATGTCAGGAAGCCTCGGCCGACCAGAGACACACAGCACTTCTTGCAGTTGAAGCAGTCGTTGTGCCACTGGCGCTGCTCAAATGAGATGTACTTACTTCCACCGAGACCTGAGACAGGAGCAACAAAGAGGAACCGTGAGTGATCAGCAGCAGGGAGGTAACGAAATGAGCATGATGTGTCTAATGTGATAATAACACACAGAGGAAAACATATGATCTGAGACAGGTTCAGTCCATGTCAGTAGGTGTCATTCAGTCACTTCAGACCTTGTGCTGCATTAGGTTTGTACCTTACAGTAACTATCTACTAACATTTGACCCACATTTTAACTAGATTTCTTTTACCAATGAGGGTCTATATCATGAGTACATGATATCATCATCATCATTTCACTTTTTATGGGATTTCTTTAGCACCACTTGACCTATATCTACATCTCTGGCAATAAGGTGCTTTAAAAACATTCCTGATGATGTTATCAGGGTTATGTTGGCTTGAGGAACGCACATTTAGAAATTATTTATTAGTGCTGTTTAGTAACTTTCAAAAGCAGAGTTCCTGTCACAAGTCCAGGTTAACCTTTACCACTGATTGGAGTGGTGCAGTAAGCACATTTCTTGGCAAAGAGGTTGCAGAAGCAGTCGAGGCAGTAGGCAAAGTCGTCACGGGAGGTGAAGCGCTGGCCGGCCAGCTGCTGCTTGCACCCAATGCAAACGAAGCACTCTTTATGCCAGGGCTGGTCCCGGTAGTTCACTCCTCCAGTGGTGATGGGCTGAAACACACGGACGTAGCTGTGGTCAATGTTGCATTGATCATTTTTTTGTTTTTTTGTCTATAAAATACTGAAAATAAATTAAACTGTTTGTCACAACTTTGCAGAGTTGCAGAGAAATTCAGTGTAGGACGAGGAAAAGTGTCAAATTTGCAAACTGAACCATCAAACGTTTGGTATTTAAGCTTGAAAACTCACTTAATTTATTAACTGATTATAAAAAGAGTTACTAACTAGATTTCTGTGATAAATGTTGCATCTCTAATATAGTGAACACTGTGCATGCTTCCATGATAATTATTCATTGCTGACTTTGTCACAGGCGAGCCAGATGACTGCTGTCTCTCCTGCCAGCTTTTAGCACAAAAAGACGTCTCAGATTCCTGCCTGCTCGACCATCTGTTTCCTGCCATAGCTGTCATACACATATATACATGCAAGGCTTATTCCATCCTTCGCTGCATATCTCTTCATAAGTGCGCGTCCAGGCACAAACCTTCAGACCCAGTGAGCACAGAAAAGAGTCTTTAAATTCCAGTCAGAGTCCCTGATGTTCAGTGATTGCAAACTTGGCTCCACCACAGGGAGAAGAGTTTAAAATGATGAACAGGATGTGCAGAATATTCAAGTGTAAAAATGCAGTTTGATCTTTTATCCATCAGCATAAACATCACACTACTTATCTTATTCACACAGGGGGAATCTGAGACAGAAATGAAGGTTAAAAGGTTAACTCGGCCTCTAACAGCCCCTCAAACAGAATGTGGATCTTGTTATTATGTGGAGGATGGTGGATTCGCTCCTTCCACAACCTCACAAACATCAAACAGAAACAGAACCAGTTGCATTTGTAGAGAATTTGTGATTTCATTTAAAGGCAGAAACACAAATTAGAAGCAGGTGGAGACAACTGCAAAACATAAAAATGGTGGAACAAGTGAATATGAATCATATTATGCTGTTTTACCTTCTTGCAGTGGACACACTGCAGAGCAAACTGCTTCTCATAGCAGGACAGGCAGTAGTTGTTGCCGTCCTTCTGCACAAAGCTCCTGGTGCCGATGGGCTGCTGGCAACGGTTGCAGGTGAAACAATTCTCATGCCAACTATTGCCCTTATGCTCCATCTTTTTAGAGCCTGGTGGGTGGAGGAGGCAGAGACAAAAGAGTAGGAGGGAGGAAGGAAATGGAAGGAAGAAAGGAAGGAGTTCTCATGCTGATAAATGTTATTTTTTAATTTAACATATGGTGATAACTCACCACAGAGTCACTTCTCACATTAACTGTTATCACTGCAACAACCTAACAACAACACAGACCTAAGCTCATGAATGTCATGACATCACTCAGGCTCCTTCACCTGGCATAATGGTCTTGAGGCATGCATGGCACTTAGCGGAGAACTCGTTGCTGTAACATTCGGTGCACATCAGCACGTCATCCTTTGTGGCAAAGGGCCGATCGACCAGAGAGCGGCTGCATTTGGTGCAGAGGAAACATTCGCCGTGCCAGTGGCGGTCCTTGTACGACAGATCCTGGTTCAGGTAGTAGAAACATGCAAGTGAGAGGTTAAGTTCTGGTGTGGGCATCAAAAACAAGCTGTTAAGTTGATTTAGAGCCACATTTGCTCCTATCTGATGAATCTAAGTCCAACATTTAGTCTATTTTAGCTTTTTTTTTGGTCTCCACCACCACTTCTGAGGTAAATATCTGGTTAAACGGTCTTTTTCTCTGGAAGCAGCTTCCTGCTGCAGCTGAAACCATTCGAGTTGAGCTGCAGATTCAGCTTCCTCTATAGGTTCTGTAGGTTTCAAATCATCATTTTGTTTTCATTTGAGATACTGTAAAGCGAGAAATACTGTCTACAGCCACATGAACAGCTTTCACCACATCCTTTACAGTGTCTTGTTGCAATCAAAACCCTGGAATAGCATTTCAAACCATTTTATGTAGGTTGACATGCAACACGTTCTTGGTGCATTGAAAACCTGCTTTGGTTTCAGGTGAAGGGAGTATGGGTGTGGAAAAATGGAAAGACAAATGCAGATTAAAAGCGTCACCTTGCTGGTGCAGCTAATTAGCTTCTGGCACACTTCACAGTTGTGGCAGAAAAGCACCTCATAGCACTTGACGCAGTACGGTTTTTCCTCCCTCAGGACGTACTTTTGTCCATACAGGGACTCCTTACACTCTGTGCAGTCGTAGCGCTCAGCCATCTCCTCTGTGAGTCTGCTGACCTGTAAGAAAAAAGGGAGATACTCAGTAAAAATTGGATTTCTGTAACTGCAGAGACAAACATGTCAGTATCACATGATCTAGTAAATGAAGCAACTGTACCAGGTGGAGAAGATGGCCCTTCTGAGACTTCTGGGAAGCTTAATTGAGGACTACATACAACCAATTAGACGGAGGAATGTCACAAACAGCGCCCACAGTGCACAGTAAATACCCTTCACTGTATTAATGCACATTCAGATGTGGTTTACTTTCATCATAAGAGTATAAAAAGAAATGAAATGGCATCACCCATCGGCTGATTAATACAAGTTTAATATCTTAATCTAAATGTATTCTTCTCTGATGAAAAGTTTGGAGTTAATTACACTTGTCCCTTTTAGAAAGCCACCATTCAACAGCTCCACACAGACCTCTGAACCTCTAATCCTCATTGTGAGGAGTTTAGTGTTGTTTGGACTTTTTGTGTTTCCTGTAAACGAAGAGCTGAACTGAAAGAAGAAGAAATCAGCTGATGAATGAGGAAGGGGTCAGTTTACAGCTGTTTGACTGTCGTTAAGTCACCACACTCAACCTCTCTAAAGCCTCTCTGCACTTTTCCCACTGTAGCCACCATCGTTACCTATAAACCCTCGTTTCCCTCTCTAATTCCTGTGTATCTGCTCCGTGCACCTCCGCTACCCACGATACTTGGCTGCACTCTTTCTGTGTCTGTGTACTCGTCTAGAAACACTGTGTCCCTCTCTACATCCTGTGCTTCCTAACCCTAACCTCGAACTCTCTGTTCCATATACTAACTTTATGTAAAACCCTCAAATCCTCTCCACCTCTATAAACCAGTAAAACCCTCTCTAATCTGTCTGAGTCATTTTGTACCTTATATAACCCTCTCTATAAACCTGTCTACATTCCCCTGTAGACCCTGTGTACCTGCACTACCTGTCTATAAACTTTCTGTACACTCTATAAAGACACATATACCTCTGTGAAACACATTTAATCCTTCACACCCCTATAAAACCCCCACTGTAGGCCATATACTCTTCTTTAAACCCCTTCTGTAATTCCTTTATAAAACCCCTGTACCTCCTCAGTGCCTCCTTAAACTCTAACTAACTGTTTCTGACCTGCTTTTCCTAACATCCCTCTATTAAACATTCCACCTCTAGGATTCATTGAAGCCACATGCTGCCATTTAAAGAGTCAGTGAAGCATCGGCTTGATATTTAGCAGTCGGCTTAACACCTGACAAAATGCTACTCAAAGAAAAACATGACAGCAGCTCCTCGTCCACTCCTTTCCTATGTAAGAACTTCCTCAAACATCTTAAATAATCCTCTTGACCGCCACAGAAATCTGGATTAGGTTCAGCAAATAATGAGGACTTTAGGGATCCAGCGGTTTATAGGCAGCAAAACCTGTCACGAGCTAATGTAGAGTTTGAGCTACAAACAAATATTTAGTTTGAACTGCAGTAATGAAACCACTCTTACCTGTCAGTACGTCTCAGAGGAGGAACCACACGGAGACTGAGCCCAGCGCTGTAGTTATTCTCCTTTATAAAATTAGACCCAGAGAATGTGACCCACTCTGGTGCTGGAGGGCAGTGGTGTAAGCCGAGTGGGCAGGTCACTTTATACTCAGACGCCTATAAATTCAAGCCAAAATGCTGAAAATCCCGATCAATCCCATTGTGAAATGTAGAAACCTTACAAAGAGCACTCTCTCATGCAGCACAAACATAACCTGCACGTACAGTATCAAAAGCTCTAAAAGTTGAGTGAACACATTTGAATTGACCTGCTAACAAAACGACGACACATGAGACTGAGTCTTTGTCTTTAATTGTAATTTCTTGTGTTGTTTAGGTGATTTTGTCATTTCTCATCTGTCCTTTGGTCAATTAAACCTTTTCTTTATTTGTTTATCATTGAATTTTCATCTCTTTTTGATCATTTTTAATCTAATTTCAAGCTCAATTTGATTTTGTGTGTCTTTTTATTTGCTGTGCTGTGATTTTGTGCACATTATTGATCATTTCTTATCTCTTTCTGGTCATTTTTCAACAGTTCGTATGTTTTTGATCATTTTGTGTCTCTTTTTTTATCCGTTTGCCCAACACACCCCTGAGCCTGTGCACAATAGGCCCCTCCTGTGACTGATTCATGTTTTATTACCTTAACATAAATAGCTGGTCGTCTTTTCCACTTTTTCACTGGTTTAACTTACTGCTGGTACTGTAGGTGTGTTTTTTCATCAGAACTTTTATTTCAGACAGGCGAACTAGCAGGCCGAGTTCACACGGTATATGATTTATCTGATTTGTTTATCAGTTGCATCCTTGTCAGGCCCAGGAACGTGGTTATCCAATCTACTGAGAGTCCTTGACTAGATAAAGGTTAAATTAGATTAGACTTGTCTTTAACCTTATTTCTACCAAACAAATTTCCAGGTAATCCCCTGAGTATCCCAGACAGAACCACATGATTTGGTCCTAATTCATCTGAAATCTGAGGGTTTATAAAAAGTTGGTAAAAAGAGTTATTTCATGTCAACAGCAAGAACCTTGGGAACTTGAAGAATGTGAAATCAGCCAGAAGTCACTGAATGCAACATGACAGTACAGTTTAAAGACATAAGGAGAGAGACAATACTTTAAATTGAGACATTTTTTATTTTTTAATGTAGAATTAAGCTGTATTTTACAGTACAAAATGTAAACATGTAAAATGAGTTCAGAGTAAATATTTTCCTTTTAAAAAGTTTAGTGTCGCCCCAACATTTTTTTTTATTGGAAAGGGTTGGTTTCTAAATAGAAGAACTGAAAACTGAGTTTTCAAATAAAGAAACAAGGTTTCTGAAGTGGTTCTTTTTGCTTGAATTAGTATGAATGAAACTCTAAATTAGGCCTGAACATTTTTTTAATCCTTCAGAAACTGAATTATATTCCTTTTGAAGCTTGTTTGTATATTGTCCAATGTCTTTTTATACTTTACATAAGTAACACAAGTTTTAAATTTAAAAACCAGATCTGCTTTTTTCTAATTAGAGATTTAACAAGGCAGTCACTGAATCCTCAGAACAGCAATTCTTATAATCCTATGAGCAGCTAGTGATTTTCTAGGACGCACTTCCACTGATAAATCTCAATGTAGTCGATTCTAAAGAGGGAAAAACACTTTGATGAACAGGATAAAGCACTGTTGAAAGGAAATTATCAGGAGATAGGATTATCTAACAAGATAAATTGTTAATTGAGTTATGTGGTACATCAAAAGTGCCAGTGAATTACACAAATGTAGAAAGATTTTGCTGTGATAATGTTTTCCTCCCACTTTTTAATGTTTTCATCTGTTTTTGTCCTGTTTTCTTTAATGTTTTTATACAATATAACTCATGTTTTTGCCTCTCTTTTGCTGGTTTCTATTGTGCTGTAGAAAAGACAAACATCTTATCAGTGTGAATAGCTCTTTTATTTTGAAACGTTTTGTTGATCCGGTTTTATTTTGAAAACAGCCACAGGAAGTGTTAAACAGCTGAAACACGTGTTTTGTGCGGAAGAGTTTTGTTTTCACCTCAGAAAAATGCTGATGAGGATGCGAAACTTCCGTAATAAGATAAATAAGAACTATTCCAGGTGAAGGACATGGAGGACGGACGGCGGCTGACGCTCGGTGGAAACCCGGACTGGATGTCCAGTCTGCCGGAGGAGCTGCTGGACGTCCCGCTGTGGAACCTGGCCATACCCGGTGAACAGACGCTGCAGAGAGAGCTGGGCTCCTCTGGACTCACAGGACAGACCGTGTGTATTTGTGTTTGGATGTAACGGACTCTGGATCTGACTGCTCTCCGTCTTTCTCCAGGGAGCCATGACAGCATGTCCTTCTGTCTGGACGTGTCCTCCCCGGTGCTGAGGTCGGAGCCCTGTCTCCTCAGACTCACCGACTGGCTGTTCCCCTGCTGGACTCGACCCTGTATCTACCGCTGGGCCACCACACAGGTTGGAGCGAGCACGCACACACACACACTCACACACACACACACACACACACACACACACACACACACACACACACACACACACACACACACACACACAGTGCTGACTGAAACCTGCAGACCTCATCGATGCGTTCAGGCTCTTTTCCACTGCAGGAACTTTTCCCAGAGAAAAGGGGAACTTTTGAGTTCTTAGGTCCTTAAATGGTTCTTGGTGATCGGTGGGTGATCCAGACTGAAAATGTTATATTTTAAAGACATTTGTGAGAATTATATTTTAACAAAATGTGACTGTAGCCTGCAGACAGCAGCTTTCCATCCTCTCCCAGTGAACTGTCCACAACATAAATACATCTCACATCAATGCACTGCTTTATCATTAATATTACAAAATTACTTTTTTATTACACTCCCTTTTTATCACGTGAAGAATTTTGATTCTGATGACGGTATTATTTGGCAGCTCTGGTTTTTAATTACTGCTCACACAGCACAAATACAATACTAACCCTTTACTACCAGTATTTTGAGTGTCCCTAATATAATGACCGGCCTTTGTCCTTTAATTTGCATTCAACAACTGTTTTACAGCAGGATTATGGTCAGTGTTGGTCTCTTGTACAGTTACGATGGTCCTAATTATTTTGTGTGTGTGTGTGTGTGTGTGTGTGTAGCAATCTGTGCTGAGTGATCAGTGTGATCTCGGTATTCGTTTCTTGGACCTGCGGATCGCCAGGAAGCCAGCAGGAGGCAGCAAGTTGTTCTTCGCTCACGGCATCTACACACTGATCACTGTCAAGGTACAGGAATTACACTGTGTTCAAAAATGAGAACAATCAATCTGCGTTAACTGAACAGACACAAACTTAACGTGCAGCCATCGGTCTGTTTGCAGGAGGCTTTAGGTGAACTGGCTACGTGGCTGGATGCTCATCCTAAGGAGATCGTAATCATTTCCTGCTCACATTTTGAATCTCTGTCTGATGAAGACCACAACAGCCTTGTGGAGTTCATCATCACACTGTTTTCAGAAAAACTCTGTTCTTCACAGGTAAAAACGCACGTGGAGAGAGAGAGAACAGGGACTGTTGAGTAAAGTGCTAAAAGGAATATTTGTCATAAATGAAATAGTGAAATCAGAAAATTAATCCACAGCTGTTTAGATAATTAATTAATCATTCAAACAAACATCTAAAACATTTGCATGTTCCAGCTTCTAAAAGCAAAGACTCACTTCACTTCGTTATTTTTATTATTTTAATTTTGACATAAGTTAAAATGTGTTTTAATGTGCAGGAAGCTCCTACTCTACGTTCCTGCTGGTCCAGACGTCAGCAGGTTGTTGTTTCTTATGACAACCCACAAGTGGTGCTGCAGCACCCTGAGCTGTGGCCTGAGATGCCTTATTGGTAAATACACAGTGTGTGAGTTTTTTTAAGCTTTAGCCTCAGCTGAAGATTTGTCTGTTTAAATTTATGCTACAAACCAATTGAAAAGGATTGAAACTGACACAACCACAGAATCCCTGGTTTGATTCTGGTTCAGTCCAATAACAGTAAAATACAAAACATAAAATCATATTTGGGAAAACTCCAAACTTACTGACTTCCTGGTTGCACTTTGTCTTCAGGTATGCCAACAGTACAGATCCTAAAGAGGTGATAGCTTATCTGGAGGCACAGAAGCACGGAGGAAGACCAGGTAGGTGCAAACGATGATATGTCATCCAATCACATCGCAGGAAAACATGTTTATAACTCAAGGGACTGCTCAAGGGAAACCTCCAACAGAGAGACAAAATGCTGAATCCTGACTTGTGTATCTGGGAATCTGACCAGAATTTTCTTTATCGTTTTGTTTTCCAGACGGTTTTTACGTCAGCGGTCTGAACCTGACAGAAGACGCTGCTTACATCCTCCTCCATCCTCTCCAGAACATGAGGAAGATGACGATGAAGGCTCTCTCCCTGCTGCTCAGCTGGGCGAGCGAGCAGCGTGCGGGGCCTGAGGCGGGCGGAGTCAACATCATCTGCTGCGACTTTGTAGGCGTGAGTGAGTTCTGCTCACTGGTCATTGACCTGAACTACAAACTGCCAGGTGACACGCTTACAGCTCGTCCCGTCTGCAGGACACCAGGAGCATCTACCTCAGGCACCGTTGACTGTTGCCATAGTAACCAGGGATAAAGCAATAACTGTCACTTTACTTTGAACTTGTGATAAATTAATTATGCAAATTATTTCTGGATATTTTTACTTTCTCACTCACCTCTTGTTCGTTTTTCACAGAATCATTGTGGAATTCTTAAATTGTACATTTCAACTAGGTATCTTGCCTACATTAGGCAATAAAGATGTGAAAACATCAATAAACATGTGCTTACATAGTTTGACTCGATTATTCTATTTTTAAGAAGATTATTAATCACATTTTGTCAGTGGAGAGAAACTGAAGATTTAATGCCCCAAAGGGAAAGCAGGTCGACAGAGAGCTGCAAATAATATTAATATTAAATACAAAAAGAATAAAACTAGAAATAACAGCACAAATGTACACACAGCAGTTAAACATTTAAATAGCTGCTCCTGAACTGAGTTAAACATATGTTCATGCTGTAATCAGGAGTTCAATCATCTTTATCGCGTAAAGGAACATTGAAATGTTATATTCATAACTTCTTAACCCAGTGTAAAGAAAACGGAACTCTGTCAAATATCGTGTGAGTCAAACCTGAGTTTGAGATCAACGGAAATGTAATACATGTGCAAATACATGTGACATAGCAAATACCTTTTAAAGTTTCTCATTTAACCACGAGTTAAACTTTAGAAATATTGTTTTGTTTAAATTATTACAATTTTACATATCAAAACACTTTACAAACTATACAGTGAAGACCAGTGTGTCCTCACCTCTGCACAGTCCTCGCCTCTTTTACATCATCTCTGAAATACTAAAATAATTCTCACAGTAAGAAAATATGACATGACCAATATTTACATTGCTCCCTCCCTCTGTGAATTGGGACATTTTCAGATGTGATATCATTATCAAAACATTTTAAATATAATAAAAAAAAACACCTAAATTTTAGAAAGGATCCTTTCTGACCCTCTTTCTAACACAAGGACACTGATGATTCAAGCGACAAGAACCCAAATCCAGGGTAGAGAGGTTCGGTGAATGTGCAGTTAAAGGTGTACAGGTGGACTAGTGAGTCAGGTGACACACTGTGGTAGGACAGAGTGCCAGCAGACCAGTCCAGATAGACCCCGACTCTCTTAGACAAAGAGTGGGGAGGGGGGAGCAGAGCCGTTCTAATGTTACTGTGCCAGGCGTAGTAACCGGTATCAGTAAACTCTACACTCCAGGACTTCTCATTCCACCCAAGCCTGCTGCCATCACGGGCTCCACTTCTTCTGAGTCCCCTGTAAGTCACTCCGATATCAACCCCTCCTTCCCAGTCCACCTCCCAGTAAGAGCGACCAGACTGACCAGCTGTGCACAGCACCTGGTAACACCAGTCGAATCTGTCTGGGTGATCAGCGTACGGCTGCTTCTCCACGGAGAGCAGGACTTTTCGGTTGTTGTCAGAAAGGACGACGTTTTTGTGTGCAGTGTTTGGGTCCACTATCAGCTCACAGGTATCTTTTGGAGACAAACAAAACAAAATATGTGTAGAAGTAGATGCATATTTTGAATTTCAATTCAATTTTGAGTGAATGTATCTACAAATGTAACCTGTATGTTAATTAAATTCAATTTAAACTCTTACACTTTGACAGACCAGACTTCAACCAATCACTGCAACCAGAGTCCACCCTGGAGAAAGAAAGAGTCAGACCAGCCTGGAGACAACTGAACTGCATAAACATTGTACTACCCTCTGACTTCCTTTACCTCAGACTGTCCAGTCTCCATTGTGGACTCTCCAGTCCAGCAGAGAGCAGCTTTACTCCTGATTCTCCAGGATTATTGTAGCACAAGTCCAGCTCTCTCAGATGGGGTCGGTTGGATCTCAAAGCTGAGGCTAAAGACGCACAACCTTCTTCTGTGATCAAGCAACCTGACAATCTACACAAACAAACACCCACAATGAGAAGCCTTAGTAATGGCATTTGTGTGTGTGTGTGTGTGTGTGTGTGTGTGTGTGTGTGTGTGTGTGTGTGTGTGTGTGTGTGTGTGTTTATGGTTGGATGTGTGGATATGTGTGTGTGTGTGTGTGAGAGTCCACATCCTGGCTCAGTCTCAATTCAGTGAGCTATGAAAGAAAATCACAAAGTTCAAAGAATAATATAACTACAAACTAGTGAGCATCAGTCAAAATGCACAATAATGTGCTGTTCATGTTAAATCACAGCTCCCCGACTTTGGAGCACGGGACACCACCACAGCCGCGAGTTCAATTCAGTAACAACAGCAGACGAGGAGGGAATTGAGTACAACAATGCCAAACAGTCATCCGCACATACTAATTAGCATATGCACTTGAAAAGCCTTAGACACACGAGGAGAGGACACTGACACACAGACTTACATAATTAAATTAATCTCTGCCTACCTCAATGTTTCCAGTCTACAGTGTGGACTCTTCATTGCAACAGAGAGCAGCTTTATGCCTGAGTCCTGCAGATCGTTGTTACTCAAGTCCAGTTGTCTCAGACTGGATGACTTGATGCTGAGAACTGATGAGACCTCATGACAACTTTTCTCTTTGAGTCCAGCTTGATTTAACCTGAACATTAAAAATACATAATCAGTAAAATTCTTAAATGTATGTATTATTAACACACTGCCCATCCAAAAACAAAGTCACCACCTGGATTTAACTAAGCAAATAGATAAGACAATTACTGCATGGATAATTATGTTTCAGCTGACAACAAGTTTTTTACGCTAACTGATGCAGTGAGTAGCTTCTTATTTCTTAAACAACCATGTCTAACGACACATCCTGTGGTTGAGGAAAAGATGTTAATCTGTTTCAGAAGAGTCAAATTATTGACATGAATCAAAGAAAACACCTAAGGAGATTGATGAAACTACTAAAACTGGGCTAAGAACTGTCCAATGGAAGAAGGTCATGTGGTCTGATGAGTCCAGATTTTCCCTGTTCCAGAGTGATAGAGCATCAGGGTAAGAAGAGAGGAGGTGAAGTGATGCACCAATCATGTCTAGTGTCTACTGTACAAGCCTGTAGGGGCAGTGTTATTATCTGGGGCTGCTGCAGTTGGTCAGGTTTTAGGTTCAGCAACATTATGTGTCCAGAGAATGAGGTCAGCTGACTACCTGAATATACTGAATGATCAGGTTATTATATCAATGGGTCAGGATTCATCAGGCTCAAATAGTGAAAGAGTGGTTCAGGGAGCAGGATTTATCATTTTAAACACATGGATAGTGTGTCCCTTTTTTTTTTGGACGGGCAGTGTATACTGACATATAAAACATTTGTGAACACGTTGTTGTGTATTTAATGTCAAAAGCTCATTAAACCAAAGATGTTTAAATACAGTCTCACCTGAGGGTTTCTAATGTACAATGCGGATTCCTCAGTCCAGAACACAGAAGCTTCGCTCCTGAGTCCTGCAGGTCATTGTTGCTCAGGTCCAGTTCTCTGAGACGAGTGGACTGGGAGCTTAGAACTGATGCCAGAGCTTCACAGCTTCTTTCTGATAACTTACAGCCACTCAGCCTGAAGGATTACAATGAGTCGTCTTATGTAGATGAAAAAAGTGTGAAAGTGTTATTTTTAGTTTGATTCTTTGGAAATCGTTCAGAAGATGACAGCGCTACTGTGGGGTTTCAGTGTCTCATCCGAGGACACCTCAACATGTAGCCAGGAGGAACCAGGAGTCGAACCAGTGACCCAGGGGTCACTGCTCCTACAATTGAGCTGCACCTCACCCCAAAATGTGTGCACTGCCTGGGAATCAAACCAGGGTCACAGGAATAGGAATCTTGCACTACACTACACCAGCGGTCTGTGATTTCACTGCATGTAAATAACAGGGAAATAAGGCAGAATCCTCACCTGAGAATTTCCAGCGTACAGTTTTGACTTCCCAGTTCAGCAAACATCAACTTCACTCCTGAGTCCTGCAGATCATTGTTACTGAGGTCCAGCTCTCTCAGACTGGTTGAATGGAAACTAAGAACTGCTGAGATCTCCTGGCAGCAGTTTTCTGTGACGTTGGTTTGAATCAACCTGACAATGGCAAAATTACCTTTATGTTATTTTGACAGGTTTCTTACACAAACACTTAAGACTAGAAATAATACCTAAGCAAGAAAACACAACATGTAGTTCTCCAGGTTTATCAGCTGGTAACCTGATCCCACCTCAGAGTTTGGAGTGCACAGCGAGGACTTGTCAGTCCAGCTGCGAGAAGTTTTAATCCTGAATCCTGCAGATCGTTGTTACTCAGGTCCAGCACTCGCAAACTAGAAGACTTGGAGCTTAATAATGATGAGAACTCTTGGCAGCATTTTTCTGTAAGCCTGGTTCGAGTCAACCTAAAAACATAAAAATATAAAATCTTGTGTTAATAATTATTTTATTATATTTTTACAACAAGCTTACAGTATTATGTTTGGTATGTGGGTGTTATAATGTGATCTCACCTCAGAGTTTCCAGTCTACAATGCTGACTCTCCTGCCCAGCGGAGAATAGCATCACTCCCGAATCCTGCAGGTCATTGTTACTCAGGTCTAGCTCTCTCAGAGTCAGGGAGCTGAGAATTAAAGCCAGACTATCTCTGCTTCTCTCTGATAGATTACAGCCAATCAGCCTGAAACATAACGAGGAATTAGTTAACTTGTATACTGAGAAAGAAATAAGAAATGAAATCTATCCTGACCTGAGTGTTTCCAGTCTACAGGTTGGACTTTCTAATCCAGCTGAGATCAGCTTCACTCCTGAGTCCTGCAGGTTGTTGTAGCTCAAATCCAGGTCTTTCAGACAAGACGACATAGTGCTGAGAACTGATGATAATTCCTCACAGCTTTTCTCTGAGAGATTGTTTTGGTTCAACCTGATAAAATGAACAGAAACAATGCTTGTGATATTGAGATGTAGGTGTGTGTGTGTAATATGATCTCAGTAAATACAGTGAGTGTTACACTGCCAATTCCAAATCTAATGTTGTATCACAATGAGGTCTAACCTCAGTTTCTCCAGTCTACACTGAGGAGTCTGTAGTCCAACAGAAAGAAGCTTCATTCCAGAGTCCTGCAAGTTGTTGTTAGTCAGATCAAGCTCTCTCACACGAGATGACTGGGAGCTGAGAACTGATGCCAGAGCTTCACCGCTTTTCTCTGACAGGTCACAGCCACCCAGCCTGGAGAGGCACATACAAGAAGCACTGATCATTTCTCAGCTAATAAAACAATGTTAATCCCACACATCCCATTCATACAGATCATTTGTAGGCATGAATGTATTGGTTAGATAGTCAGATGGACCAATTTTTAAATCAATTTTTTAAAATGACTTACAGAGACTTATCAGAGGCTTTGACAACAGGTAGCAGTCGAAGAAGACCCTCCTCTGAAGCAGAGTATTTCTTGAGGTCAAACTCTTCGAGATCTTTTTCTGATGACAGCAGAATGAATACCAGAGCTGACCACTGATCAGGAGAGAGTTTCTCTGTGGAGAGACGTCCTGAACTCAGGTACTGCTGTATCTCTTCCACTAGCGAACGATCATTCAGTTCATTCAGACAGTGAAACAGATTGATGCTTTTCTCTGGAGACAGATTCTTCCTGATCACACTCTTGATGTACTCGACTGTTTCCTGAGTGGTATGGGGGTTATTTCTCGTCTGTGTCATTAGTCCTCCCAGGAGAGTCTGATTGGTCTGCAGTGAAAGACCCAAGAGGAAGCGGAGGAACAAATCCAGGTGTCCATTTGGACTCTGTAAGGCTTTGTCCACAGAAACTTGGAAAAGATAGGATAGCTTAGATTTATCTTTTAAAACATGGATCCACCAGGTTTTTGTCTTAGACAGTAGATTGAGACCAGAATTAATGAAAGTCATAAAGACATAAAGAGCTGCAAGAAATTCCTGAATGCTCAGGTGAACAAAGCAGAACACCTTATCCTGGTACAGTCCTCTCTCCTCTTTAAAGATCTGTGTGAACACGCCTGAGTACACAGATGCTGCTGTGATGTCGATGCCACACTCTGTCAGGTCTGATTCATAGAAGATCAGGTTTCCTTTCTGCAGCTGCTCAAAAGCCAGTTTCCCCAGAGACAAAACCATATTTCTGCTCCCTGCATTCCAGTGTGGCCCTGTCTCAGCTCCTACTTGATACTTGACAGTCCAGAGTTTGGCTTGAACCACCAGGAAGTGGATGTACATCTCAGTCAGGGTGTTGGGCAGCTCTCCTCCCTCTCTGGTTTTCAACACATCCTCCAGAACTGTAGCAGTGATCCAGCAGAAGACTGGGATGTGACACATGATGTGGAGGCTTCGTGATGTCTTGATGTGGGAGATGATTCTTCTGGCCTGCTCCTCATCTCTGAATCTCTTCCTAAAGTACTCCTCCTTCTGTGGGTCAGTGAACCCTCTGACCTCTGTCACCATGTCAACACACTGAGGAGGGATCTGATTGGCTGCTGCAGGTCGTGTGGTTATCCAGAGGCGAGCAGAAGGAAGCAGGTTTCCCCTGATCAGGTTTGTCAGCAGCACATCCACTGAGGTGGACTCTGTAACGTCAGTCAGGACCTGATTGTTGTGGAAGTCCAGAGGAAGTCGACACTCATCCAGACCGTCCAAGATGAACACAACCTGGAACTCTTCAAACCTGCACATTCCTGCTTCTTTGGTTTCAGTAAAGAAGTGATGAACAAGTTTGACCAAGCTGAACTTTTTGCCTTTCAGCAGATTGAGCTCTCTGAAGGTGAATGGAAATGTGAACTGTATGTCCTGGTTGGCTTTGTCTTCAGCCCAGTCCAGTGTGAACTTCTGTGTTAAGACTGTTTTCCCAATGCCAGCCACTCCCTTCGTCATCACTGTCCTACATGGCCGATCTTTCCCTGGAAAGGTTTGGAAGATGTCTTTACATCTGATTGTTGTTTCTGGTGTGGCTGGCATCCTAGATGCTGTTTCAATGTGTCTGGCCTCATGCTCATCACTGATGTCTCCAGTCCCGCCCTCTATGATATAGAGCTCTGTATAGATCTCATTCAGAGGTGTTGGATTTGCTGAGTTACCAGTCACGTCAAACAAACACTGGAACTTCTGCTTTAAACTAGATTTGAGTTTATGCTGGCACATGTCAGGAGATTCTGGATGAACAAAAAACAATAGTAAATGAATGCTACAAAACATACACCAAATAAAGTGATGAATTGCTAAACTCCCCTCCCAGACTTGACCCCTAAGTTGTCAAGGTTCTATTCAAATGTGCAAATATTATAACAACATTTCTGTCCACTATAATTGAGTTGATTGAGAAGGACAGGTCTCATGGTTTTATGTTCATCATGAATATGGAATTCATACTGACTAAACTATATATAATGTTATATATATATATCACATAACTATTTATAACAACTTGGAACTCAGCCTTTTTTTCTTTTCTCCACTTATTCCCCTTTGCACGGTGTAATAGCTGGAAAATCATCTTACTGCTCTGCAGAGAGTTAGCCAGTTCCACCTGATTTATCCTTCTCAAGAAGTACAGTGCAATTTTCAGGAATGCCTCTCTGGTGCCCGTCAAATCCTTGTCCTCCTTGGACCTTATTACCTCATCATCGGAACACTCTGAATTCAAAAACCTCTGGATTTTGTTCAACTCGTCCTTGACAAAACTCAAAATGTTCTCCTCAAGAACCTGGAAAAAACAATATACAAACTCAGTCACTGTACCTTCTGATGATCTAAAGAAGGTAAAATAGAAAACACTGGGAAAGGAATAGTATTTTAGAAATTGATTTATATGTACACACCATAAATATAGAATCCATGTCTGTCTGATGTTCCAGGACAGATTGATCTTTACGAACCTCTAAACTGTCCTGGTGTAGTCTGTGGAGGAAAATCAGTATTCTGAATATTTTACTGTGAACAAAAAGATCATGATCAAAGTTTAACCTATTTGGCCATATCTAGTTGAGTTTCCTTGTCTTAGTTTGCACACAGTATGTCAACAGGCTGTGTCCTGTGTTTGGAAACTACCAGTATAGTAATTGCCAGTCAGCTTTCAGGTAGTAA